>NW_022900917.1:20506966-20507627 GCF_012274545.1 Fukomys damarensis | reverse complement strand
CCACTGTGATAAAAACAGCATGGTACTGGCAAAGAAACAGGCCTGAGGGTCAGTGGAACAGTCTGGAAGACACAAAAACAAACCCAGATGTACTCAGCTACCTCATCTTTGACAAAGGAGCTGACCATCCTCAGTGGAGGAAAGATAGATAGCCTCTTTAATAAATGGTGTTGGAAAAACTGGATTTCAACCTGCCACAGATTAAAACTGGACCCTTATCTTTCAACATGCACTAAATTAAAATCCAAGTGGATTAAAGATCTAAATGTTAAAACAGAAACATTAAACTTGCAGGAAGTTAAGTTAGGCAGAACTCTGGAGACAATGGCATAGGAAAAGACTTTGTGAACAAATCTTCAGTAGCACGGGAACTAGCAGATAGAATCAACAACTGGGATCTCATCTTATTAAAAAGCTTCTGTACTACAAAAGAAACCATCAGCAGAACTAAGAGACAACCTACAATGTGGGAAGAAAATTTTACCAGCTGCTCCTCAGACAAAGGACTATTATCAAGAATATATAAAGAACTCAAACCAATCAGCCCCCTCAAATATAAAGACCCCATTCAAAAATGGGAATCCAAAATGAACAGATATTTATCAGACAAAGAAGTAAAAGCAGCAAGTAAATATATGAAAAAATGCTCCACATCACTGAT
>NW_022900917.1:20482712-20506687 GCF_012274545.1 Fukomys damarensis | reverse complement strand
CAGCACAGTTTGTAATAGCTAAAACTTGGAAACAGCCTATTTGCCCATCAGTTGGAAACTGGATAAAGAAGATGTGGTTTTTCTATAAAATGGAATACTACTGAGACATAAAGAATGAGAAATTAGATTAATTCATAGGAAAATGGATACATATTGAAGATATACTCCTAAGTGAAATAAATAAGGCACACATGTGTAAATACCAAATAGTTTCTCTGGTGTAAATAATCTGCAATAATACAGAAGATCCTAGTAAGATTACTGACATTGAGAAATGGGAAGAAAGGAGCTAAAAGTGTAGAGAAGGTGGGATGGGTAGGGGAAGGGTAATAAGGGAAAAGAAAAAAATGTGAGATAATGAAAAGATGAAAATAAAGTGTTTGTAGATGGGGAGGGAAGGAAGGGATAAAGGGAGGGCAGGGACAAGGGGAAAAAATGAGAACCAAGATTTGTCATGTAGAGGTACAAGATCCCAACAATGAATGTAACTGTACTGCATCCCTAAAATGTACCAATATACTCAATTAAAGCTGAAAAAAAAAAACTGGGCTGACACCATGGGCCAATAGTTCTGGGGACCCAGGGAATCAACATTTTTTAAATGCACTGGATTTCTGCTGCAGGTTAACATGGACTTCTATGAGAAACACTAGCCTCAAAATTCTGTGTTTATCCACCTGCAAATATTCCTCAGTAAGGCCTGAACTTAATTGAGATTTTTTCCCACCTCATAGGATACGTTTCTGTACAGTATCTCAGACAACAAACCAGGAGGTCTGATGTTAACATGCCAGCTAGATTAAAGGTACAAACATGTATATCTTCCTACAATCTTTCTTTCAATCAGATGAACTTTTTACTTGAACTTGGGTTATCTTTAAAATCCAAAGAATAATAACCATGTTGGTTTTCTGAGACCTCTGTCTCTCCTACCAGATTTCACCAAACAAGGCTTTATGCACTTTGCATTCACTGCACGTGACTTCCACCATTAGCCCACTGAAAGAAACCACATTCACCAAGGTGACCAAACACCTTCTCGTGATAATCAAGGGACACTTTCCAGTCTGCACCTTATCAACCTCTCACAGCCTTCAACACCATCCACTGCTCTCCTTGAGTCACCCTTGATGTCCTGGCTTGCTCACTAGCACTGTGTCCTGGCTTTTTTCTACCTCTCAAGCCAATCCCTGGCAATCCTATGCACAGGCTCCTTGGGCCCTCAAGTCCAATCCCAGTTTATGTTGTTACCCACAGTGGGAGATGGACTCCCGTTTTCATACCAGAGTCTCAAGTCTCTCTCCAGCCCAGCCCTCACTTCTGATCAGGGCTCTAGTCTTTTATTTCAAACTACCTAGTGTTCAGGTCCACCCAAATGTCCCATGTATTGTTTATTCTTTTTTTTTTTTTTTTTTTGGTACTGGGGATCAAACTTGGGACCTCGCATTTGTGAGGCAGGTGGCAGAACCACTGGGTATAATTTTAATCCCTTCAAAACATGCTTCTCCTGCGACACCATGCCTACATGCTAGTCCTGGCAGCCTCACAGCTTAGCCAGGTTAGCCAGTCGCCTCTCTTCTAGGTAAAAAAAAGATGATGGATATGGGAGTGCATGTGTTTCATTCCTTTTTCATGGAAATACCCCGAGACATGAATAGTACTACTCATTCAATAGATAGTCATTTCCCTTCTCCATCTATGGCTCTCTCACTAAAGATACCAAACCACTAAGTTCCTCTGGAAATTTTGCCCTTAAGTCTTTTCAACAAAGGGTAGAATAGATATGCACATGAATGTAACTGGATTCCTATCTCACGACTACTCAGAAAAACTGTGTCAAAGACGCACATGTACCAGCTAAAACTATAAAACTTAACAGTATAGCAAGGGAAAATCTTTCTCATTTTGGACTTGGGAATGATTTGTTAGTGCTAATGCAAAAAGCACAGAGTAGGAAAAAAACAGATAAGTTGGACTTCATCAAAATTAAGAACTCTCAGGTCAGGAATTTAGCTCAGTGGCAGCAGGCCTGCCTTGCAAGCTCAAGATCCTGAGTTTGATCCTGGTTACGAAAAAAAAAAAAATTAAGACCACAGCCCCACCCCTCTGGGCCTTGGCAGAGGAACATGAGAAGCGTAGCCCCCAACCCCACCCCACTCCTGCATGTGCCTCTGGCCTCCTGGCTGGGCTGGTACCTGGATTCATACCACAGAGGCACAGGGGTCATAAAGGCCATAGTTCTGAGCTCGAGCCTCGATTTTTATTTAATTCACACAGTTAAAGGTAATAGATTAATAACTACCACAAATTGTCATTTTTCTAAGCTGTGCTTGATGCCATTGTGTTGCTGTTTGTATTGTTTGGGCTAAGGTGTTGTGATTGATTTAATCAGTTGTCCTTCAGGGTATAATGAAAATGAGATTGCCTCAGAGTCATCAGACTCAAAATGTAAAGACAACCTATCACAGGAAGATTGAAGTATTAACCCAGGTATAAAACCAAGGACAGTACCAACAACAAAAATAGAAATGAGAAGACATTCAAACAAGGCACAAGCACAAAGGCTGCCTGTTCATCAAAGGCAAATTCTGAAGGAAACGAGGTGGAAAAGTCTGATAATCCACCACCTGGACATCCTGAACTAACAGCAAAGGAAGTAACAAAACAGATAAATGAGGCTCCAGAAAAATTCAAAATGGAAATAACTTCCCAGATAACTACAGAGATGGTGAGCAGAATGAAGGACATGATTAGAGACTCTAGAACAGAAACAGATAAAAAATACATGAGCCCAGGACCATGATAGAAGCCATGAATGCACAACATAGGAAAGAAATGGAATCCGTGAAACAGGTTCAAACTCTACTGAAAGTATACATAACACACTGAGCTAATCTAAAGACAGGATATCAGATATAAAAGACAGGATGGTCGCCAGTGACCAAGAAAAGAGGGATCTCTTTAAAAAAGTAAAGGAACGTGAGAAATCAATCCAACAGCTCCTAGATAACACAGAGAAGAATAATATAAGACTATTAGGAGTCCATGAAAGAGCAGGAGAAAGTACAAGTGACATAAAAACTGTTCACAGAATTGACACAAAACTTCCCAAACACAGGGGAAGAATTTGACATACAGATAAGTGAGGTATATAGGACTCCAAATAGCAATGATCACAAAAAATCAACACCCAGGTGTGCAACAATAAAGATCCCAGAAACTCAACAGAAGAATGAAATACTACAAGCAATTAGAGAAAAGAAAGAAATCATATGCAAAGGAAAGCCTATCAGAAGCACAGCAGACTTTTCAACCCAAGCCCTCAAGTCAAGGAGAGTCTGGAGCGAAGTATTTCAAGCTCTGAAAGAAAACCACCTCCAACCTAGACTGATGTATCCTGCAAAACTCTTTCAAAATTGATGGGGAAATAAGATACTTCCACAACAAAGAACACCTGATAAACTTTATAAATACCAAACCAGCACTCCAAACAATTCTAAATAATATCCTAGAAAAAGACAATGAAGATCACTACTCCATGAGGCCCAACAGAACAAATCCAGCAGGCCAGACAAGAAATTAAAGATGGGAAAAAAATTAAAAAGAGTCAATAATAGGAAAGTAACATAATGTTGCTAAGTGAATACATATCAGTTATAACCATCAATGTTAATGGCCGCAATTCACCAATCAAAAGAAATAGATGGGAAGAATGGATTAAGAAGCAAAATCCACAAATATGCTGTATACAACAAACTCACCTAGTTCAAAAAGAAATTCATGGACTAAAAGTAAAAGGATGGAAAACAGTTCTCCATGTGACAGGAACCTGGAAAAAAGCAGGGGTAGCTATCTTATTTGCAGACAAAGTAAATTTCAAACCAGAAATAATTGAGAGAGACAAAGAAGGTCACTACATCCTTATAAAGGGAATGATCCAAGATATAGAGATAACAATCATAACTATATATGCATATCAGTGTACCCACCTATATAAAACAAATATTAAGGGACATAAAAAAAATCAACTCATACAATCGAAATGAGGGACCTCACTACCCCACTGTCACATCTAGACAAAAAATTAACAATGAAATACTAAAAGTCAACCAAGCTTTTGAACAAATGGACTTAATAGACATCTACAGTGTTCCACCCCACAAAATCAGAATACACATTCTTTTCAGCTGTACACAGATCATTCTCCAAAATAGACTACATACTAGCTCATAGAACATATTTAAGTAAATGCAAAGGAATTGAGGTTATCCCATATATATTATCAGACTATAGTGCAATTATATGGGAGATCTATAGTAAAAGAAAGTGCAAGAACTTCACAAACACATGTATATTGAATAACACTCTCCTGAACAATCAATGGGTCACAGAGGAAATTAAAGAAATTAGACAGTTTTTTTCATTAATGATAATGCCAATACAACATACAGGAATCTTTGGGACACAGTGAAAACAGTTCTATGCAGGAAATTTATAGCAGCGAATGACCACACTAGAAAATCAGAGCAAGCTGAAATAATCTAATGCTGAACCTTAAGCTCCTAAAAAAAGAAGAGCAAGACAAACCCAAAGCTCACACAAGGGAGGAAATTATAAAGATCTGAGCAGAAATCAAAGCAATGGAGACTAAGAGAATGATACAAAAAAAATCAAAATTGGAGAGTTGGTTTTTAGAAAGAACGAATAAAATCAATAAACCCTTAGCCAACCTTATCAAACAAGGAAATAAAAGGCTCATATCCACGCAATTAGGAACGAAAAAGGTGAAGTCACAACAGATCCAGGAGAAATCCAGAGGATCATCAATACCTACTTCAAGAAACTGTACTCTAATAAAGTGGAATATACAGAAGAAATGGACAGATTTCTAGATACACATTACCAAAGTTGAATGAAGATGTAAAAAGTCTAAACACCCCAATTACAATCAGTAAAGTTGAAAATGTAATTAAAAACTTACCAACAAAGAAAAGCCCAGGTCCTGATGGCTTTATTGTTGAATTCTACAAAACATTTACAGAAGAACTACTGCCATGATTTTTGAAACTTTTCAGTGAAATTGAATTGGAAGTGATACTTCCAAATTGATTCCTAGATACAAGTTTTACTTTGATTCCAAAACCAGGGAAAGACCCATCCAAGAAAGAGAACTACAGGCCAATCTCACTGATGAACATAGTTGCAAAAATCCTTAATAAAATACTGGCTAACAGAATAGGGAGGGTCATCAAGAAGATCATACACCCTGACCAAGTTGGATTTACCCCACTGATTCAAGGATGGCTCAACATCCATAAATCAATAAATTTAATACACTATATTAATAGAGTCAAAGAAAAAAACATATTATCATCTCAATAGATGCAGAAAAAGCCTTTGACAAAATTCAACACCCATTCATGATAAAAACCCTGTATAAAAATGGAACAGATGGTCTTTATCTCAACTTGATAAAGACTATCTATGAAAAACCAACAGCCAATATCACACTAAATGGTCAAAAACTGAAAACCTTCACACTAAAATCAGGAATAAGAGAAGGATGTCCACTATCACCACTCCTGTTCAATATAGTTTAGCCACAGCAATTAAAAGAGAAATAAATAAAAGCAATAAAGATAGGAAAGGAAGAAGTTACACTGTCATTATTTGCTGATATGATACTCTATATAGAAGACCCAAAAAACTAATTGACACTTTCAGCAGAGTAGCTGGATACAAGTTCAACATTCAAAAATCAGTAACCTTCTTATACAAAAGTAACAGACTCACTGAGAGAGAAATAAGGAAAACAATTCCTTTCATAATAGCATCCAAAAAAATGAAATATCTGGGAATCAATCTAATGGAGACAAAAGACCTCTACACTGAAAACTATAGCACTCTGAAAAAAGAGATTGAAGAGGATATCAGAAAATGGAAAGACATTTCTGGTTCCTGCATAGGAAGAACTAGTATAGTAAAAATGGCCATACTTCCAAAACTGCTAAACAGATTCAATTCAATCCCAATTGAAATCCTGACAGTATATTTCACTGAACTAGAGAAAACAATCCAAAAATTCATTTGGAACCAAGAGACCTAGAATAGCAAAAGCAATTCTAGGCAACAGAGACATGACAGGGTGTATCACAATCCTCAATTTGAAACTATACTACAAAGCCACTGTGATAAAAACAGCATGGTACTGCCCAAGAAACAGACCCAAGGATCAGTGGAATAGATTAGAAGATGCAGAAATAACTCCAGACATACTCAACTACCGCCTCTTTGACAAATCTTCAGTAGCACAGGAACTAGCAAAAAGAATCAATAACTGGGATCTCATCTTTTTAAAAAGCTTCTGCACTGCAAGAGAAACCACCAACAGAGCTAAGAGACAACCTGCAATATGGGGGAAAAAATTACCAGCTGGTTCCTCAGACAAAGGTCTAGTACCCAGAATAAAGAACTCAAAAAAATCAGACCCCCAAATTTATGAACCCAATTCAAAAATGGGCATCTGAACTAAACACGTTCCTCAAACAAATAAAAGCAACAAATAAACATATGAAAAAATGTTCACCACCACTGGTCATTTGAGAGATGCAGATGTAACACTGAGATTCCACCTCACCCCAGAAAGAACGGCTGCTGTCAAAACATCAACCAGTAACAAAAATGTTGGTAGGGTTGTGGAGAGAAAGGAACCCTTCTTATTGGTGGGAGTGCAGACTGATGCAACCACTGTGGAAATCAATATGGAGATACCTCAAACAACTGGGATTAGAAGTTCCATTTGACCCAGATATTCCCCTGCTCGGTATCGTCCCAAAAGAATTAAAAGAATCATACCACCGTGATATATACTCAACCACATTTATAGCAGCACAGTTTGTAATAGCTAAAACTTGGAAACAGCCCAATTGCCCATCAACTGGAGACTGGATAAAGAAGATGTGGTTTTTCTATAAAATGGAGTACTGTTTCATAAAGAATGAGAAACTAGAGACATTTATAGATAAGTGGATGCACATTGAGGACATGCTGTTATGTGAAATTACTAGGACCCACATGTGCAAACACTGAATAGTTTCTCTGGTGTGATAAACTAAAAGTGTAAATAAGAATCAAAATGTATAATTGATATTGTGTAATAGGAAAACTGTCTAAAAGTGTAGGGGAAGTAGGACAGGTAGGGGAAAGCTAAGAAGGAAAAAGAAAAAATAAGCAAAAAGGAAAAATAATGGAAGCAAAGTCTGTAAATAGGGAATGGTGGGGGAGTGAAGGGAGGGCAGGGGGATAGGGAAAAAATAAGAACCAAGATACGTCACGTAAAGGTACAAGATCCCAGGATGAATGTAACTGTACTGTGTACCTAAAATGTGCCAATAAAGAAAAAAGGGAGAAAATTAAGAACTCCTATGCTTCAAAAACACTATTAACAGCCGGGGATTTAGCTTAGTGGTTCTGCTGCCTGCCTCGCAAGCACAAGGACCCAAATTTGATCCCTGGTACAAAAAAAAAAAAATCGAAAAAACCCTATGAACAAATGGAGACAGGGTGCAGTTAGAGAACTCACTAAATACCAACCCTACCCAGTTCTCTGGTGCTTATGAGACCAGGAGGAGGCAAAGATGTCAGAAAAGCTTTAAAGAAATACTACCTGCCAGAATTTTCCTGGCCAAAGATCCCCTAGCTCAAGCTCTCCAAAGCCCAGCGCTACCTGAACAGTTGATGGAAAAGAATTCAATGCTCTCAGAGGTAGTGCAAAGCAGATCCAGCTGGGCCTGCCTTCTCGGTCTCCATCCAGAGCACCTGCTTCATGGCAGCAATCAGCTTCAAGACAGGCCCTGAAAACAGAAACCGTAGAGCACCGAGCACCGGGCCATAAGTTCCAGGTGAGAAGCTGCTGGAAGAGGAAGAAAAGATGGATGGTGCAGATAAAGACTAAGGAAGAGGAACTCAGCAACTCCACAAAGATGCTGGAGAACAGGGCCAAGGACTCCACTCTGGAGATAGAGGAACTTAAAAATCTGCAGGACTTCAAGGACCTGGGCCAGGGGCAGGAGTCGCACAGGCTCCAAGGCCGTACCGTGGGAGCAGCCTGTTGATGGAGGCAAAAACAGATGCAGGAGCAAGGAGTTGGAGACAGCAGCCTTGGTGGAGGAAGCTGAAAACAAAGTTGGCTTGAGGGCTCTGACTTGGAGAATGCTGCTGCTCTCACCCTGTACCAACCAGTCCTCCTCCCCAACCACTCTGCCACCTTAGCCAAGGTTTTGAAGGCCAAGTAAAACGTGAAGAGCTGGGAGCAGTGACTTAGCAACAGGTGCCAGCTATCAGGCCTCACTGTGGTAAAGTACACTTGAAAATACCAGTTAGGGCCAGGTGGCACCTACCCTAGGGACCTCAGAGGGCAGGAAGACAGCCAACCTTGCATCCCAAATACCTGGAGCTTCATTCCTGAGCCAGGTGGCTGCACATTCGGAGAGAAAAGAGAGGGCTGGAGGTGACAGGAACTGAGCCCCTATCCAGGCCCTTTCCTGGGTCAAGATCATAGTCCAGCTTCAGCCACATCAAAGACCAGAGGACCCAGGGGTCAGGGCATGAAGACTTGGCACAGACCATGGCACCAGCATTCTCCGAGGCCGGTGGGGCTGGGAGGGCTCTGCCCAGGGACTCGGCTTTCCCTCCTGACCCTGCAGCACCTCCAGGACCCCAACTCTCCTCACCCCCATCTAGCACTATGTGGAGGGCTGGAATATCCCTGGAGCGCCTCTCAGCTGAGACATGAAGAACATGCAGGCCTCTCTCCTGGACCTTCCTCTGAGTGCTGGTGGGTTTTTTTTTTCAAGTGCACACAGGAATATTTCAGTACATGAAGATTGTCTTGGCTTTCAGCAGCCTTTAGCGTGATGAAAAGATGTGGTGAATATTTAAATTAAAAGTGTATTACAGTAAAAAGCATTACTAATGCCCCTCAGACTACTCCCCCAACTTGGAACACACTTATCCCATTATTGTTGGCAACGTGTGTTTTTCTGTAAAACCTTTTTACAATTTAAATATTCACCATATCTTTTGATCACCCCTTGTAAAATAAGGTGAAAACTGTGTGATTACTACTGCCTTCCTGTCTTTCCCCCAGGGTTTCAACTCAGGCAGTTCAACCCTAGATAAATCCTTTGACCTCTAGATAAACCCCATGCCTGCCCCAAGAGGGGATTTTTTTTTTTTTTCTATGTGACTAAACCTAGTAACTCAGAAAACAAGGAAGCCAGACCTTCTCTTTGGTCTTTCCACTAAGGATGTTAAACCCAGTCCTGAGGAGAATTTCTGGAAAAGCCATGTTATGTTGAAGTGGAATTTTCCATTACTATATGAAGAAACACAGAAACAGGAATCTCACAACTTCAAACCACTTAATCCCCCCACACACACACACTCAGTAGCCAACATGCAGAGGAAGTGGGAGGAAACCAGCTCTACCAGATCCCTTTATTAAAGAGCCTGTGGAAGGACCAGCAGGGGACCCCTAATTACACTGCTCAGGTTCCAGTTAGCCCCCATCTCCTGGTTTAAACCTGATTACATTGACCAGTTTCTCAGTAAGGAAGGGCTTCAGGAGTTGATTTTGGTTGTGTTTTGTTTTGTTTTTTAATTTCCAGGTCTTCCCAATTCTGCTCCTTGTTTTATGAAAAACAAAGATATCCACCCAGAAACATGGGCCTTTTCTAAGCTACTATGTTAAAGAAAAGGAGGAGGGGGTAGCTCAGTGGCACTGCACCTGCCTCAGAAGCACAAGGTCCTGAGTTTCATCCCGGGTACCACATAAATAAGGAAAATTAATGGTAGCAAACAACACAAGACTTGGCTAAAAGTTAACCAAAGTCTTCCATCTTTTCTATCCTCTAGAAATTTCCTGAGTGAAAATAACAAGTTTTTAGTACAGGGGCTTTGTCTGGTTTTTGGTGAAACTGTTTTTTAACTTCCCCTCGTTCCAATATGGAGTCAAGGTGAGAAATGTTGGTTTAAATGTTTACCCTGTACCAGGCACTTTCATAATTGCTCTGTCTGTATTATCTTATTTTATCTTTACAGCAATTCTAAGAGGTAGTTATTCTTATTACTTTACAGATGAAGAGATTGCCAGGTGGGGTAACACACGCCCATAATCCCAGCACCCAGGGGGCTGACACAGGAGGATCACCATGAGACCGAGGTCAGCCTGGACTATACAGTGAGACCCTGTCTCCAAAAAAGAAATTGAGAAACAAAAAAGATAAAAATACATTCTCTACGGTTTTATCCAAGCCTGGCTAAAAAAACTAGATAAAAATCCAAGCATTTTAACCGCCACCCTCTGCGGTCCCCAGTTGCAGCTACTGAATGGACCTCCAACACGGCTCTACTTACCCGGGAGGAACAGTGACCTGGCAGCAGTGGCCCGCGTCCCCTTGGACTGATTCACAGCCAAAGCAGCAAGGCTTCCACCCCAGGACTTTCCCCCCCCCGCAGCTGTCCCTCCCTCCCTCTGCTCCTTCCGCCCAGCCCCAGCGGGGGATTCTGCTCAGGTGTCCCTTCCTGAGCTGAGCCCCTGACCACTTCATCCCAGGAGTCAGAGTGCCTGACCTCCTCCCCAGCTGATACCCCTTACCTCTCTTCACGACCTGCTTCATCATGGAGGAGGTGCTATCCCCTGGCCCACTTCTACCAGGTCCCTCTTGGCAGCCGTGAGGAGGAAGGTCAGCCTCCTCACAACTAAAAGGAAATCAGTCCGCTTCACCACAGCTCAGTTCAGACACAGCAGGCCTCGCCGCTGACCAACATTATTCAAAGTTCTAGATAACCAGCTGCACCACAGTCCCAGCAATAATTGAAGTAGCTCCTCCCAGTGGGTTTCCAAAAATGTACCCTCTCTCAATACTGAAAATCCTCTCTAGGGGTGTGGTTAAGAGTGTAGCTCGAATACAGCAAACAGACCTTCACCTTGGAACTTAGTGTTGCTCTACAAGGACCTTAGATATTTGCGAGCAAATTTTCTAATATCGTTAGAATGTGAGGCCCTTTTCTTTTTTGGGCATAAGGCAAAGGAATGAAGGAAGAATTATCAAGGACCCAGGCTGGTTAAGACTCAGTGTCCATCGCAGATTTCCAAAATGAGAACTTTTTCCTCCCCATCATGATTCATCTTTCTAATAACTTAGTCTTTGAGTCTTTAAGGCAGTGTTTGAGATCACGGACTTTGGAGATTGGCAAATTGAGACCTCAATTCCAATCTCGGCGCTATTTTTGACCTCTACATTTATTACTCACATGGATTTGGAAATCTTAATTTAGAAACCCTGGTATCACATCCCTCCCCTGAATTCATAGCTGCAATTGTCTAATCAACTGAGGGAACTGAAAATGAACCCAAACAGGAGCACGCAAGGCAAGGCTTTATTGGAGAGAAAGAGCTGCCGGGCTGCCTCAAACAATGGCAAGAGAGAACCCAGCTGGGGTGAGGTTTATAAGGGTTTGGGAGAGCACTGTGTGTAAGCTGGTGATAGGCTGGTGCTAGTGACAAGGGTGGAACTGATTGGCAGTTTGAACGTAGAGGCCAGAAAACTTTCTGGCAGGAAGGAGGCGGGTGGGGTAAGTTTCATTTTCCTGTTTGGAGTTAGTTTCAATTCCCCAACAGGACTCCTTTCCCATGTGAGGGGCCATTTTGTTTAAATGGAACCACTGGGGTCATTTCATTAGCGGGGGAACTCTATCAGAAACTAAATGGATTAGGAGTCTGTTAGGAAACTCTGAACCCTATTTGTCTGAAAACGGTACTAAGTTACTTAAGAATATATTGAAAACAAAGAAGAGGTCTTAACATTTCCCATAAATAACGTTTTGTTTTGTTTTTTCTGGTACTGGAGATTGAACCCAGAGCCTTTGCTCTGAGCTACATCCCAGTCCTTTTTTATTTTGGTACAATATCTCACTAACTTGCCCAGATTGGACTTGAATCCTTCGCCTCTTCCGCCTCCCAGAATACTGGTATTAACGGCATGTAACACCACATCCAGCACACAGATTACTTTTCTAAAGAGTCTTCAATTCTATTCTTTCTATCTTGAATATTTTCCCATATGCCTCCCAACCACACTCAGACCAGAAACCCATAGCAATTAGCCTAAACAATCAGGAGCTTGGCCTGGCAGCTGCTGTCCAGTTCTGGTCGAAAAGTTGAATGAATATGGAAAAAGAAGCACTTATCATACTATACACCATTATAAATTTCAAGTAGATCAGATATTTAAATGTTAAAAAATGAATAATCTAGAATAAAACATAGATGGATTACTCTAAAACCAGAGAATTTCTAAAAACTTCCCTAACTATAGATCCAAATCCAGAAGCAACAATGGAAAGACTGAGACAGTCAGTTCAATGCCAGATTGGGCTACACAGTGAGTTCAAGACCACCTGAACCATGTAATGAGACCATGTTGCAAGGAAAAAAAAAAAAAAATATATATATATATATACACACACACACACACACACACACACATTATTTTAATTCTTTGCATGGTAATGAACACCAAATGCAAAGAAAAAAGGAATAATTTTTAAATGAAACATATAAAAAAGAAAGGGCTATATATTTATATACTTATCATATATTTAACATATAAGAGCTTCTAAAAATGTAAATAAAGATTTGGCTCAGTGGTAGAGCACTTGCCTAGCATATACAAGGCCCTTGGTTTAATCCTTGGCACCACAAAAACTTAAGTTAAAAATAACTAAAAAGACAAACATGAGTAACAGTTCATAGGAAAAGTGTACATGCTTCAAATATATGAAAAAGTACCTCACTAAAAATTAAAAAGGGGTAAATTTAAAACAACAATTTTAGAGTTAGGAAAATGGCAGCATAAAATTCATCATTATATTACATCCTCTCTAGGACCAGAACTCACAACACTTAGAAAACAAAAACTTAGCAAAGAGAAGGAAAGAAAAGCCCTAGGAATTAAGAAAGAGCCAACAGGAGAACTAAAAATCACAGAGAAGCTGGAGACAATGAAGACAATGAAAGGAAAAGAAGAAAGCAGGCTGGAATGCTAACCAAAGCTCCCAGAGAGGAGGACCTGTCTCTAGAAACACAAAATAAGCACAGCCAGCCAGCAATCTCGGGAGAAACAATGACAGTGTTAGCCCCCAAGAAAAGTCCACAGTTATTGTAAACAGAAAATGCAGCATGGGATTTGACTCTGAAAGTGACTCCACCCATTGCAGAATAAAATAGGAGAATAAATCCAGTGCAGCACCCATTATATTTGAGAATGATTGATCAGGAGTCATTTTAAGAAGAAGTTAACTGTATAAGACTGAACTACCCTGGGAATCAGAAGCCACAAAACAACAACACTTTAGGGTTTCCAGGGTCATCCTACCACAGTAACTGGTTGGGAGATAACCACAAGAGACAGTTGCAGAGAGGGCACAGGCTAAACAAGGACCTCTTTAGAACTTTAAACAGTGGCACATTCAGGCCAGGATGGCATGGTAGTCCCATCCTCTGTAGTGATAAACCAAGCCAACTGTGTGTGGTTTTTGGGCAGAGCTGGGTCTGAAAGTGCTGGCATAAATACAGCACACTGCTTGATTCTCACCCCATCACCTACAACCAGTACAGAGCTCAGTGGCTGTTTGCTTTCCCCACCTACCAACATGATCTGGGATATTGCCTCAATGGCAACGGACCATTGCCATTGCCTAGAGTGTATGGGCAGAGGGGTCTCAGTATATGTGCAAAGGAGAATAAGAATTAACTAGCACGTTAATTTAATAATTAGAATAAGAATTTAATAATTAATAATTTGATTTAATAAGAATTTAATAATTAGAATAAGAAGAATTAACTAGTGCAGTAATTAATAGTACCTTTCAGGGACAAGTCAGGATAACCATTACAAAAATTATGCATAGAGGAAAACATAAGCTAACTACCAGCATATTAACAGGTTCTAACATTCTCACACCTTCCTCCTGTTGTGGAAGGAATTGGTAAATGACACACACAGGGACACAGAATGGAAATAAAATAACAAAAGGTTTATTTAGCTAGCAAAAGGCCCATCGCACTAAGAGCAGTGCCAGTGATCAACCCCATACTGGACTATAACTTCCCCCTCTATAGGGTTTTACAGCCATGATCTCATTCAGGTGGTTACATTTCATTTCTTCAGTTTACATTACCAATACAAATCACAGTCACAAGATAGTTAACTTTAACCCAGATGTAGCAATTCTATGTAGCTAGGGAGTTTACCTTTAAGATTGTCTAGCTATCTATTCTAGCCCACAGGAAGAGGGTGTTTAGGGTCAGGAAAGCAAAGTTAACAACTGTTCTTTTTATAATCATGTGGTTTACAAAACTTCAGTGCTCAAGGTCTTGATGTCCCCTGTTATCTTAGGATGAGGCCAGATGTCCTATTCTACAGTTAATGCCTCCGAAGTCTGTTAATTTTGAACTAAACAAAGCAGATTTCAGTTAGGAGAACAGAAGTCATTCCACATATTCCTAACATTTTGTAGGTTTTTAGGTTATTTACAAAAGTTCTCGCTATCACTCCAATCTCCAACTGTACTTTCCTCTGTGTCTTCTTCTTCTCCTCCCATAAATATTCTCTTAAACACCCTCAACATTAGCCCTTTAGTCTAACTATAAAAAACAATTCCAATAGAGTTAGATTTCCTGTTTGGCTTTCATCTATTGATAATCTTTCCTCTTTTTTTATTTTTGTTTGTTCTTGTTTTTGAGGTATGTTAGTGTAGTTCAGGCTAGCCATGGACTCACTATGTAGCCCAGACTGTCTTCGAATTCATGGCAACCCTCCTGCCTCAGCCCCCACCACCACCAAGTGCTAGGATTATAGACATGCACTACTACACCCAGCTCTCCTCCTGTTCTTATTAACTTACCCATTTCCCTTTTCTCTTCCTTCTTTCTACCCCTCCCTTTACATCTGTTTATCTATTAGCAATATCAGTAGCAATATAGTACATCTGTGTGGAGCCTGAATGAAAAATGTGAAAATATAAAAACAACTTTTAACATACATGATTGATGTAAGATCTGTTGACATTTTTATAATCAGCAGTGATTCCCTCATTGCAACAACATGATGAGGTTCATTCCTATTAAACTGAGTAGGTTAAAGAGGTAGATAAATATCAAAGCACAATCAAAGCCAAAATTACATCACTGGAAAGCAGACCACTAACTAAAGAGATTTCTACAATAGCAACAAAAATTTTTCACTCTAATTGACCTTCAATTCCCAGCACGCGCGCACACACACACACACACACACACCAATAAAAACATGAGAAATAAGGCAATAAAATATCTTCAAAAACTCCTAATTTCCCCAAAGCTGACACATGGGGCATCAGCGGAGGGAAATCAAAAAGCAAATGGCTGGGCTGGGGATTAAGCTCAGTGGTTTGGCCTCCTGCATTGCAAGCAGAAGAACCCTAGTTCAATCGCCAGTACAAAAAAATAAATAAATAAAATTTTAATAAAATATCTTCAAAAACTCCTAATTTCCCCAAAGCTGACACATGGGGCATCAGCGGAGGGAAATCAAAAAACAAATGGCTGGGCTGGGGATTAAGCTCAGTGGTTTGGCCTCCTGCATTGCAAGCACAAGGACCCGAGTTCAATCGCCAGTACAAAAAAAATAAATTAATAAAATTAAAAAAGCAAATGGCTGAATGACATGATATGCTTCAAAAACTCCTAATTTCCCCAAAGCTGACACATGGGGCATCAGCGGAGGGAAATCAAAAAACAAATGGCTGGGCTGGGGATTAAGCTCAGTGGTTTGGCCTCCTGCATTGCAAGCACAAGGACCCGAGTTCAATCGCCAGTACAAAAAAAATAAATTAATAAAATTAAAAAAGCAAATGGCTGAATGACATGATATGATAAAAGAAGAAACAAAAACAAAGCCAATAAAGTTCTTCATGAGCTCAAGATGACATAACTGAACAGATAATGGACTTAATAAACAAAATAATCACCAAGCTTAAAGAAACACTAATGAAAAGCTAGCTGAGCTAATAAAATTATATAAAATATAATGACCAATTTAAAGAAAAATTAAAGTCCATTAAAAAGTATCAAACAGAAGTCCAAGAAATTAAAAAAAAACTACTAAAAGTATAGGCAGCAGAAGAGAGAATAGCAGATCTAGAAAATAAGGATGATGTGAGTGACAATATACTCAGAGGTACCTTGAAAACAACAAGAAATCATGGAAAATGGATCCAAAAGCTGCGGGTGACACAAAGACTAACCTAACATGAAGTGTTCAAGCCCTAAAAGAAAACAACTTGCAACCCAGATTAATATATTCTGTAAAACTATCTTTCAAAATTGATGGAGAAATAAGGATTTTCTATGACAAAGAATACTTTAAGAATGACCAGCACTCCAACATATTCTCCAGCAAGCCAAAAAATTCTCAAAGATATTATAGACAGAGATAATAAACACTGCCAAAAAGCCTGGTGGAATGAATATATCAGAAAGGGTGAGCAGTTTTAAGCAAAAAGGGGGAAAAAAGGAAATCAGCAATAGGAAGATAATGCAATGACAGGGATAAGTCAATACCTCTCAGTAATAACTCTGCAGGGTCTCAATTCCTAAAACAAAGAACATAGAGTGATAGATTGAAGGGGGGTGAAATGGTATGCTGTATACAAGAAAAAAAATTTTTTTTGTACAGGGGATTGAACTCAGGTCCTTGTGCTTGCCAAGCAGACACTGGAACCACTGAGCTAAATCCCTGGACCCACAAGAAATATATTTAATCAAAAAAAATCATAAACTAAAACTCAAAAGATAGAAAATATTATTCCATGAAATGGAAGCTCAAAGGCAATCAGGCATAGCTCAGACAAAGCAGACTTCAAGCCACATCTGATCAGAAGAGGCAAAGAAGATTATGACATATTGGTTAAGGGAACAATATAACAGAAAATTATAACAATTGTAAATATATATGCACTGAATATTAGCATACTCAACTTCCTAAAATGAACACTACTGAATATAAAAGATCAAATTAACTTAATACAATTGTAGTGGGAAATATCAATACCCCAGTATCTCAAATACATCAATTAGACAAAAATTCAACAAAGAAATATGAAAATTGAACCACACCTCTGAACAAATTGACTTAATAGATATCAATAGAATGTTCCACTCAACAACAGAATGCACATTTTTCTCAAGAGCAATGGAACTTTCTCCAAGACAGACCACATATTATCCTATAAAGCACACTTAAATAAGTAAAGAATGAAAATGATGCCTACATTCTCAGATCATACTGCAATGACATTAGAAATCAATGACAAAAAAATACAAAATTATGCAAACACATAGAGATTAAACAATACACTCCTGAATAATGAATGGGTCATGGACAAAATTAGACAGTTCCTATTAAACAACAGTTTCCCTACAATATGGCAGAACTTATGAGACACAATGAAAATAGTCCTAAGAGAGAAGTTTACAGCTGTGAATAACCACATCAGTAAAACAGAGTGAGCCCAAATAAATAAATAACTTTAAAATGTACCTTAAAGATGGAAATAAAGTGTTTGTAGATGGGGAGGGGCGGAGGGGGTGAAGGGAGGGCAGGGACAAGGGGAAAAAATGAGAACCAAGACTTGTCATGTAGAGGTACAAGATCCCAACAATGAATGTAACTGTACTGTATCCCTAAAATGTACCAATAAACTCAAAGCTGAAAAAAAATAATGTACCTTAATCCCTAGAAAACAGAAACAATGCAAATTCAAAGTTAGTATAAGGAAAGAAATTATAAAGATCAGAGAAGAAATTAATGAAATTGAGACCAGCAAGAGAAACCACCAACAGAGTTAAGAGACAACCTACAATGTGGGAAAAAAAATTTTTACCAGCTGTTCCTCAGACAAAGGACTACTATCTAGAATATACAAAGAACTCAAAAAAACTCAAACCTGACTGAAAAATGGGCATATGAAATGAATAGACACTTCTCAAACAAATAAGTAAAAGCAGTAAATAAATATATGAAAAAAATGTTCAACATCACTAGTCATTTGAGAGATGCAGATGAAAATAACACAGAGAATCCACCTCATCCCAGAAAAAAATGGCTGCTATCAGGAAAATTACCCATAACAAATGCTGGCAGGGTTGTGGGAAGAAAAGAACCCTTCTCCATTGTTGGTGGGAGTGCAGAATGGTGCAACCACTGTGGAAATCAATATGGAAAATACCTCAAAAAAACTAGGATTAGAGGTTCCATTTGACCCAGCTATTCCTTTGCTGGGAATCTTCCCAAAAGAATTAAAAGAATCATACCACAGTGATATATGTGTACTCATGTTTATAGTAGCACAGTTTGTAATAGATAAAACTTGGAAACAGCCCAATTCCCCATCCGTTGGAGACCGGATAAAGAAGACCTGGTTTTTCTATAAAATGGAGTAGTACTCTGACATAAAAAATGAGAAACTGGAGTCATTTATAGCTAAATGGATACATATTGAGGCCATACTCTTGAGTAAAATAAATAGAACATACATGTGTAAATACCAAATAGTTTCTCTGACATGCAAAACTAAAAGTGTAAATAAGGTTTAAATTGTATATTTGATAATGTGAAAAAGAAAGAAAAGGTCTAAAGGAGTAGGGGAAGTGAGAACAGTAGAGGAAAGGAAAGAAGGGAAAAGAAAAAATATGAGAAAAGGAAAAAATGGAAACAAAGTCTACATAAATAGGGAAGGGTGGAGGGGATGAAGAGAAGGCAGGGGTGTGGGGAAAAAATAAGAAGCAAGATACATCATGTAAAGGTACAAGATCCCAATGATGAATGTAACTGTACTGTATACCGAAAACTTAATGATAAACTTAATGAAAAAAAAGAAAGAAATTGAGACCAAAGAAACAATATAAAGAATAAAGGAATTAGAGAGCTGGTTCTTTGAAATGATATACAAAGTAAATGAACACTTAGTAAAACTGACCGAAAGAAGGGGAAAAAAGACCCACATCAATGCAAATAGAAAAAAGCAAAACTGAAACCAACGTCACTGAAATCCAGAAAAATGTTAGTAGCTACTTCAAAAACCTGTAACTCCAATAAATCACAGAATCCAGTAGAAACAGAAAGATTCCTAGTACATATGAATACCACAACTGAACCAAGAAGACTAAAAAAATCTTGAACTGTCCAATATATAATGAAACTGAGGCAGAATATAAATTAAAGAGACTGCCCCTCAGATTCTCCTGTTGGTGGGGATCAGATGCAGGGGTGCTGTACTCCACAGTACACTGTCAACGGAGGAGCTCAGCAGCTGACCCTACTATTAGGAGGTGGAGCCTGCATGCAGACACTGAAGGGCATATTCTTGTCCCCAGCTCCTCCTTTCTCTCTGCTTCCTGACCACTGCAGGATGAGCAGCTTTCCTCTGCCAGGACCCTCCACCCTGCCATTTCTGCCTTGGAGCAGGGTGACCATGGACTGAAAATGTGAGCCACCTTTCAGTTGTGTCAGGTATTGTGTCTCAGCACTTGGAAAATGACTAAGATGAAGTAGCTATTACCAGAAAAATCTGGAAGCCACCAAAATGTCCATCAATAAGGTTCTGGCTAAATAATAGGGTATATCCACTCAGTGAATAGTTTGCAGCTGGGGGATAAGAAACCAACTCAACAGAAAAAAAATATGAGCAAACTGTCAGAATAAACATTTCCAGAAAGAAGACATATGAACAAGTGTATGAAAAGATGCTCCACATGGCAAACCATCAGGGAAATTCAAATCAAAACCACAGTTAGGTATTATTTGCCCACATTGAAATGTTTATGACCAAAAAAGAACAAACACTGGTGAATGCCAAAAATAAAAAAAAAAAAAAAAAGAACTCTCATACATTGTTGGTACTCTCATACATAGTTGGTAGGAATATAAATTAGTACAGCCATTATTAATATAGCTAGTATGAGATGCCTCAAAGACTAGCAATAAAATTACAATGTGATCCAGCAATCCACTTCAGGATAGATATACTCAACGAAAAGAAAATTGGGGTGGAACATGGAGGACCGGGTCAGCCTTGAAGAGATCCCATTCTCGCTCCAGCCTGCATGACTGGTGAGGACCAGTTAGCCACATGGTCACCTCTGCAACATAAGCACACACGTGCTCTCAGGCCTCCTGATTGTGCCAGTTCTTGGATCCACTCTGCAGAGGCACAAGTGGTCACAAAGATCAGTTTTCTGAGCTCCAGAAGATAGAACAAAAGTGAACAACTACAATAAAGGCACATCAGACCACCACAATTGGTAAGTTGGAGAGATCACAACTTTCCATCAGAACTTTGAATTTCTTCAGAGAAAGGACAGAGGGAACCTTGTAGTAGAACCTTGCAGAGTTCAACGCTACACAAGGTCAGGGAGCTCAATTTTTGGCAGCCCAAGCTCAGCCTGAATCTCAGTGGTCAGCCATCAGCTGGCAGAGACTAAATGACTTAGTTGCACATTGCTAGCATTGTCTATTGTGGCAGCAGAGATATAGCCTTAAAGAGGCCCTTCAAATTATTTTTCTTCTTTTTTTTCCTCGTTCCATTCTGCAAATTCTTTCTTTTTCCTGTCTTCTTTTTCCAACTCAGTCTCTTGCTCCCCCATATTATTCTTCATCTCCCTTTCTGTTCCTGTTCCTGCCCTAACTCAGATTTCTTCTTTTTTATTTTTTTTCCTTTGTCTTTATTTTTTCTTCTTTCTTTTTCCTTCACTCAAGGGTCACTAGTTTCAAAGGAAAGTGAGCCCCTATTACTGTTCAATTGTTTTATTTTTGTCCTTATTCTTGCACTCTGTCTTTCCCTCTTATCTTCAACAGTTTCCTAAAGTTTGTGTGATCCTGCTCTATCCTCAGGCTGCATTGAAACCTTCTCCAATTCTTCTACCTATCTGTTCTTCTCATCCTAACTCTGTCTAATCCCACATCCTAAAGGGTAAAGTTGCTATATTGAAGAGTTTATTCACTGTAAACATGTTTTGGGCAACTCCTTGATTTTTATTTAACTCAAATGGTTTAAAGGTGATAGCTTAATGACTAACACAAATGGTCTACTTTTAAGCTCTACTTGATGCTATTGTGTTGCTGACTGTATCAATTGGACTAAATTTATTTAGTGAGTTGTCCTTTCTGATATTATGAAAATGAGAGTGTCTTGAGTCATTAGAGACTCAAAAGCTAAAGCACAACTGTATCAGGAAGATTTAAGTAATAACCCAGGAATTAAACCAAGGACAACACAACAACAAAAACAAAAATGAGAAAACACTTAAGGAAGACACAAAGATAGACTTCCAGTTCACCAATGGCAAACAGCAAGGGAAATGAGGTTGAAAAGTCTGACAATCAACCACCAGGACACCCTGAACTCATACCACAGGAAGTAACCAAACAGATCAATTAGGCTCTAGAAAAATTCAAAACAGAAATAATTTCCCAGATGACTACAGAGATTGTGAGCACAATGAAAGACATGATTACAGACTCTAGAACAGAAACTGACAAAAGAGTAGATGGGCTCAGGACCATGATAGAAGCCACAAAGGCCCAGCATAAGAAAGAAGTGGAACCCATGAATGCCCAACATAGGAAATATTGGAATCCATAAAAGAGATTCAAACAGATATTCAGGAGATTAAAAACTGTATTTCATAGGAAAATGGACACATATTGGGGATATACTCCTAAGTGAAATAAATAAGTTACACATGTGTAATACCAAATAGCTTCTCTGGTGTGAATAAACTATAATAGTACATAAGATCCTAATGATATAATGTACATGTGAAATAGGAAGAAAGGGGCTAAAGGTGTAGGGAAAGTGGGAAGGGTAAGGGAAAGGGAAGAAGGGAAAAGAAAAAAATATGAGGAAATGAAAAAATGGAAATGAAGTATTTGTAAAGGTGGAGGGGAGGAGGGGTGAAAGGAGGGCAGGGACAAGGGGAAAAAATGAGAACCAAGACCTGTCATGTAAAGGTACAAGATCCCAATGATGAATGCAACTGTACTGTATACCTAAAATGTACTAATAAACAATGAGGAAAATAAATAAATAAATAAATAAAGACTTTATTGAAAGTTTTTCAGCAGTATAAATGAATGTGAAGATAGAATTTCAGATATAAAAGATAGGGTTGCAGTCAGTGACCGTGAAAAGAGAGGTCTCTCAAAAACAGTAAGGGATCATAATAAATCAATCCAAGAACTCCTAGATGAAGCAAAGAAGAATAAGACTGATAGGAATCCATGAAGTAGCAGAAGAAAATGCAAATGACTTTAAAAAGCTGTTCACAGAATGACACAAAGCTTTCCAAACAGAGGGGAAGAATTTGTCATATAGATAAGTGAGGCATATAGGACTCCAACTAGCCATGATAAAAAAAAAAAAACCTACACCTAGTAGGGAAGGTGGGATGGGTAGGGGAAGGGTAATAAGGGAAAAGAAAAAATGTGAGATAATGAAAAGATGGAAATAAAGTGTAGATGGGGAGGGGAGGAGAAGGTGAAAGGAGGGCAGGGAAAAGGGGAAAAAATGAGAACCAAGACTTGTCATGTAGAGGTACAAGATCCCAACAATGAATGTAACTGTACTGTATCCCTAAAATGTACCAATAAACTCAATTAAAGCTGAAGAAAAATCTACACCTAAACATATAATAATCAAGATCCCAGAGAACAATTCAAGAGGAAGAGATGACAATCATAAACATATATGCACCAAATATAAATGCCCCCAACTATATAAAACAAATATTAAATAACATGAAAAACCAAATAAGCACTAATACAATTCTAGAGGGGGATTTAAATACCCCAGTATCACAAATAGACAGATCATCTAGGCAGAAAATCAAAAATGAAATAATACAACTGAACTAAGCTTTGGAACACATGGACTTAATAGATGCCTACAGAGTATTCCACCCCGCAAAATCAGAATATACTTCTTTTCTGCTGCACATGGATCATTCTCCAAGACAGACCAAATACTGGCTCACAGAACAGGACTGAATAAATGCAAAACAATTGAAGTCATCCCCTGTGTATTATCAGATCATAGTGCAATCAAGCTGGAGATCAATAGCACAAGTAACGGTAGGAACTTCACAAGCACATGGAAACTGAACAACACTATCCTGAACAACCAATGGATTACAGAGGAAATTAAAGATGAAATTAAACAGTTTTTTACAAATAAATGAAAATGCCAATACAACATACAGGAATCTATGGGACACAATGAAAGCAGTTTTGTGGGGAAAATTCATAACATTGAATGCCCACACTAGGAAAACAGAGCGGGCTCAAATAAACAACCTAATGATGACTCTCAGACTCCTAGAAAAACAAGAGCAAGAAAAACCCAAAGCTCAAACAAGAGAGGAAATTATAAAGATTCGAGCAGAAATCAATTCAATGGAAACTAAGAAAATGATACAAAAAATAAATGAAACAAAGAGCTGGTTTTTTGAAAGAATAAATAAAATTGACAAACCCTTACCTAATCTTATCAAAAAAAGGAAAGAAAAGGCTCAGATCCATGCAATCAGGAATGAAAAAGGCAAAGTCACAACAGATCCAATAGAAATCCAGAGGATCATTAATACCTACTTTGAGAATCTGTACTCCAATGAAATGGAAAACACAGAAGAAATGGACAAATTTTTAGATACTTATGAATTACCAAAGTTGAACAAAGAAAATAAAAACATTTTAAACACCCCAATTACAGTCAGTGAAATTGAAAATGTAATTAAAAATTTACCAACAAAGAAAAGCCCAGACCCTGATGGATTCATTGCTGAATTTTATAAGACATTTAGAGAAAAACTACTG
>NW_022900917.1:20436779-20481528 GCF_012274545.1 Fukomys damarensis | reverse complement strand
TTTTTCTATAAAATGGAATATTACTCAGCCATAAAGAATGAGAAAATAGATTCATTCATAGGAAAATGGATACATATTGAAGATATACTCCTAAGTGAAATAAAGAAGTCACACATGTGTTAATACCAAATAGTTTCTCTGGTGTGAATAAACTGCAATAATACAGAAGATCCTAATAAGACTACTGACATTGTGAAATGGGAAGAAAGGGGCTAAAGGTGTAGGGAAGGTGGGATGGGTAGGGGAAGAGTAATAAGGGAGGAGAAAAAAATGTGAGACAATGAAAAGATGGAAATAAAGCGTTTGTAGATGGGGAGGCGGGGAGAGGATGAAGCGAGGGCAGGGACAAGGGGAAAAAATGGAACCAAGACCTGTCATGTAGAGGTGCAAGATGCCAACAATGAATCTAACTGTACTGTATCCCTGAAATGTACCAATAAACTCAATTAAAGCTGAAAAAAAAATCAAGATCCCAGAAACCCAACAGAAGAACAAAATACTACAAGCAGTAAGAGAAAAGAAACAAATCACATGCAAATGAAAGCCCATCAGAATCACAGCAGATTTTTCAACAAAAATACTCAGGTCAAAGAGAGCCTGGAATGAGATATTTCAAGTCCTAAAAGAAAACAACCTCCAACCTAGACCAATGTATTCTGCAAAATTCTCTTTCAAAATGTATGAGGAAATAAGATACTTCCATGACAAAGAACACCTGAGAAACTACATGAATACCAAACCAGCACTACAAAGAATTCTAAACAAAATCCTAGAAAAAGACAATGAATGTCACAATACCATGAGGCCCAAAAGAGCAAATCAATTAGGCTAGGCAAGAAACTAAAGGGTGAGGGGGGAAAAAATTTGAAAGAGCCAACAACAGGACAATAATAAGCCAATATATATCAGTTATAACCATCAATGTCAATGGCCTCAATTCACCAATCAAAAGAAATAGACTGACAGAATGAGTTAAGAAGCAAAATCCAGCAATATGTTGTATACAAGAAACACACCTAGTGCAAAAAGAAGCCCATAGACTGAAAGTGAAAGGATGGAAAACAGTTCTCCATGTGACAGGAATCCAGAAAAAAGCAGGGTAGCTATCTTATTCAGACAAAATAAATTTCAAACCAAAATTGACTAAGAGAGACAAAGAAGGCCACTACATCCTTGTAAAGGGAACAATTCAAGAGGAAGAGATAACAATCATAAATATATGTGGCCAAATATTAATGCCCCAACTATATAAAACAAATATTAAGGAACATTAAAAACCAAATAAGCACTAATACATGTGTAGTGAGGGACCTAAATACCCCACTATCACAAATATACAGATTATCTAGACAAAAAATCAACAACAAAATACTAGAACTGAACCAAGCTTTTGAACAAATAGACTTAATAGACATCTATAGAGTGTTCCACCCCACAAAATCAAAATATACATTCTTTTCAGCTCACATGGGTCATTTTCCAAAATAGACCACATACTAGCTCATAGGAAAGCTTTTAAAAAATGCAAAGGAATCGAAGTTATTCCATGTATATTATCAGATCATAGTACAATTAAGCTGGAGATCAATAGCATAAGAAATCATAAGAAATTCACAAATACATGGAAATTGAACAATACTCTCCTGAACAATCAATGGGTCACAGAGGTAATTAAAGAAGAAATTAGACTGTTTTTACAAATAAGTTATAATGCCCATACAACATACAGGAATCCATGGGACACGATGAAAGCAGTTCTACATGGAAAATTCGTAGCAGTGAATGTCCACACTAGGAAAACAGAGAGAGCTCAAATAATAAACCTAATGGCTTTATAGGGAATAAATATAATGGCAGTTGTAAAAAGAGGAGATAACTTATGGCATGTAGTAAGTACTCAGTATACCTTACAGATAAGTAATATAAGCTAAAGTATAAGTGAGGTATACGTGCTCATAGATCTTCAAGTGTTTTCTTCTTTAATTTAAATGACAGAATTTCACAGAGAAAGCATTGAAATAATGTATAAACATACACTCACATGAAAATAGAGAATAAGTTAATTTTTGTTGTATTTGAATTATATTAAGGTTCAAAACTGAAAATAATGTGGAATAAGTAGACTCTAAAAGTTTCTCTATATTTCCCAGCTTGTTTACCACTAGGATTTTCAGTGCTTTTGTCAAATATATTTTATAAAATTCTTCTTTATACTAAAAATTAATTTCAAATGCTACCCAAAATATGAGATCATGTGAAGTATATAAATTTATAAATCACAATTTAAAATAATAGACAAACAAGAGGTACTTAAAACTTTTGTTTATACTTTGATTGCATGCATAGAATCCTTTAATGTATAGGCACCATCTCTTCCTCTTCAGAACAAGAACCGTCTCTCTGTGCTATTAGCTGTCAATGCATTGTATTCTTGGCTAATCTTGTATACTCTACCATTAATATAAAGGCTATTATTACTCACAATGTCAGTTCTTTGGTAGTTAATTATATAAAAATGATTCATATTTGCTTGCTTTTGCAATTTCCTGGTAGTGTTGATTTCATGCTGTTGACATCCTCCCTTGTGACACTAAGATATGCTCCAAAGAGTCAGTATGTGATAGCTTCCGATGACTCTTGGTGATAACATTCAGTGACTGTTATTGGAATTTGTTGATGATTTCCACAGAAGGTGGTCTTAACTACTATGTTAGAGTATGCTAGAAAAATTTAATAAATACATGCTTTCTTGTTGTGCTAATTTAATTATTTGGAATGCTGTAGGATACACGTTGAACAACATATGTTTGAATTTTGACTTCTTGTGAATTCTCTAGGCCATAATTACTCCATTCTAAAACTGTTAACCACAAACCTGCTTCTAAATGAACCAATGTGGTGGATATTCCAAGGTCTCATGGGCAGGAGTCTCATTAATGTAAAGAATGTGAACTTCTAAACTCTACATTGAGAACAACAACACTCTGAAAAAAGAGGTCGAAGAGTATATAAGAAAATGGAAAGACAACCCTTGTTCCTGGGTAGGGAGAACCAATATAGTGAAAATGGCCATACTTCTAAAACTGCTATACAGATTCAATGCAATCTTTATTGAAATCCCAACAGTATATTTTAAAGAACTAGAGAACACAATCCAAAAATTAATTTGGAGTCAGAAAAAACCTAGAATAGCAAAAGCCATTCTAGGCAAATGAGACATGACAGGGGGTATCACAATCCCCAAATCCACAAAGCCACTGTATTAAAAACAGCATGGTGCTGGCAAAGAAACAGACCTGAGAATCAGTGGAATAGATTGGAAGATACAGAAAGAACTCCAGATGTACTCAGCTACCTCATCTTTGACAAAGGAGCCAACTATCCTCACTGGAGGAAAGATAGCCTCTTTAATAAATGTTGTTGGAAAAACTGGATCTCAACCTGCCAAAGATTAAAACTAGATCCTTATCTTTCACCATGCACTAGACTAAAATCCAAGTGGATTAAAGATCTAAATATTAAAAAAAGACACTAAATTTGCTGGAAGATAAGTTAAGCAGAACCCTTGAAGACACTGGCATTGGAAAAGACTATGAACAAATCCTCAGTAGCACAGGGACTAGAACAAAGAATTAACAACTGGGATCTCATCTTTAAAAGAAAAAAGAAAAAAAAAAACACCAACAGAACTAAGAGACAACCTACAATATGGGAAAAAAAATTTACCAGCTGTTCCCTAGACAAAGGACTACTATCTAGAATATACAAAGAGCTCAAAAAAATCAGGCCCCCAAATATAAAGACCCAATTCAAAAATGGTCATCTGAAATGAAAAGACATTTTTCAGACAAAAAAGTAAAAGAAGCAAATAAATATATGAAAAAATGTTCCACATCACTGGTCATTCGAGAGATCCAGATGAAAACAACACTGAGATTCCACCTTGCCCCAAAAAGAATGGCTGCTATCAAGAAATCAAACAATAACAAATGTTGGCAGGGTTGTGGGGAGAAAGGAACTCTTTTCCATTGTTGGTGGGAATGCAGACTAGTGCAACCACTGTGGAAATCAATATGGAGATACCTCAAAGAACTAGGATTCGAAGTCCCATTGCACTCATCCATTCCTCTACTGGTATCTTTCAAAAAATTAAAAGAATCATACCACAGTGATATATGCACACCTATGTTTATAGTGGCACAGGTTGTAATAGCTAAAACTTGGAAATAACCCAACTGCCCATCAACTGGAGACTGGATAAAGAAGCTGTGGTTTGTTTGTTTTGTTTTGCTTTGTTTTTTCCTATAAAATGGAGTACTACTCAGCCATAAAGAATGAGAAACCAAAAAATGGAAACAAAGATTTTGTAAATAAGGAAGGTAGGAGGGGTTGAAGGGAGGGCAGGGGTATGGGGGAAAATGAGAACCAAGACCTGTCATGTAAAGGTACAAGATCCCCATGATGAATGTAACAGTACTGTACACCTAAAAAGTACCAATAAACTCAATGAGGAAAAATAAATAAATAAAAGAAGGAGGTCTGTGTAGGTTATGATTCTGGTGGCTGGAGGATCTAAACATCATGGGTGCAGTATCCTGGCAAGGTGCCCCAACTGGTAGTGGAGAAACAAGGGTTGTATGGCCTTGGAAACAGTCTGGAGAGCTGATGACCACCTAGCAATTTGAGGGATGGTGCCAGGTCTGGGCTGCTGTTTCCAAGCACTTAAGAACTTGCAGCCCAGATGATCCAATGTTTCATAGAACAATCATAGAAGAACTAACCAATCATGAAGAATGGAGTCACTATAATGCAAATATAATAGAAGATAAAAAAGATTTTGTTTTTACAAAGTTCAATGGCCTTCATTTAAAATCTATGAAGATTTTGCAATCTTGCATCTCTCTTATTTTCTCAACTAAATTTATTACAGATATCCATCCACTTCAAAGTTGCATAAAATTAATCAAACTTGATCTCCATGGAAATCAGATAAAGAGTCTACCAGATACTCAATTTTGGAGTGGATTAAAGAATCTAAAACTCCTCTATCTTCATGACAATGGGTTTGCAAAGTTGAAGAATTTTTGTGCATTATCTGCCTGTCTAACACTCATTGCTCTCACCATGTCTGATTGTCCAGTTAGCCTTAAAAAGGGATACAGACATGTTCTTGTTTATAATATTTGGACTCTCAAAGCTCTGGATCATCATGTGATTTTTTATGAAAAAGTAATTCAGAACTGGCATCTTCCTGAAAGAGTCAAAACATGTAATGGCCAACTTTTCCTTAACTTCTGCCCTGCTTTGAGGAAGAATGCGTCTCCTGTTGAATCAAAACTGTCTATTGAACATAGAAAAGATGTTTCCCCTATTTTATGTGAATCAAAAACAAAAGATACTGGCAGTAAATCAAAAAATCAAGATATCTCATTCAAAAAGGTCAGGAATCTAAAGATGAAATTGAGGATGAAGAATCGGATACCACTTTTAGTGTATCAGCGCTCACACTACCCATAACCACTTCAGGCCCACTGAAGTAGGCTGAGGCATGGAAAGAAAAATGAGAAGTTTATTTTCCTGCCCTCACTCAACCGTTTTCATCACTCATCCACAACCACTAATTAAAAAAGACACAGTTTCAGAGAGGAAGAGAGAGATTTCCTATATAGGGACCTGGTATAAAACTCCAAATGCTTACCAATGTTGATAAATATTACATAGGACAAAAGAAGTAGGCGCTCCATAAAGAAAAAGCTGTAGCCACGGCATAAGCTGCCCAAGAAGGAATTATCCTAACTGCTGATGAAAATGTAAACAAGAAAAAATGTATTGCACAGGAGCTAGTTGACAGACATAACAAGACAGTTAAGAGAGGTTTACAGCAACTTTTTCAGGAAACATTAAACTGTCTTGCAAAAGTGAAAAAGAGAATGCTCTTTCTAGAACCAAAAAAAAAAAAAATAGGTCGAAGACCACTTATTAACTCAAAACTTAAACAATGAGCATACCCTCTTGCTCAAAGGAATGGTTAAAATCAAAAGAATGAACAAGAGTGAGCCTGTCCTAAAAGAGAAAAAAATTGATGGTTCAGGAAAAACTTACAGCAGAAAAATATCAGAAGATTTTGCGTAAGCACGTGAAGGAAGATAGGGCTCAGGAAATACATAAAAGACACTGTGAAGAAAAGTTTGTTCTTGGTATGATTGCTTTTCAGAAAGGCTGCAAGATGTTAAAACAAAAGTTGCAACTGTGAAAACAAATGCCTTTAAATTCCCAATGGAATGACAAGATGAACCAATACAATTATAATTTTGGCAATTATTTTAGATGAAGGGCTAGACATTAATACTCTAAAGGAAATGTTCTATATCACAATATGAATGTATATTTACATCTAAAAATACAAAGAAGAACTATTTCTTATGTTGATCATAATTTAATTTAAATCCTGTTGACTTAGTGTCTCCCAGTGATTACTTATATATCCAGATTCCTAAAGAACAAGTAAAACTGATTTCATTTATTGCAGGCAATATTGTAAAGATACTGCTAATATTCTCTTTCACAGTCTCTCTCAATGTAGCAATTTGTAAGCTGTTTTCAGTTTTTCTGGTAACCATAACACAATAATATCTGTCACTACTTCTGATTTTTGAGACTCTTTGTATGTGGATTCTTTTCATTACCTCCTTTCATATAATTAATTATATTTTCTGTTGATTTTATTGAAACAATTTCCAACTTTTTTCAAAATAAAGGTCTAAACATTGCAAAATAACAAAGCAAAACATAGGGTTGGCCACATGGGGAGGTGGCCAAGCTCATGCGTGACCTGCTCTTGTGGGAACTCACTCATTCCATGAGACCAGCATCAATCCCTACTGCACGATCATGAACCAGTTGTGTAACCACTTTCCATTAGGCCCCACCTCCCCTGGTTTCCACCACCTCGAGACCACCACATGAGGACCAAGCTCCCGACACATGAACCCTTGTAGACCAAAACCACTTCCAAACCATAGCAAGGATCAAAGCAAAGATCAGTGCCAGCTATGTCATAGATACTCAATGTGTCACTCGGTGTCCCGAAAGGACAACGCACACTTAGGAAGGGTGTTTTTTTTGCTTGTTTGGCAGTATTCTGGACTGACCCAGGGCCTCACGTGTGCTAGGCAAGCTCTCTACCGCTGAGCTAAAACCCCAACCCTCTTGAAGGGCTCTTTGACCAAAAAACTTCATTTTAATTAGATTGAATCTCTGATTCTGGAGTCTACAATTTACAGAAATTGCTGGTCAAAGAAACCGGTTATGGACTAAATAATGCCTCAGAGCTGCAATCAGAAAAGTACAAAAACTGAGAAACTACAGGACAAATGATCCTACTTCTGTCCTATAAAAACTGAAAGAGCAAAAAAGAAGGCAAATGAAACTTATACATTAAAGGGAACTTAAGAAACACTTGGAGCTTGATGGAAACAAATCATCTCTTTAAAAAAAAATCATGTTTCCAGCACTCTGGGAGGCTGAGGCGGGAGGGTCACAATTTGAGCACAGACTGCGCAATTTAGCAATTTAGAAACACCACGTCTCAAACATTAAAAAGGGATGGGGATATTCCTCTGTGCAAAGGCCCCAGTTTCAATCCCCAGGACCAAAATAAGAAAAAAACAAAAACAGAAAGTGAAAAGAGAAAGGAGGGAGGATAAAAATAACATGGGGTAACCATTTTACGGTCTCCCTTCTGTCTCTGTTAGATATAAGCCATTTTCCTCTCGATAAATGTTTCCTACTCTCTCTAAAACAAGGTATCATGAAGGAAAAGTCAATACTGACCATGTTTCGGTGTGATCATGGTTATGTGATTTCAGTTCTAAAGAGGTCTTATCACTTCCATATCCGTCTGGAAATGGCTACGAATGGCACGATTGTCTTGGGTTTGTCTCAAAAGAATCCACGTGGAGCTGGGGGCTGGAGGGCGTGGAGCAGCACAGACGCAACAACCGTGGATACGGGCTGCCAGGGGATGGCACGGGGCAGCTCACTGGCGTATTCTCCCTGCTTTATTTTTTAAATTTTCTATTAAGAAAATATTAGAATGAGGAAATTCAAATCATACACACACACATACACACACACACACACACACACTCCCTGACTTATGGATGTCTGGGTTCATAATGGGAGATTTTTTTTTTTTAATCCAGGCATTTACTTCTTTAGGACAGCAAGGAACACATCCGAATTGGACTGCTGCCCCCGGAAAAGACGATCGAGCACAGCACCATGTGTTGAATCCTGCTATTTCACATGCTGGTGGTGACCTTACAGCAAAGTTGAGCACTGACTCCTGAGCTGGAAGGTAATGCAGAGGTCAAAGTGCTAAAATAAAAGTATGGAAATGTGAGAGCCACCCCACCTTGCTATCATCGAATAGTGTTGATTGGTCTCCTGAACAGGGAGCTGCCCCGGCAGGTGGAGGGGGGCGCTGCATGGGGCGGAGGACAGGGCCCACTGTCCCCTTGAGACTAAGCCACAGCCGTGGGGGATGCCACTGGCCTTTATCAGCATGAGGCAAGGTTATGGTTTTACTAAAGTCTCCAATGGTGAGGGAGACCTGAGCTGAGAGTGGTTGCTAACTACCATTAGTGAATGATCATTCCAGGCCCTGTTCTAGCATTTTACAATAAAGCACCACCACCACCACCACCACCCCCGTGAGGTGGGGATTTGTGTCACCATTGAGGAGGTTAGAGAAGTTACGGAACTCACTCAGAGTTACACAGCTGGGGGTGACCTAGCTCCTCCCTGAACCCAAGGTACTGTCTGGGTTTAAGGAGCCACAGGGCAGCACCCCACAGACTCGACTGGCTGGTGTCACCGCAGAGGCCGTGCACAGCATTTACTGGACAAAGTGTCCAGCCCTGATAGAAAGGCAACAGCACCATTAGAAAGGCCAGTGGGTTCAGACGACCACTCAGGCCTCAGCCATTTACCTGGCAGGGAAACTAGATGAGCATTCAGAGACCTGGCAGGGGCTGGTGGGAAACGAGAAAGGAGGCAGCGAATTTCCCTGCTCCTATCCTCGTCACCTTCTATCATTTTTTAAATAGATCGCGAACGATATTTTAGACAAATGCATTCCATTTCCCCTTGTGGCAAGTAATGCAATGAAAGCCAATTTCTTTAGCACCCTATTGATTAGAAAGTAGTGGTGAATTGATAACCACGAACATGACCCCAAGGCAGCCAGATATTCTAAAGATGCTTATGACTGACTCATCACCCAGATACAATTCAATTCCAGAGAGGCAGAGCATTAAATGTAGCTCAGTAAATTAAATTTATCTGACAACTGCTCCAGCCACGCAAGGTTATTTGAGAGCCATAAAACCAGAGTATTTGATTACCCAACGTCACATTCTCTTACCACACTGGCTTCTCTGCCACCAGATCTAGATAAATGTGACCCCCTGTGTCCTTCCTATTTACTCCAGCACTTGAAGATCGTGGAGAGATTAGACTTAGAAGTGGACTGGAAAGAATGGGCTAGAAAATGACCTGGAAACAGCCTTTCATAATACCAAGTCACTGACAGGGAGAAATTTAGCACTACAGCACTGGGATTTCCTCGGTGCCCTGGGTGAGTCCTCCAGCATCTACATTGTGCTTAAGGAATAGTGTGTGTGATGGACCAGTTTATACCCAATAACTGGTAAGCGCTCCTAAGTGGCATCTGCTGTAACTATGATCACAAATACTGTATTTATTAGAGAGCTAGGCTGACAGAAACTGGTTTGTGTTTATTTTGTCTTCAAAAGAGGAGTAGGCCTTTGGAGTTTGGCCTTCATCTAAGATTCACTTAAATACAGTGAAATCTAATGATCACCATACAATTCCCCCGTTTTCTGCTTTCCATTTGTTGCACAGTTGCAGTCAATTCCCACTTGGGGAGGTCATTCCTGTTCCAGGGATCAGATGAGGCCCCCACACACTGGGAGGGCAACCTGCTCTACCACACATTTCAAAGTCAACCTCACCCAAAACCATCCTCACAGAAATATTCAAAGTAAGCAGACACCACGGCCCAGCCAAAGTACACATCAAATTAACATCACCATCTCTGTTTGTTGCAGTCAATTCCCACTTGGGGAGGTCATTCCTGTTCCAGGGATCAGATGAGGCCCCCACACACTGGGAGGGCAACCTGCTCTACCACACATTTCAAAGTCAACCTCACCCAAAACCATCCTCACAGAAATATTCAAAGTAAGCAGACACCACGGCCCAGCCAAAGTACACATCAAATTAACATCACCATCTCTGTTTCTCACTCACACACCAGAGCAAGGTTTGTGACAGTAAGGAAGGAGGCACCCAGGGGTCAGGGAGAAGCACAGATGCCACCTGCCTGAGGAGAGCAGCACTGGGCGGCACAGGGCATCAGTACCAAGGAAGAATCCTGTCTCTTCTTCACTCACTGATTCTGAAAAACAGACATTCTTTATAGAAGACGCTCTTTTTTTAACCCTCTGAAGTACTGTCATCTCCCCATCTCAGACAAAGGAACTGCATTTGGTTAAGTGACTACCCTGGATCCATCAGCTAATTAGGTGGAAGAAGTTACATTTGAACCCAGGTCCTCAAAGATCCTTGTGACTTCTCCTCTCAGTCCTGGTGGGGAAGGGAAACAAGAAGGCAGGAAACTGTCTGAGGCTGGAGCAGCCCGTGGTGATGGTGAGAGTGTGGTATTTTGGATTTTCCATGAATCCTTCTTGGGTTGGGAGAAGTGTGGGAAGGGACACTGGCAGATGTGGTCCAAGCCAGCGGCCTGCAAACCAGAACCTCCTCCTCTAAAGACTTGGATGCCCATGGGTCCAACACACCATGCTCTTCACAGGTGTCGTTTGTTGAGGACTTTTACCGAGGCACTGGAGAGGCCCCACACGGGCCATTCGATCTCTGCTGACCCCAAATTTAGGCTCGTGGTTGCTTATAGTCCGTGGTAGAGGTTTTCAAAGAGCTGACAAGGTGCAGCCAGCTCAGACCTAAGCTACTTTTTGGCCTCTAGCTACTGCCTCGGTGACCCTGAGAGTGCCCCCGAGACCCACTGCAGGGTTCCCCTTGGAAGACTATGTCCTTGCCCAGGCTCAGAACCGCCCTGGCTTGTGGCTCTTGTGCTCAGAGGGCAGGAGCAGATCTGGAAACTGCACTGTCCTTCTCACCATCTTCCACATAAGGAATCTCAGGGCCAGGGCTGTGTTAACTTGTACAAAGTGACTCCTAGCAAACTGGTACCACTAGGAAGTCTGACTCCCAAGTCTCCTAAAAACATAGCCGCTATATTGCTGTGCAGTCTAATTACATAATCATCTGTGCACAGGAGGCATTCTCAGGTCAATTAAGATTTATTATTTTTATTTCCCCATCTTATTTTATAAATAATATCACACACACTGCTTCATAATGGCTACCAAAAAAATTGTATGTTTTCTTAATGTTTTATTATTTTTCCACCAAATAAGACTGCACCCATGCCTTTTCTCTATAATTTATCCAATTATGTGACTTTTACTAGATGAGCCAATTTTTACCCAAGGAGGTCATTTGAAATACGAGATCACACAATAGATACTGAAACCCACGTTCACTCCCCTGTGTTATGTTTCTTCTTTTAGGTCACAGGAACTTCTAAATTCTTCGAAGGATGTTTCCGTCTCTTCAGGAATTGAAACTGTACGTTAGGTATTCATTTTCACATGTGAATGAGATGAGAAGGAACTGAAGTGAGAGTTGGGTTTTCTGGTTTTTTCATTTGGAGAGTGATTTTTTTTTTAACTCAGGTTCTTCCCAAAATCATTTCATGGGAGAGCACCTCAATCTGCGTCTTCAGGTAGGCAGGCTGTCTGTTCCAAGGTGAGCAGAAATTTAGAGCCTTTTCTAATGCCATTCTGATGCCTGAAACATTTTAGTGTCACAGGCTGTTCTATGACCTGAGGCTTCACCTACTTGCTGTGTGCTGGAATACGTCTAAACCTCAGTTCTCTCAACTACCAGGAGGAGCCCATAATATCTGCTTCTTGGAGTTGCAAAATATCACTAAAAAGCCCGGACATAACACCCACCCCACAGATGGACACGATGAAAGTTGTCACTCTTGATTTCCCCAGTGCGTGCTTCATTCTTCCAGACTCTGTCCCGGCTCTCAGCACACCACTGCCTGGCCCTGGGCTGGCACTCAGCCTGGCCCAGGATGCAGCCTGCGGACTGGAGCACCCTTACTCACAGCTACTCTCTCCAGGACTGACTGCTGACCTGAGCTCATGGGCCAGCCACTCAAATAACTGCACAAGTCTGAGGCTGCCTCTATTAAAAAGAATGTGAAGCTAAAGAAAACTCAATTTGGAAGAGATAAAGAAGATCCTGGTCTGCCAGAGAACTTTTAGGTACCGGGGATAGAACTTGGGTCCTTGCACTTGCAAGGCAGGCAGCAGAACCACCGAGCTAAATGCCCGGCCCTGCAGAGAATTGTCCTAATGCTCTTAATAACCAAGAGACACAGAGCAGAGGGCTCCCCACACAGTGGAAGCGCCTCTCTTACACGTTCTTCCAACACGAGCATGTCCCGGCCCAGTATCATGGAGCCAACCACCTTGCTCTGTGTGTTCTTGTCATCGTCATATTTGTCTTAGAAACTGGACCCAAGAGAAAGCAAATGGAAAGTGAGCTTAGTAAGCAACAGCTCGCGAAGAAATACAGTAATAACTACACACCAGCCATTGTTTACTGAATACAGTGAATCTCCTGGACATTTAATCTTCAGAACAACCCTATGATGATTTCTGAAGTAGGAATTTTAATTATCCCCGTCTTACAGGTGAGGAAACTGAGGCAGGGAGCGGTGACACGGCCCATCTTTGGGTCCCTCCTCCCTCGTCACTACCTTATAGTCCCCAGGCCAGCAATACTACGGATGCTGATGGCCCATGTGTAGGGAAAACCTGCAGCGCACGTGACACTTCACCAACAAACAGGAAGGAGGAAAGCGCTCATTTAAAGAATGACATCTAGCGCCTAGATGTCCCTTCAGTAGCATTCTTCTCAGATGGATGGGCTGCTCTTATCTGTTCCAGTTGTTTTCAAACCTAGCTTCATACTAGAACTACCTGGGATTCTTTTTAAAAATACACCGATCCAAAGTTCACCCCAAACCTGGGCATGTGACCCAGGCATCGGTAAATTTTTAGAACTCTGCAGGTGACTCAGAAGGCCACTCAGAAAATGAAAAATTGAATTACTATATGATCCATCCACCTCATAACAGCATATATATCCAAAAGAAAAAAATCAGATGGCAAAAAGACATTGGCAGCCCCATGTTTACTAGAGGTCTTTTCACACTAGCCGAGAAATGGAAACAACCTAAGTATCCTTCACCTCATAAATGGTAAAGTGTGGTTCATATGTACAATGGAATACTAATCAGCCACAAAAAAGAACAAAATCCAACCCAGGCCTTGTGGTACACAACCATAATCTCAGCCCTCTGGGAGGCTGAGACAGGAGGTTCACAAATTCACGCCCAGCTTGGGCAATTTAGAGACTTAAGGAGACCCTGTCTTAGCTACGGATATAGCTGAGCACAAAGGCCTTGGGTTTGACCTCCAAGAAATAAAGAAATAAAGTCATTTGTGACGATATGGATGGAAATGGAGATCATTCTGTGAAGTAAAATAAGCCGGGCAGAGAAAGACAAGCACCACACAACCTCACACTTGCAGAACCTAAAAGAGTGGTTCTAGGAGTTGAGCGTAGAATGGTGGCTACCAGAGCCCAGGGAGGGGAGGCAGGAGGCAGGCAAGAGGCCGGATCTCGGGGCACCAAGCTGCAGTTGCACAAGAGGAAGAAGTTCTCACGCGCGATGCCACAGTAGGGCGCAATGTCATAGTAAGTGACAAAAAGCTAAAGAAAGGAGTTTGAATGTTTACCAGAAAGGGATGTAGCGGTGTGTGTAGGCCCTGGGTTCAATTCCCAGGACCACAAAAAAGACAGGCAGAGAGAGAAAGAGAGACCTAGACAGCGCAGGAGGAGAGCCGTGAATAACAGACCCACAGGGAACAACGATGTGACGAGTTGTAAACACAGAGGCTGCATTTCACTCCTCCAGCCTCTGTGCCCTGTGGCTCTGAAGACTGGCAGGAGGTGGAGTCTGCTTTCCTCCCTGTGAATGTGGGCACACAGAGGGTTTGGCCAGCCAATAGCACGCAGTAGAGTTGCCAGTCCAAGCCCAGGCCTGCGGAGCCTGGCACATCTCCGTTCACCTCACCAGGTTCCACCAGTCCGCTGCAAGACCACGTGGACCAGTGTGCAAGGGTCCCAGCTGGGACCTGGGCCATAGGAGAGTCCCAGCAAGCTCAGTCATTGACCCACATGAGCGTCCTGCGAAACCAGAAGTGCCACCCAGCAGATTCCTAAGGCGGAGAGTAGTAACCCCTGAGCTTGAGAACACAGTGTTCTGTAGAGTGAGCCTGCTGGTACAGAGGGCCTGAGCTGGCTGAGAGACGAGAGAACGGGGTGGTGTCTAATATTCATCTTTGGTTCTGTCCACCCTGTGCTACAAACCACAACTAGGCACAAATCTTCAGTAAACACACCACTGTGTTACTGATGCTTTTCCCACAGCCTGAAGTGGGGAGAGGGAAAGTGTGAGGAACAGGAGGGCAGTCAAAGCAGAAGGGCAGGAGGGTGTGGTGAGGAGAGAGAGGTCCTTGGGAGGACAGCAGAATGTCCCGGAAACTGAACTCTGAAGTCAGCAGATGGGACAGGCCACGGGGTGTGCAAAGGGTCTGTGGGGGGTTGAAGGAAGGGGACTTTCCTGGGTTGGAGGCTCAGAAGCATACTCAGAGCAGCAGCCCCCACAGCATGCTGATGCAATTCCACCTGACTCTCATGCCAACCCTAACAGGAAAATACTTATTACCTTCAGGTTATGAGAAATACAGGATGGGAGAGGTTAAACCACCTCCCCAGGGTGACCCAACAGGTGCCACCAGGCATGTGTGACTCAAGCTCTCGAATGTAACTCATTCAGTGGTTAGAGCTGTAAAGTTTTATTCCTGAAACTCCAAACTCTCAGGCCTCTCCTGCATCCTGGTCTTGCCTGAAGCCGGAATGAAAGGATCCCAAATCCCTAGACCCAAGGCTGCTGTCCTATGCAGCCTTCCGGAACCTTCCTCCATCCTCTCTACAAGGCTTTCAGGAAGAGCCAGGCTTCGGAGTTCCTGCTTCCCCCTGGCTGGATGGGTCCCTCTGATGAGGAGCTGGGGACGAGGGGAGGCACTAACACTCCCTGCTAATCCCACAAGCGAATCCCTTCTCCCAGACTTGTGGCCGGGCTCCAAGTGCAGAGCAAACCCCACACGCTACTGCTTTTGGCTGACTTTCTGTGCTGTAGGGAAGAAAACCAAGTCACATCAAGGTCACAGCCAACATCAGGACCCAGAAAAGCCCACCCATAGCTCCTACTCTGAGCCCTTCTCAAATCTCCCCGCTTAAAGTATTTGGGGATGGGGAAGGAAAGCAACTGCCACTGATTTCTCCGTGGCTTGGTTTCACTCCCCAGGTCCCCGGGGTGGGAAAGCGGACAATCAAGCTCATGATTTCCCTACCCGCTCAGGGTCCATCATCTGTATTTGGCACCTGCACAAAGATCCACTCTGCAGAGCTTGGAGCCTGAGGCCCTGAAGCTGAGGCAGCCATGAGTCCAGCAGGAGCAGGGCCTTCGCCTGCCACGCAGCCAGACAGAAATCGAGCATGAAGCCTCCTCCCCAGGCTACAAGCAGGCCTAGTGTGGCGCCCCCATGTGTGAGGGGTTTTATAAGAATGAATCTCGCATTTTGTGGACGGGTGCCAGCCATGGAAGTAGTTGTTCGGTCCTGGTCCTCACAGATGCAGGCCTCCTGCACACCTCTGCAAGCCGCTGTCACCCCTGGGGGACTCCACAGCCACCCTGCCTCACCCAGGGCTGTGGGACTTGGATCCCTCCCTCCTCCTGCAGACTGATCTGGGCAGCTCTGCTCACTCCACCCCTGACAGTCTGAGCTGCCGGCTACCTTAAAAGGTCCCCGTGGAGCCTTTGCACATCCCACACACTTCCTACTGCTGACAGAGGAGGCCAAGCTTATCGTGGCTGCTTGCAAGATAATTAAAAGCCAGGGCCTGCGGGCCAGCTGTCAGTGCTACTTCAGGCCCCAGTTCCCAGCCACCTGCCTGCCCTGAGGGACCCCTAGGCTTCCCTCACTGTCAGCCTTGCTCTGAACCCTACAAGTCTGGAAAAATGTCAAGTTGGGATGGAGCGGGGAAGGGACAGTGCAAATGGTGGGAAGAGCCTGACTCTACCCAGGGCCACTTGAGTTTGGGTCATTTCCCTTCTCCGAGCACGAGGCTCTTCCTTTGCAGAGCGCAGCTGCTGGGCCCTGCCTTGCCCCGGGATGGTGGTGAGATTAAGTATCTAAAAACAAAGGGGACAGTGTGCACCGCACAGGGCAGCCACTCGGCATCTCTCGGGATACAGATCTGGGCTCCGACAACTCTTCCGGGCAGTGTCAGTGAGCTGAGCCGTTCCCATGCCCGGGAAGCTGCTGCTCAAGATGACAAGAAGCTAAGCAGAAGCCCTGTCAGGTATCCAGGGTCTGTGGGGAGCAGAGAGGGCTTTGGGGCCCAGGGCAGAGCAGCCAGGCACAGGCCCGGGAGGGTCCAACCCTTAGCTGATTTTTTCCTAAGCTGAACAACAGGGTGAAGGACATTCCCAGGGAGGGAGACACTCCAGAAATGGTGATGCCATCATCGCTGCACACAGGACCAATCAGAAAAGTGCTACTTTCAATCCTCTATTTGAATCTGGTGCGTTCACAAGCCCAATCCAGAAGATACTCTTTGCAATTATTCATTTGTATGTGAACACAGCCAATCAAAAGGCACTGTTCCTGATCCTTTTTCCGCCGATGGCAGGAATCCTAGTCAGCTTTTCCCTAGGACAGTTCACACAGAGCATCGTCCCTAGTGAGTGAGTGACAGAACGCCTGTCCCCGTGACAATCCAGGAGCTGTGAAAGGCCCCTTCCCTTACCCTCAGAGCCCCATGAGCCTTTTTACCTGCCCACTCTCATTCTGCAGAGCATACATCTCCTCCACCTCAACAAATGTGCACCTCCGCTGCCTTTTCTGCACGTCTTCTCCGGTTCTTCGTTCAGGCACCAAGTCCTGAGGTACCCTCCATCCAGGACAGATTCTCCTCACCTCTTCTCAGACAGGATGGCAGCACTCCTGCCCTGGGGCGGCCTCTTCCTCAGGGCCAGGGTCCCTGGGACCTGGAGTCCTTTGGACCCTGATGGTCCACGGCAGCCCCCATGAGGACCCCTGAGGGCCTCACCCAGGACAGGCCCCGCGCCAGGTCTGTAGCCTTCCCTTCTGCCCTTCTCCCCTTCCTCCAGCCTGACGGGAGTCGGCCCTGCCAAAGAGGGCGCCTTCCACTCTGTGAGAGCAGAGCCTTCACCTCCCCTAGGACTCCAGAAAAGGCAGCACGATGAGCTGTGAGTCTGGGCAAGCACTGGGCCTCTCCGAGACTGTTCTTCCTCTCACCCGTGCAGTGAGATAGAGCCTAACATGGGATCCAGAGCACATGCTTGGCAAAGGAGAGCTATGCTTTCACTGGGTGGGAAAATGCAACCGTATACCACAAGCCACAGAGCAGACAGCTCAGAAGTCTGGGTTTGTGTCCAACAGTTACTGAACCCCCAACCAACAGGCAGGACAGTAGAGTCTGGTGTGGAAGGTCAGGAAGCTCACTGACCCAGGGTTGCTCACAGAACAGAAGAGCAATGGAGATCTCCGAAACCATCTTCCCAAGCGCTTGCGGCCGGTCTGGTTCAATTTTCAAATTAATTGACTCAGCTGACGCTTCGCTTAACAGAGGCCTCGTGGTTACGTGACATTTGTGGATGAGCGGAGGCTGACACCCTGCTTCCTGCCACCATGTGCACAGGCCACGCCCACGCCCATCCTCCTTAACAGCTTCTCCGCTCACCCGAGCCTCACCCCAAGCCTCACCCCGAGCCTCACCCCTGGGAGCAAAGCCCCAGAGTTTCGAGGTGGAGGGATTAGGAAGCTGCCTCCAAATCCTAAGAAACTTCCAGCAAGTTTGAATTCCAACATGCCTAAAACATCTTCACAGTTTCAAGCCACCCTGCCAAAGGGCATGAATTGTTGGAATTAAAAAGTCATTCCAAAAAAATAGTCATTCCCGACAAGCATGACAGTTCACACCTGTAATCCCAGCAATCGGGAGGCTGAGGCAGGAGGATTGCAAGCAAGCTCAAGCCCAGCCTGCAAAGTTCAGTGACTTTGTGAGATCCTGTCTCGAAATAAAAAATGAAAAGGCCTGGGGATGTAGCTCAGTGTGAAGGCCTTGGGTTCAATCCCCAATACTACACATAAAAAATGAAAATAAAAGTCAGTCCCATCTTACCTGCAGCTGGTGTGGGAGCTCAGGTCTCAAGACGGCCACTCCCTCTCCCACACTCCAGGATTCATGAAATGGCAGAAATACGGAAGCCTGCTTGTGATTTGAAGAGGCCCAAAGTGTGGAATGCTGGTCAAGGGAAAATAAGACACCAGTTCTGAAGGTCAGGAGAGTCCACGTGAGTAAGGCAGGCACAGCCATGCCCGGGAGCATGGCCCCTGCCCAGCCTCTCCTTCTGCCCCAGTCACTCTGCGCCAGTCAGACACTCGGAACCCAGGACGGCTGGTGCTGGGGCTCACAGCAAGGCCTTGGCCTAGCATGGGCAAGAGGCAGCTTTGAGCCCAGCACCACAAGATGAAAATTAGAATACCTTAAAAGGACTTAACAAACCAGATACCTGGCTAAGGTCAGGCTGACATCCACCACAGCACAATCACCAGACTCCCTGCTTTATGTTTACAGGAATTTCCACACCACAGCTCAAAGGGGGTGAATTTCATGTTGCAGAATAGAAATTCTGAACCACCTCAACTGTCTGTGATGTAGGTGCAGCTTTAGAGGAAGTATGGTGTCTATTTTCAGAGATGAAAGACCAATCTTTGTACTTTGAAAGAGGCAAGCTACCTACCTCCAGCAACCTGCAGGATGAGGCCAGTGCTCATCAGTGTGGTGAGGAGACCTGCTCCGTCAGACTCTCGCACAGCATTCGTGCAAGGACTCGGTTCTTTTCACTACACATTCATCCTGTAAGATGCTCCTATGGGCTACTGCTGCTGTTTCACAAATAGGTGTGAGAAATAGTGCATAATCTATTCTGCCCCATCTGCAACCCACAAAACAATATCAACCACTCGGAGTAAGGGTCTTAGTTACTTTCTCCTCACTGAGACTCAATGCCTGACACCCACAATTTAAAGGAGGAAAGGTTTGTTTTGTCACACAGTCTATACAGATTTCAGTCCAAAACCAGCTGATTCCAAAGCAGGGTGGCTTGGCAGAAGGGCCCAGCAGAGAAGAAACAGCTCATGGCATCGCAGTCAGGAAGCAGAGACCGAGAGAGGAGGAGGGAGGGAGAGACCCTTCCAGGCCACGCCCCCAGTGGTCCACCTCCTCCCACCAGGCTTCATCTCCCAGCGCCACATTCAGCCATGAATTTATCCATCGGTGGACTCATCCACTGACGAGTACTATGTCCTCACGATCCAATCACCACCCCAAAACCCCACCTAGGAGCACACGAGGTTTTGGAGGGACATCCAGATGTAACACAGCAGTAAGCTTTCACTGGGCAAAAGTAGCGAACACTTACTGTTTGGCCTCCTTTCTCTCCTTCAGTGACACCATCCAGGTTTCCCTTGGGGTCCCTCCCACCCTAACCCTTCATGCGGTCCTGCTGTTGAGACCTTTTAGTGACAATGCAGCCTCATCCTCAACAAACGCGTGACCACACACACACACACACACACACACACTATTAAAGCTAATTGATACAAGAAATGTCTTTCCCATGTGCAAAAAAATGAAGCTGGACCCTTGCCATATATCATATATGAAAAGGAACACAAAATGGATCAAAGACATAAATGTAAGACCTAAAAGTATATAACTCAGAGAACAAAACAGGGAAGAAAAGCTTCATGATATTGGATTTGCCAAAAACAAACAGATAGACAGACAAAAACCTTGGATAGGAAATCAGAAGAACCACCCACAAAAGAAAAAAATAGATAAATTGGACTTCAAATTAAAATCCTTTCTTGGACAATTGGGGTTCTGTTCAGAAAGTCCTTGCCTACACCTATATCTTCAAGAGTATTACCTATTTTAACTTTAGATTTTAGTGCGTGGTAAAAGATATGGGTATAGACTCTGTCTTCTGCATGTGGATAGTCATTTCCCTGACACCAAGTATTAAAGAGGCTGTCTCTCCTCCAGTCTCTGTTTTGAGCCCCCTAGTCAAAGATCAGATAGCTGAATGTGCCTGTTGCCTGGGGTAGTTTCAGCTTTATCTATTCTGTTCCACTGATCTACAAATCTATTTTTGTGCCAATACTGTAGACAACCTAAGGAATTGGAAAAAAATATTTGCCAGATATTCCTCAGAAGACTAATATCTAGAATATATGAAGAACTCAAAAAATTAAATTCCTCAAATAATAAAAGATTCAGTCAAAGGGCCGGGGATTTAGCTCAGCGGTTCAGTGGCCTGCCTTGCAAGCACAAGGACCCAAGTTCAATCCCCGGTACCAAAAAAAAAAAAAAAAAAAAAAGATTCAGTCAAAAAATGGGCAACTGAAATGAACAGACAACTCTCAGAAGAAGAAATACAAATGGCCAATAAAGGAATGAAAAATGTCGCACTTCTCTGGTCATGATAAAAATGCAAATTAAAACAACACCAAGATTCCAGCTTAATCCAGAAAGAATGGTTATTATTAAGAAATCAATAACAAATGCTGACAAGCCTCCAGGGGGAAAAAAAAAGAAAGCCTTCTATATGGTTAGTGGGAATGTAACCAATTACAACCACTACAGAAATCAGTATGGAGCTTCCTCAGCAAGTTAAACCAGGGTGGAGGGGGTGAAGGGAGGGCAGGGGTATAGGGCAAAAACAAGAACCAAGACACATTATGTAAAGGTACAGGATCCCAATGATGAATGTAACTGTACTGTTTGCTTGAAATATACCAATAAACTTAATGGGGGGGTTAAACCGGGAAATTGTTTCACCCAGCTATTGTCCTTAAGCACATCTTCTCAAAAGAGTTAAAGACTTCATTATAGTGATACAAGGATCGCTGTGTTCATAGCATCACAATTCATAATGGCTAAATCTTGGAGTACTAGTCTGCCATAAAGAATGATAAATTGAGGCATTTGTAGGAAAATAAATGTGCCTTGAGACCATTTAAGTAAAATAAATCAGATATGTAAGCTTAAATATTGCATGGCTTCTCTTATATGAGAAACCCAAAATATTAATAAAGAGCAAAATAAGAGATAGATAATATGAAATAGGGAGATAGGGCTTTTGCACAAGAGAAAGGGACCAAGAGATGTGGAAAGGGGAAGGGAAGGGATGAAAAAGAATCAAGATGTGTCATGTACACATACCAACTCCCCATGAGAAATGTAATCATTATATATTGCAAACATGTACTAAGAAAAATTTAAATTAAAAAAATTTAAGACTTTTATTCCCATATGACACCAGCCCCAGAAGAGGAGAAACAGAATACAAGGAAACATTTGCAAATCATGCATCTAATAAGGGATTAACACTCAGAACATACAAAGAACTCAGACAACTAAACAACAAAAATTTTAAATGGAAGAAATACTTGACTACACGTTTCTCCAAAGAAGAGAAATGACTAGTACAACATGAAAAGACGTGGAATCACTAATCACAAGGGAAATGAAAATCAAAGCCATCAAGAGCCTCTCATAGTGGCACATGCCTGTTTTCCCACCTGCTTGATGGGCTGAGGAAGGAGGATCACAAGGTGGAGGTCGGTTTGGGCGACTTCATGAAATATTGTCTTGAGATCTTTAAAGGGCTGAGGATGTACCTCAGTGATAGAGCTCCTGCCTAGCAAGGCCCTGGGTTCAAATCCCAATATGAACACACACACACACACACACACACACTGATAATCTCTTCACACCCAGTGTGAATGGCTACTATATAACAGAAAACAGAAAATAGGAAGTGTTGGTGAAGGAGTCGAGAAACTGGAATTCTTGTACTTGCTGGTAGGGATGTAAAATGCTGTCATGGTGAGAAACAATATGGCATTTCCTCAGAAATTTAAAGTAGATTTATATGATAGAGCAATTCTACTTCTGGGCATAGGCCCACAAGAACTGAAAGTAGAAACTCAGACAATTCTACACCCATTTTCATAGCCTCATCATTCATAATATCCAAAAGGTAGATGCAACCCAAATGTTCATTATCAAAAAATGGGCAATAGATGCAGAAAAAGTGTTTGACAAAATCCAACACACTCGTGATAAAAGCCCTAGAGAAAATTGGAATAGATGGTCTCTATCTCAACTTGATAAAAGCCAACTATGAAAAAACCAACAGCCCACATCATACTAAATGGTCAAAAACTGAAAACCTTAACACTAAAGCCAGGAACAAGACAAGTCTGTCCACCATCACAACTCCTGTTCAATGTAGTTTTGGAAACAGCCACAGCAATTAGACAAGAGAAAGAAATAAAAGGAATAACAATAGGAAACAAAGAAGTCAAACTGTCATTATTTGCAGAGGACATGATACTCTATTTAGAAGACCCCAAAACTCTGCCAAAGTCATCTAGACTTAATAACTAAATTCAGTGGAGTAGCTGGATACAAGGTCAACACACAAAAATCAATAGCTTTCCTGTACACAAAAAACAGACTCACTGAAAGAGGAACTAGAGAAACAACTCCCTTCATATAGCATTCCCCCAAAAATGAAATACCTAGGAATCAACCTAATGAAAGAAATCAAAGACTTCTACTCTGAAAACTATAGCACTCTGAAAAAAAAAGAGATCAAAGAGGATATCAGAAAATTGAAACACATCCCTCACTCCTGGGTAGGAAGAACCAATATAATGAAAATGGCCATACTTCCAAAACTGCTATATATAGAGAGAGATTCAATGCAATCCCAATTGAAATTCCAGCAGGGTATTTCACAGACCTCAAAAAAACAATCCAAAAATTTATTTGGAATAAGAAGAGACTTAGAATAGCAAAAGCAATTTTAAGCAACAAAGACAAGGTAGAGGAATCACAATCCCCAACTTGAAACTATACTACAAAGCTACTGTGATAAAAATAGCAAGGTACTGGCAAAGAAACAGACCTGAGGATCAGTGGAATAGATTAGAAGATGCAGAAACAACTCCATACATACTCAGCCGCCTCATCTTTCACAAAGGAGCCAAAGATTAAAAACTAGGCCTACATCTTTCAGCATTCACTAAACTAAAATAAAAGTGGATTAAAGATCTAAATATTAAAACAGAAACACTAAATTGACTGGAAGAGAGGTTAGGTAGAACTCTTGAAGACACTGGTGCAGGAAAAGATTTCATGAACAAAACCTCAGTTGCTTGTGAACTAGCGCAAACAATCAACAAGTAGGATCTCTTCTTATTAAAAAGTCTCTGCGGGCCGGGGATTTAGCTCAGTGGTTCTGCCACCTGCCATGCAAACACAAGGACCCGAGTTCAATCCCTGGTACCAAAAAAAAAAGTCTCTGCACTGCAAGAGAAACCACCAACAGCATGAACAGACAACCCACAATGTGGGAAAAAAAATTTTATCAGCTATTCCTCAGACAAAAAAAGTATACTATATCTAGAATATATAAAGAACTTTTAAAAATCAGACCCCTGAAATTTAAAGACCCAGTTCAAAAATGGACATCTGAAATGAATATTTTTCAGACAAAGAAGTAGAAATAGCAAATAAACATATGAAAAAATGTTCAACATCATGGGTCATTCGAGAGATGCAGATGAAAACAACACCGAGATTCCACCTCACCCCAGAAAGAATGGCTGCTATCATTAAATCAACCAGTAACAAATGCTGGCGGGGCTGTGGGGAGAAAGGAACCCTGCTCCACTGCTGGTGGGAGTGCAGACTGGTGCAACCACTGTGGAAATCAGTGTGGAGATACCTCAGAGAACTAGGATTAGAGGTTCCATTTGACCCACTTGTTCCCCTACTGGGTATCTTCCCAAAAGAATTAAAAGAAGGGCCAGGGATTTGGCTCAGTGGTTCTGCCACCTGCCTCGCAAGCACAAGGACTTGAGTTCGATCCCTGGTACCACCAAAAAAATAATAATAATAATAATTAAAAGAATCACACCACAGCGATATATGTGCACCCATGTTTATAGCAGCACAGTTTGTAATAGCTAAAACTTGGAAACAGCCCAATTCCCCATCAACTGGAGACTGGATAAAGATGTGGTTTTTCTATAAAATGGAGTACTACTGAGCCATAATCAGAAACTAGAGACATTTATAGCTCAATGGATGCATATTGAGGTCATACGCTTAAGTAAAATAAACAGGACACACCTGTGTGTATACCAAATAGTTTCTCTGGTGTGAGAAACCAAATAGTTTCTCTGGTGTGTGAACGTGTAACCAAGGATCAGAAGGTGTAATAGATATTGTGAAACAGGAAGAAAAGGTACAAAGGGGCAGGGGAAGTGGGAGGGATTGGGGAAAGGAAATAAAGGAATGGTATTACTATAAGAAAAGGAAAAAATGGAAACAAAGTCTTTGTAGATAGGGAGGGGTGGAAGGGTTGTAGTGAGGGCAAGGGAATGGGGAAAAAAGAAGAACCAAGATAGATTATGTAAAGGTACAAATTTCCAATGATGAATGCCATTGTATTGTATACATGAAATGTACCTATAAAATTAATTTTAAAAAGTAAAAAGTGGGTAAACAATATGTGGTATACACATACAATGGAATATTATTTGGCCCGGAAAAGGAAGGAAATTCTGACCCATACTCCTATATGGATGAACCTTGAGAATACTCTGCTAGGTGAAAGAAGCGAGTCATAAAAGGACAAGTGGTGTACAGTTCCACTTATATGATGAACCTAGAGTAGTCACATTCATAGAGACCCAAAGCAGAATGGTGGTTGCCAGAGGCTGGACAGCAGGGGGAGCACGGTGTTATTAACAGGGACAGAGTTTAGTTTGGGATGATGAAAAAACTCTGTATACAAATGACAATGACAGTTGTGCACCAACTAAATATACTTAATACCAAAGATCTAGTAAAAGTGATACATCTTATATTAGGTACATTTTACTACAATAAAAATAAAAACCTATTTTTTTCTCCTTCCTTTAACCTAATTTTCCCTGGACATATTTGACATGGGAATCCCTTTTCATTAAAACTCGTGTTAATAGCACACAGCCAGGGTCCCAGGGAACACAATGTGGGGAAGGGTGTCAAGAGGCCTTTTTTGCTTTGTTTTGTCTTTTGTTTTTGTACCAGAGATCGAACTCAGGACCTTTTGCTTGCAGGGCAGGCAGCAGGTGGCCTTTGAAATGGACCTCCAGGGATGGGGCCCAGTTGAGTGAGAAGAAACGCGATGGGCTGGTTGCCGAGGGAACGGGGTTGCCTGCATCTCCCTCAGCGAACCAGGATCCAGAGGGAGGACTTCAAGAGCAGGGACCCAGAAGGCAAGCTCTGTACCCCGCTCCCACACTTAAAAAGACATCTATGAGGGCCAGGGATTTAGCTCAGTGGTTCTGCCGCCTGCCTCGAAAGTCCAAGGACCTGAGTCCGATCCCCGGTACCAAAAAAAAGAGACATCTATGAGGTGCTCCTGAGTGAGGCTTGGAAAGTTGGACATAAGAAACTCAGGCAACACACCTGAGACAGTCGTCCCCAAAACTTGTGCTCTGAGGGGCAGGGGCCAATGACTCGTGTATTGTGTGTCTTGTAGGGTTCAGGTTGCTTTGCCGGCTCAGAACTTAATAATGGGTTTTGGAAATTTTCACCCCACTCTCAGCTGCTAAGGGGAAGCTTTATGGCCACGAAAACTTGGGCCAGACTTGTTTCCCAGTAAAACTCTAAAAAAGTAAATAACATTTTTAAAAGACAGCCTCTCACTTTGTATCCCAGGCTGACCTGGAACCCACGATCCTTCTGCCTCAGCCTCTTGAGCACTGGGATTTACAGGCACATGCCACCAGCCTGAGTTCAAGTTCGATTACTTTATTCAATATCTTCATTCAGATGGGGAAAAAAAGAGAGAGGTTTTTTAAGACAAAGTGACTTGCCCCAGTTACCCAGCTGGGAACTGGAAAAACCAGGATTCAAAACATGGCAGCTGGACTCCGGAACCCACTCCCTTCTCAGCCACCTCCCCACAGCTGCCCAGCCTGCGGCTTCCTTGCAGACACCAAACAGGTGCGTTCTCTGCGGCTGCCTTTGCTTCGCTGCCATACTCACAGTGACAGCCAGACGCACCTGTGAGACTAGACAGGCCCAGCAGGGGAGTGGGCCAGTTCACCCTCAAACTGAGTTTCTAACAAGTCCTCATCTTCGGCGCCTAAGAGGGCATTTCTCATTGTCCAGGCTGCTCAGATACTCTCAAAGACACGATAAAGGAAATCAAATTAAAGCCCACAGAGATCGTGTTGGCTTTTTCCCAATTGCTAATGTTTGTAGCTGGCTTTCTATATCCCAAGGAACAGTGATCAAGGCCAGTCCAATACAGAGCAAAGTAGCTGAGTGTCTGTGTCCCCTGCTGGGCCCGGGGTGAGCTGGGGGGCAGACGCAGAGAGACCCACCCATTCCCAAAGGCCTTTCCCCAGGTCAAATACTAACCTGTAATTCTGAGGCGGCTGAGGTGCAGGCAGCCCTCGGACCCCTTCATGTGAGCACTGCCCTTCAGCGGCCCTGCAGAGGCTTGAGTCCCTTTCACCTGCCCCCAGCTGCCCTCCCGAAGTGGGGATCATTATTCCTTTATATGTCAGGGCTTCACAGCCCACAAATCGTGAGCAAAGCCAAGGCTGGAATCTCAGGGTTCCCACTGCAAGGCCAGTGTCCCCTGGACACAGGACGGATCAGCATCTCGGACAGCAGAAACCTAAAGCTTGGGACAAGTGAGTTTCGGGGCATGTCAGAAGCACACAGGCCCAAGCGTGATGACCACAGTTCCTCTTCGATGCCATGGTGTGGCCCCGGGTGACACAGCTGCAAGTTCTTGTGACCCAGAACCCTGCGTTCTAGACCAACTGGGCTGTGAATCACCAGAAGCGAATCACACCCCATTTCAGAGTCTCGGTATTTCTGTGTGTAAAAGGAAGAGGAGGGCCTGATAGTGAAGGCCTCTGGAGCTCAAAGCCCAAGCTGATAGATGTATGTGTGTTTGTGCGACAGAGCTAACTAAACACTGGCCACTTCCACCCTCACGATGTCATCATCTCAGCTGTGACCCTGGGAGCCTACACGTGACAACCAGAGTGTGCCCTTCACACAGTGCTGCGTAAAGGTGTCACAGGGGGCTGGTTAGGCCACCCCTCTGCCCTCTTGGGTTGCGTATTCACAACACTGCAGCTCTAATCCAAAAGACATCTGGAGGCCCTGCCTTTACTTGCTTTTATTTTTCTACCCCAGCTCAGAATAATTTTTGCCCAATCATTCCTCAAATAATCCAGGCTCCTCACAAGCTGTTTCCAAATATTGAAACACATTGTGGCGGGCCACCAGCTTCATCTTATAATCAAATAGATGAATCATGAGGCAATTTCCTTTAGATTTTTTAATAGAATTTCTACTCCTACCTCATTTTCTTGTCTGGCCTGATGTTTACAGAAAAAGAAATGACTGCTTTCAAATACATCCGATTGTTTTTTAGTCAAATAAAAGCTGCCTGACTGATTGCAGGCTTCACAATTCTAGGCCCATTTTCTAATGTTTGCACCTGTGCCCTGTCTTTGAGTCCTCGGGTGCTCCCCTCCCCAGCAGGGGACTCCCAGCAGCACAAGCATGGGGGACAGAGACCCAGCAGGTATTTATTTCAAAACATCTTCCACATATATTGCAATTATTTTCTAGATTTAATCCAGACTGGCTTAAATGCATATGTGTATATTTGCATATTACACATGCATCTATATGTCTGTACATATATGCTCCATACACATATATGTGCTCACACGGGCTTTCCACCCAATATTCTCTGGATATAAGACATATCACATATGAATATGTGCATGAAATTGCAAACACCTTTCAAGAAAGTGCCCTCTGGAACGTTAAAGTATCCATGAGGCAGCCATGTTTCTCCAGTCAGACAACTGCACCATAGTCTTTGGGCGAGAGTAGCAAGAATACTTCTCAGTCCTCCTGCATTTTGATATTCCCTAAAGCCTGACAGTAAGGGAGTCATGTCTCTATTTTAAATTAAAAGTAAAAGCACTTTGGTGCAGTAGAATGTGCAGGGACATTTTTGTTTTTACTTATTTGAACACAATCCCAGCAAACCTAAGTTACAATGACTTGTCTTGGGTAACAAAAAGAGCATTATGCTTCTTGAATACTCTGTCTTCGGTAGATTCTGAAATAATTAAGACCACTGACAGCAGCCCCATTTCTGGAACATGGAGACTGAAATGTGGAATGAGACCAGAGTCTAGCAGATATGTGAAGTTATCTAGTTGAAGCTCTCTGCTTTTCCTATAACTGTGAACCCTCTTCCTACCTTTACTGTTCTCCAACACACACGCATGCACACGTACACACACACACACACACAGAATTATCTGTATATTCTTGTGCTGAAAACCCCAAGTCCTTCATTTGCATACATGTTCCCCTGGCCACATGAAAAGAAAAACAAGTGTCTAGTAATTACTTCCTCATTCTCTGTGGTGAGTACTGGAGCACTGTGGGTTCAGGGTCTCTTACTGTTCGGTGGCTGCTTTCCAGGCAGTTGCAAACCTAAAATCCACATCCTTACTCCAGTGAAATCTGGAGACTAGGGACTTGGCTAACACATCTACCCAGCTTCCCTTAACCTCACACACTCCGCCACTTTGCCGGGCAGTCTGGCTACAGTAGGCATCGGGCCTACCTGCTTTGTGAGCACTGCTCACACAAAACCTTTAATGCTCCAGGAATGTGCATCCTCAAAGCCCAACAAATACACTGCAGGCATGTTGTGAGGGGGCCCCCTGCCCCATGACCAACTTCCTTCCCTCTGCCTGAAACACCTCACTCAATGCACCAGTCCAGAGCTGGTGGCAGCCTCCCCGCTGCTCTCCCAGAGATAGGTCTTGTCCCTTCCTGTCCCGGCCACCTCAGCAACTCTGAGTGCTGGCCTGAAGCAGCCTCATTTCAATCGGCCACACCCTGTCTAGAAATACCCAGCACCCCATTGCCTTCAGAACCAAACTTAGCCTGGAGTTCAACGTCTCCTACAAGTCCTCATCACTCCTCTTTCCATTGTACTCACTCTCCACCTCCTTAGCACTTTGCTAACAAGCTAAGTGCTTCACATTTAGGTCTCGTGATATTCCTACAGGACAGGTGCTATTCTCCTTGCTCTTCAGATGAAGGAATTGAGGCTTATCTAAGCTAAGTTAACTGGTTTGAAATACCTTAGTTGTTTTTCTCATTGCTGAGACAAAATAGCCTACACCTGCAACTTAAAGGAGTTACGACTGGCCTGACATATGAACAACTTGGGTTAACTGGGTTATTGGAAGGTTCATCTGCCTCTTGTTATCTATAGGGTGTATCCAGGTAAACATCCAGATCTCAGTTGTATTGACCTACAACCAACCTGAGTTACAACCAGCCCTCAGAAACCAATAGAGTTTGTAAGTCAAGGGTCCACTGTAATTACAAACCGGCTCACAGTTTATAGAGATTTTGGTCCATCGTCAGCTGGTTCCCAGGCAGGACAGCAAAGCAGAGGGACAGGCAGAGGAGAACGAGCTCACAGCATGGCACCAGGAAGCAGAGTCAAGGCGGGAAAAGAGAGGAATAACCCTTCCCAGGCCACACCCACAGAGAGCCACCCCTTTCTACCAGGCCCCACCTCCTAACCCCAAGTCCGCTGAAAACTCATCAGTGAACTAATTCACGCCCCCATGATCCACTCCACCTTCCAAAAGTCCCCCTATGAGCACAGAAGGCTCTTGGGACATCCAGATATAAACCGTAACAGCGTCCCAGTGTGTTTTCATTCCTGACGTTACTATCAACGCGGTGGCTTAAAGCCACGAACCTGATTCCCTTGCGGTTCTGGAGGCTTGAAACCCAAGCCTGGGTGTCTGCAGGACCAGCTAGCTCCCTGCGAGGTCTTCTTTAGGGGACACTGCTTCCTGGACTCTCCAACTCTGGTGGTCTCAGACATTCCTTGGCTTGTAACTCCACCCCTCCAGTCTCCACACGGCCTCTTCCCCGGTGTCTTCTCCGCGCCCAGATCTCTCCCTTCTCTTACAAAGGTGCTACACATCGGATTTAGGGCTCACCCTGAGTCCAGTTTGATTTCCTCTTGAGATCTTTAACTAATTACACATCAGCAAAGACCCTCTTCTAGTCAGCTTTCTCATTGCTGGATAAAATACCCAATGCCACGACTTAAAGGAGGAGAGGTTTGTCCGACTCAAGGTTTCAGAGGTTTCAGTCCATGCTGGTCAGCCTCCAAGGCAGAAACACGGCGGTGGAAGGGCGTGGCGAAGCAAATCTGCTGGCCTCATGGTAGCAGGGAAGCAGAGAACAGGGAAAGAGAGCCCCAGAGACACACTTTCCACAGGCTCAGCCGCAGTGACCCGCCTCCACCTGGGCCCCTCTGCCTTAGCACATTCGTCTGGGAACATCAGGGACTTGAAGCCACTATCCAGTCTCGGGCCCCAGGACACCAATCACCTGTCCAGGAGTCTCCTCAAACTGACAATTAAGCTCCACCATCGCAGGCCCGATTTGCCCCAGTTAGGTCACATTTTGAGGTCCCACTGTACATGGAGGGAACAATATTCAACCCACTGCCCTCAGAAATTAGGGTTCTCTGACTCCAAGCATCGTCTAACCGTGTACTTCACTTAATGCCAGCCAGAAAGCTCCAGAATAAATCAAACGTCTCTCATTGGTCCAAAGTCCCTGACTCTGTCTTTCTTCATGCTATTTCCTTTACACAGACCCATCTTGCCCTTTTTCTTCCCTTCTACCAACTGTACTTGAGGAAATCTTGAGCCGTATTCTAAAGGTACTGCATTGCCCCTTTCTCCAAGAAGACATCCAGGACTGCACCAGCCAGGCAAGGAGATCTTCCACCCGCCACACTCCCACTCCTTACTTCTTCCTCTGTTGTCTTCAACACCACATTCCAGGTTTCTGTGCAGTTGGCGTCATTCACCATCACTTCCCGGCTCTTTTTTTTTTTTTTTTTTTTTTGGTACCGGGGATTGAACTCAGGAACCTACACTTGTGAGGCAGGCAGTGACACCACTGAGCTAAATCTCCGGCCCACTATAAGCCATATTAAGAGAAGGCAGAGCTGCCTTCTCCTAGTGTGTGCTCTCCACAGCACCCTGCACAATCAAGAGTGTTTAACCCTGCCTCTTCCCCTATATTAATTCATAAATCAGTAAGCAAAAATGTAGAATGCATAAAAACCAACCTTTTTCCATTGCCCCCACTTCCCCCAAATGGAATATTTTTTTTATTTATTTGACTTGAGAAAGGGTCTCACTATGTAGTATAGGCTGGCCTTGACCTCAGTATGTAGCCCAGGCTGGTGTCGAGTACAAGGGGATCCTCCTGCCTCAGCCTCCCAAATGCTGGGATTACATCTGTGTACCATCGCATCCAGCTCCAAAAATGGAATTTTTTAAAGCCCAATTCACATCCAATCTAATCATTTTAAATTTCCCTTTATTTGAATTTGATCTAATGAAGACTCATCCCTTCCAAGTAAAATTGTTCCACCATTTTTTTTTTTAATTTCCTCCTCATTCTAGTACCACCTTCTTTGGCTTTGGAGGACAAATCTACTGCTTTCAAGGGTCCTGAGGACAAGGATGATGTCTTGGTGGCCATTAGAATCCCAGTGCCGGTCAGTGCCTGGCCCCCAACACCATGTGCAGAAGCAGGAGAGGGTGAAGGGGCAGACGCTGTGTCAGAGCCTCACCTCAATCGCAGGAGACACATCACGGACAGGAAGCTGAGGCTGGGACAGAACACCTCCTTTGCTCTTGTCACACTCCCCGGAAGGGCTGAGAGCCAGGTCTGACTCCAGGGATGTGTCTTGTAACCAAGAGGCCCCCTGGATGCAATGCAGCCTGCGACGTCCCACAAGGTCAGGCCAGGAGCCCGGCTGTGAGGATGCTGAGCAGGCCCTTCAGCCCAGAGGCTTGGGACCTGTGGGACCTGGGGCAGGGGAGGCTGAAAGTTGGGTCTGAGAACAGACAATGCTGCAAATAATGTGCCTAAGGGCTAGGGATTTAGCTCAGTGGTTCCACTGCCTGCCTCTCAAGCATAAGGTCGATCCTCGGTACCCCCCAAAAAAAGCAAATAATGTGTGTGTGTTTGTGTGTGTGTGTGTGTGTGTGTGTGTGTTTGCTGTGTATGCACTATGTGGGTGACACATGGGGAAGAACATTTTGGAAACTAGAACATGCAGTGACCAGGAGTTACATGGTAAGCCCAGTCTGGGCCTAGCTCTAACCATCTGAACAAACATCACTAAGTCACTCTAGCCCTGCACTATCTATGAAATGAGATTCTGTTGCCCTCTTAAAAGCACTGGGAGGATCCATGAGATTCAAGGAGAAACAGTTCTGCAAGTGCTCGTAAGTACAGGGCCCTGAACTGAAGAGTACAGGGGTAAAGAGGAAAAGCAGTGGTGATTCATGAGGAGTTTCCATTTGAACTGGAGAAAGCAGACACGTTAACTACCTCTAATTTACACAGAAGGGAAGATGCACAACAGTAAATAATGAAAACTACTACTTCTTGAGCTCTGTGCTGCACAGCACACTGAAAGTTGATCATCTCACAACAGTCTTATAAGGTTGATATTATTAGCAGCCCATTTTGTAGACGAGAAGACTGAGGGCTACAAACATTTACTCTTTCCCACAAAGACACATCGATGTTAAATGTGCCAGCTTTTGTTTTGTTTTGTTGGTACCAGGGATTGAACTTGGGATCCTGAGCTTACAAGGCAGGCAGCAGCACCACTGAGCTAATTCCCCAGCCTACGTCAATGCTAAATGACACAGCCAAGCTTCACCCCAAGCCCGTCTAACCTAAATCTTTACTCTTACTACTTCCCTGTACTATTTCCTTGAGCTATTCAAGATGCAAAGTGCAAGGGATGGAATCTTTGCCCTCAACTTGGAAAAGAAGTGGCCAAAATATAGATCACTTTGAAAACTGTCATGTTAAACAACCTGCAAAGTCCCATGGTCATTACTGTTGGTGTGTGTCTGGCTACAAACTCAGATAGGGATGTGAAAGTGAAAGAGGTGCACAAAGGGGCGGGAGACATTAACAGGTGACACCAGGGAGCCCCACTCTTGCACACAGCCCTCCAAGGGACGCCACGTGACTAATGTCAGACCGCATTAGTGTCAGAGGAGGAGAATGTGGAAAGCTTTGCCCCTCCAGATCTCCCACCTTTCCCCCCACTAATCTTTGTTAACTTCCTCGAAAGCTTTAACCAAGCTTAAGACCATAAGCTTTCAGGGAACAAAGTGAAGCCCATCTGTTCAGGCAGGAACTTGCCAGACCAAAGTAAAAGGTCAGTTTGACTCTGACTATAGTGTAGCATTTAGATGACCCCTAAATACTTCCCAAATGAATGAGCCAAAAATAACTTTGCATTACTGTGAATCATGACTCCAAAGGAGCAGTATCGGGAATTCTCTTTAAAACAGATCATGACTGTGTGCTACTAATGAAAAAAAGAAATAATGTAATAGGCCCATCTCTGGAATATGCTTGTTCTAATGGCTATAAAAATAATAACCGTCCTGTTTGGGAAGGAAGACCGAATGACTTTCTTTTCAAAGATTTTATTTCTTTTATTATAAGACATATAGATAAAAAGTTGTATATTTTGAAAAAGATAGAAAATGGTAATAAAATGGACATTTTCCTTATTAAGAAAGATGTTCATAAATATGCTTTATCAAATGTCAAAATGGTTATTTTGCAAATAATAAATAGAGCAGAGCTGTGACATCTAAGGGTCAATTCAAAATAATGGAAGTTTTTATGTGATATGTTTTAGAAAAATTCAGACCTTAAAAATTTGGTAATTTGCCCTTCAGGTTATGAATAATTCAGACTTTTAAAATATTTGTACAATGGCTCAAAAATAACAAAACATAAAAGGAGGTTTGACTAAGTAGAACTTGATAAAAATGATATCCCCCAAATAAAAAAGTATTAGACACAATAAGTAAAGATACAGATTTTGAACATGGAAGGGGTACACATAGCAGTTCCCAATCTTACAAATCCCTGCGGGGACCGAACAAAAATTATTAGCTAAGCTTTAGCTTCCAGCACGGCCCATCAATTCTTTTCACAGTTTGATGGAGCAGTAATACTCGTGGCCACGATGAACCGAGTCCTACGGGGCCAGCTCCAGGAGACACGGGACACAGAGAGCTCTTCTTCCGAGGAAGCCCTAAGACAGCTTCCCACACCCGTTCATGACCCAATGGCCTCCAAGTCACATACAAGAGCCCCGGGTAAAACTGCAGTGATGAAATCCCTCTTCTGGGCACTCTTTCCTAAGCTCCAATTCCCTACTATCCAGAGAGAGAAAACTCTTGTGAACACCAACTATGTCCGGTAATGAGCCCTGGGTGTCCAAGTAGCAAGATCAGCTTTTCCTATAAATAAATACTGACTGCGAACAACTTTCATTTCCCATGCACTTGTTGCCCACGAGGCTAACATATTAGCTCTTGGCTGCAATGGGAAGCGACATCTCACAATGCTTCAGTATCCAATCTAATATAGATTACTGGTCCCAGTGGCCTTCCACAATGTCCGGCAGAGGACATCTGCATGGTGCTGGGTGCCTAGAGCACAGAGAGGTCGTGGCAGGATTTGGACTTGAGCTTGAAGGCCATGTTCTTGTTGTTTTTGGCCACAATCTTGCCCCAGAAGCGCCTGGCCTTCCTGGGGATGCTCTCCCTCCGTTTCTGGTAGGCCAGCCTCCGCTCGTTCTTCTCCTTGCTGTCCCGGCGGAGACGGACCTGCCGCACGATGCCCTCAAAGAGCTCCTTCACGTTGTGCTGCACGGCCGCCGAGGTCTCGATAAACTTGCAGTCGAAGACCACGGCACACGCTCTCCCTTCTGGTGAGAAAAGGCACAAAGAGTCAGCGGGCACGCGGAGCGCGAGCCGGCACACCCCGCCACGGCGCAGCTCTAGCTCGCTCAGACACACCTCGCCTCCGATGGGGGAGCCCCTAGGACGCACGCCCTCCGGGGCCTGAGTCTTGCAGGAGGACCCCCGTAAGTGGGACAGACGGACTTCAGACCTGGTCCATCATAACTTCCCTGTGTGAGGTCCAGTGTCATCAAATACAGGAAGTTCATCACAGGCAAAGCTATACCCTTACCTTCCATGATCACAGACTTACTATGGGCCAGAACTAGGCTAAGTTCTTTATTTTCAATGCTCATAACAACCTTGGAAAATAAATTATGACCCCATTCAAACAGACAAGGAAGTGTGGGGGCATCTTGTACAAACTTGAGGGAGTCCACACATCCTGTATGTGATGGTGAATCCACCCTGTTTAATTCTCAAGCCAGATTCTTTCTCCTGACTGTTTTCTCAGTGAGAAATTAGAATTCTACTATTTGGATTTCTATCTTTAAAGAAAAAAAAAAAAGCTGTGATAAGACATTTTGAAAAAAGACAGAATTTTACAAATACAGTTACATCAACTAGCTGAGTACATGGACTTGACCAGGCTTCTTTTCTCCTGAGCAGGGCCTGGCAGTGCTATATTTTATTTTTATGGTTGTGCCACGAACACTATCTATATTAGGCCAATAAAATCTCACAGGCCCTAAGATCACTTGGGCGCCTACTCAGCAAATAGGAATTAACCCTGAGCGAGTGTGATAAAGTATATGTGACACCAGGTGACTGATGCCTTAACTGAAATTTAGGAAGCAAGGGAAGGGGTAGGGCAGGGTGGAAGGGCACAGTATTTCCAGGGCTTGAGGGACCAGTGGCAGCGAGAATCCAACTCTTTTTCTTGCGATCCTCTTGGAGAATGAAAGGACGAAGAGCCTGGGGATGGGCAGTAAATCCCTGAGTGTGATCTCCTCCCTGACAGAATTCCAGGAAAGCCCTCGGAGCGAGGAGACTGGAATCCCGCAGAGAGACCAGATTAAAAAGGCAGCGACACTGCAGCAGCCTTAAAAGGTACACACCCAGCTCTGAGGAACCCTGGTTGCAGCCTCCGGAGAGAGGAAGGGAAGGGCTGTGGTGTGAAGGCCAGTGCATGTGACCCCGGGGCGGCCTCTGCCGGGCGGGCGGTGCCTTACCTGACACAGACACTTCCCGGCACCGCACCAGGTCGCTTTTGTTGCCAACCAGAATGATAGGGATGTCCTCTGTCTGCCGAGCCCTGCGGAGCTGGATCCGAAGCTCCGACGCCTTCTCAAAGCTCGCCCGGTCCGTGATGGAGTAGACGATCAGGTAGGCGTCCCCGACCTGCATGCAGTGCTCCTGCAGCCACTCGTTCTCCCCCTACACGGAGAGAAGATCCTCCATGAGCTCAGGGGGCCTGGGGAACGCAGGGGACAGCGAGGAGGAAAGCGCTCTTCGTGCCTGGCGGGTGTCTGGCCGGTCCGCATCGTAGTTATGCCCAAATCTATTTCTTTCCAATTTCCCCTTGAGCTTGAGTTGAAAATTACATAACTACTCTGCCAAACAGCATTTTTATCTACACTATCAAAACATGGGCCTCTTCTTACTTTCTAAAGACTTTCGTCTTTCCCAACGATGAAATTAAGAATCCTTTTGTGAGAATAGGAGGGCTCATATTAAACAGGAGGTCTAGCACAGATGCTCCGACATCCAAAACCTTTAAAAGGTAGGGCCAGGGATGTAGCTCAGTGGTTCCGCTGCCTGCCTCGCAATCGCAAAGACCGGAGTTCGATTCCCAGTACCAAAAGCAAACAAACAAACAAAACTTTTAAAAGGCAGACGCTGAAGACTAGTGTTGAGAATGTCAACTTTAGACACGATGGTTCTACGTGGCTCAAAATACTATGCGTGCTTGTTTGAACATTTCCTGAAGCAAATACACCTTTTGTGGTTTTTTTAGAAGAACAAAAGCACTGCAGCTTGCTTACTATTCACAGCTCATCTGTGAATGACCTGCTCCTTAAAACAGTCCTGTTTTTCAGAAGTCGAAGCTGTTAACCAAGAAATGAGCCCGCCTCACCTGCAACGACCACTAGGGAGAACAAGGTCACCCTCGCACGAGCCTGTTGAAATATTCACCAAGAGCTCCCGGTTCTGCATACCTTGTTTTCCCACATGTCCAGGAGGATGACTGTCGCACTCTCCCCATCCACAATCAGGGTGCGCTCGTATGTGTCCTCTAGAAAAGAAAGGACGCGGGTCCTGGAGTCAGGTGAGACGCAGCACGCTGACTTAAGAAGGTTACAGAGAAAGGTACGCTAACAAACAAACTTACTGAATATGCAACTAAGTAGGAAAATGCGGAAGTATTTGCAAAGATAAATTACTACTCTTGTCATCCTCAACAACAAATTTTGTATGTTCCTCCAGTCTTTGCTAAGATCCCTCAAACCGCTTTGAATAAAAGGCATTCATTTTATCTTTCTTGGAGCTTTTATACAGGAAAACCTCTTATGAGGATAAAATCACACGAGAGCTTTTGACTCATTCAACACATGAGGCTGTGAGTAAGCATTAACTGTGAGCCCCATTTTCAAAACCCTACGTGGAAATCCACTATACCTTTCAGTGGGTGGTTCCTGAACACAACCTGGCAGTTCCGGGAGTTCTGAGCTCAGAGTCATCTCCTCTTTGGGGCAGTACAAGAAAAGTATCTTGTGGCTACTCATGTTCAGACCGTACTTTGCTTTCTTTGGAATAAACCCTAACCAGTTCTAGGACTAACTGGGCTTGCTTTTCCATCTTCAGTATCACAGAAGTGCAGCCCCCGCTCTCCCTGGCAATGGAAACTTTCCTCCCTGCCTTGGAGCCCAGATTGTGTGGAGGTGAAGCACAGAGCCATGGGCCAAAGCAGACACAGCTTGGAAAAATCAACCGGGAGGTGGTGGGTAGGCTGTCCTGGGATTCTACAGGCAGGATTCCTACTGACCCAGTGCCACTGACCGCTCCTGCTCCGTTTTTACAGTAATGTTTCCTGTTTTGAATTTCACTGTTTAAAATTAATGACTCTGCTAATGATTTATCATTTCTCTTATTCATTCTTTTGCCCACATTCTCTTCCCTTAGCTATCCACAAGGATTACTCCCTTTCTGCTTTCTGGGGAAGGTGTCCCCTGTGCTCCAATTCAAAACTGCAACATCTTGCCCTCCCCAACAATTCCTTACCCCGATCTATGTTTCTTTGTCCTTACTGTCACCTAATACGCAATACATGAAACTTAGTTATTTTATTATTTGCTTCTCCTGCTCCCCAGAATGTCAGAGATTTGCATTTGTGCTGTATACGGCGGCCCCAGCACCCAGGACAGCACCTGGGACAGAGCAGGAGCTCAAAAATAAAAATGTGTCCAGTGAGTGGATGGATGGATGGGTGATAAACACAGCATGTGGCTGTGACCACAGAAGATGTGAATCAGAATCCAGGTTCCATCTCTTACTAATTATGTGGAACTGGGCCATTTATATCAGTTCCCCCTGAATATCCCTCCCTCCCAAGCAGGCCACTGGTCTGTATGTCACCTCTGGCTGCGGCCCCAAGGACTCTCCCAACACAAGATGCATCCTGTTGGGCGGCGTCCCACTAACCAGGTGCCGGTACCCGAAGCTCAAGGGGGCTCTTCCTCCCTTTGTCCTCAGCTCATATTTTAGTCTTTTTGTGTGTTAATCAGGTAGAGGAAAGGGAAATCCGAGAACCTGGACTTCTAGAGAGCTTTTCTGAAGTTTTCTCAGAGTTAGTGAAAGGGACCACACCTATCACCCCGTGAGGCTTCTCAGCAATGTGGGCCTGGGGGTGTCCTCCTGAGGATGAAAGCTCCAGGGCCCATGCATACTCAGATAGCAAGAAAAGCCAATACAATGGGGCCAAGGAGGCTGTACAGGGGACTGAGTTAGCAGCCCTCTTCCCCAGACCAAGGCAGCTTTCCTCACCTGATCCCCCTGACAAAAACTCCTCCCTCGATCAAACTTGCATCAGGCTCTGATAAACCCTCTCCCGCATGCAACGCGGACTTCACCTTGAGCTTCCACGTCTGCCCTTGCACAGTCCAGCTCAGTGAATCCTGCCAGAATCCTGCTGAGTCAGTTTAGTGAGAATCCCGCACTCCTGCCCGTGAGATCTGATCAAATTCCTCATCTCCCACCTTTGACGGCTAAGTGCTTGGCCCGACTTCAACAAGGATTCTATTGTTGGTTTAGCAAGAGTCCCCCTAACCTTGACGTCCCTTCTTAGTAATTTTCCATCCACAGATCTTCCCAACCTGCTCCTTGGCTGTAAATCACCACTTGTTCTCACTGTATTTGGAGTTGAGCCCAATCTCTCTCTCCTTTTGCAATAGCCCTAAGGCCTACTGCACTCAAGTCTTCCTGCCATAGCCTTTTCTCCTTGACACCCCTTGTGTTTAGAGGCCTCTTGAGCCCAAACGTGGCTCATGCGCTGGGTGGAACTGCACAGGTGTCTCACGCTGGGACTGGCTCCTACAGTGCCCCAAAATGTTCTGAGGCTCCAGCACCCACCCTCCAGACCTTTCCACCTGGTTTCAGCTTTCAGGGTCCAGGGGATCCCAGGAAACCCCAGAAAAATGCCTGCTGTAAGCCACTGCCCTCTCTTCTCCTGGCTCAGGTCTCCTCTGAACATCTGAAAGGTCCCCAGGTAAGAGTGATGAGGCGTGAAGGGCAATGGAGACAGGACAGAGGCCAAGGGCAATACGACCAGTTACAGAAATTATGCACATGGGAAGGAAATGGTGCCTCCCCAAATGGCGGTAACCAATGTTTATTTGGCAGTGCCTATGTGCCAACACCGTGCTACACACATGCTGAATGTTACCTCCTCTAACCCTCACAGCAGCCTATGAAGAGTAATCCCCACCATACTGAAGAGGAAGCCTCATCCGGTTAAGTGGCTTGGCCAAGAGCACCCAGCCAAGTCTGCGTCACAGCAGGTCCAAGTCCACACAACGGACTCCAGGCACTGCGTGCTTTCCCATACTTTCCTGTGCAAGTGCAGGCCCCCTTCTCACCTAGCTCTGGGTTCCAAAACTGCTTGTCCTTAGGGCCCAGCTCAGATACCTCTTCTTCCATGAGGCCTTCTCTGATTTCTACACCTAGGACTCTTCTCCTCTGAATTCCACTTTCTCACAGAACTTTCTCCTTGTAATTCTTTCAAAACACTCCGCACACCCTCCCTTGATTTACAGCTTGTGACTGTCTGACCTCTGCCCCCCACCTCCGTGCTGTGAGCCCCCTAAGGACATGGCCCCAGGACTCCGCATGCCCCACGGTGCCTCACCAAGTTCGGCAGTGTATGTCCAGTGACTGCTTAGGAATGAAGGGATGGATGAATAGCATTTGGTGTGCACAAAAAGTCATAAGATGATTGCAATATTAACTGTAACAACATCCATCTTTATTAGGAGAGACAATGATGAAAATATTGTGTAGATTTTTTTTTCTTATGATTAATGCTGAAAAAAAAAAAAGACAATGCAGTGTGTGAATTGGAAAACCTTCCTCTTGGGAAATATAAAGCCAACTCATGATTCCAAACAGTATCTACAAATAAGGGATGTGATATTTGATGGTATAAATTAGGACACAGATGGGTCACCTGAGATGTTTCTCTTTGTCAGAGACTCTGTTTAAGGAGGTATGGTACAGATCCTTTCTCGCTCCTCTCCCTGTCTTTCAACAAAGAGCTTTCCCAAGTAGAGAAGTCTGCTTTCCAAATTCCAGATAGGAAATAGGTCTTAATTCTCTATGCCTGCAGGGATACCACCCTCTGGATACATGCCACCCCACTGTAATGGACTAACGTTTCTGAAAGTCTATCATCTTCAGCCTTAAAAACAAACAAAAGGCTGGGCGTAGTGGTGAACACCTGCAATCCCAGAACTAGGACTGCAGAATTAGAAGTCTAGTCTAAATCCAGCCTTGGAACTAAGACCCTGTCTCAAGATAAAAAATAAAAAGGGTTGGGATGTAGCTCAATGCATAGGTCTGGGAGGAAAAAAAGGACCAGGACTAGGCTTACAGTTTGTCTCTTCTTTATGGCAATCCTCAAAGCACTTATTGTTACTTCAGGGTGTTTCTTAATTTCACCCTGCTCTAGGTTATAGCCACTGACACGGAGCTCCTTACTAAGAGAGCACGATGTACCTGGTGGCACAGGTCCTCCAAGCCCAGCATGTAGGCATGTGGCTATGCTGCGTACTTGATAGCACTGGCAACTTAAATCTACTGCAGGGGGGTTAGGAACAACCACAACTAGGTTTGAATCCTGGCCATACTATGTACAGGTTTTTCACCCTGGGAAAGTCTGTGGACTCTGTAAGCCTCCACTTCTTCACTTATAAAATATTGGTTCCATTCTTATATTACCAAAAATATATGTGGGAAACACAGCACACAGCAGGTGTCCCATAAATGAGAAAAGCACTGAACTAAGGTCATAAATTCACAAATTCGAAAGCCAGCCTCCTGTTGGGTGATTCAAGGTCAGCCACTGGTCTCCCTTTAACTCCATTCACTTGCGAGTACAAGAGTTTTGTGAGGATCAACATGAAGGACAGCAAACATTAGACACCTAATAAAGTGTCCCCCATTACAACTATCCATTACAAATCCCCTTCCAATGTTAGCTCTTTCCTTCTCTCCTAGTCCCAGACACCCAACAGCCTTCACAAAGAAAGAAACTCAAATGTCCCACACTGGCCCTCTTTCTCCCTTGACTCTTGCTTAGCTATGGTCCCTGTGATGCTAGAAGTGAGGAGAGAAATCAATGTTACATCAATGAGTCATCATCTATAGCTCAGCTCCTGAGCTGCTTCCTGAAGTGGTGAACTCCATGACACTGAGATAGTTAAGAAGAATAAAACCTTTAGGTGAAATGGGCTATTGTAGTGAGAGACAGGATTCATACACACTGAGTGGGGACAAGTGAATCACCACTAAGTCATCTTCCTACTCTGGAAGCCTGTGATTCAGTCATGTGTTGTTGCCTCCTAGAGCACAGGCGGACCGTGTGACTCAGGGAAGCCCTGGACAGTGCTTCATTTCCACAGCTGTACACGGGGACACCTGGTGGCCCTGCTCACGTGTGCTAGCACAGAAGCTGTGGCTGAAGGACACTGTATGAATCTCTTGGCTACAAGGGTCCTCATATCAGTCACAGATAAAAGGCTGTACTTCACCTGTTGTTGAGGAACACTTATGAGATGTCACCTTGAAACAGCTTTGAAAATAGGAAAGCCTTCGATAAATAAATGACGTGAGACTATACAGAGAAAATCATCTTTAAAAAACTGGAATACTCTACAAAAACATTTCACCTTGTTATATTTCAAATTTTTTAAAATTATTGTACTACTTCAAATACAGATATTGAACTAATTTATACCCACAAAGATATCTAATATTGATGTGAATAAACTGATAACCTCTGCTAACAGTTTTTTCAAATTGGCTTGCTTTTAAGACCAACCATGGGATTGTAGGCTATGTCTACACTGAACTCCTGGAATAGGATCCAGGTCAGAGTCAGTAAAAGGCAGAAGTGGATCCTGGCCTCTGCCTCTGTCCCTTTGAAAAGCCTCCCCAGATGTTTCAGACTGAAAATCCCAGAAATCCCTCTTATGCTCAGGTTGAACAGATGTTGATCTTGTCTACAAATGTTTTCATTTTCCTGTCCCAGGGGCTGTACCAGGGCCTTTCTGCAGACCCCACATCCCCACCCAGGGTTAAGAACATAGAGCCTCAGCTCCCAACTCCACAGACAAATGACCCATCGCCTGGCTGTCACTGCCTGGACCACTGCCGAGGACAGAAGCCCCTTGGGGCTGGGCCACCTACCTCCCAGCACCTCACAGTCGCTGTCCAGGCTGTCGTGCACACCTGCAAAGATGTTGGCCAGGGTGGACTTGCCCACCCCCTGCTCGCCTATGAGCACCACGCGGTAGTAGGTGTTCCCCGACTCGGAGGAGATGACGGAGTCTGTGGAGTCCGAGGACCAGCTCCGGCGGCAGTGGTCATCGGGCGAGGCCGAGGGGCGGCTGTGGTGGTTGTACGGGTGAGGCTCTCTCTGGACCATCAGGTGCCTGCCATCGGCTGGGATGCTCCAGCGCTGCTGCTGTGGCTGCATGCCCACAGTGCCCTGGCGCATGGTGACATTATTCAGAGTCATCGTGGGGTCCTAGGGAGCAGAGCAGCCAAGATGCCAGCATCAGTAAACAGGAAAGAGAGCTCGGGAGACTCAAACACATGGCCCGTCATCAGTCTTATCATCTATCTTATTGGATGTATCAGAAGCAAGGCACCAGTGAAAGTCACCAAACCCCAACACACACACCCTCAGTATCAGTAACCAGTTCATCTGGCAAACTATCATTTGCATAGAGAAAAATACTGTTAACATCACTCACTGCCCATAATCTTCCTCCATGCTCAGAGAAGCCTCAGACTCTCCACTCAGCTGGCAGTTGGAAGGAACCCACAGCCTCTAGAGGTGGCTCAAAGAGCAACAAGTCAGGGCCACTGTGATGGCTGGCCAGGTTAGCTGCTCTTGGCTAAACATGGCTCTTACTGGCCCCAGCATCCTGCAGGCTTCTGTGCCTCCACGGGAGACACGTGGCCATGACATCACTGCCCCGGGCCGGACTGGACAGGACTTAAGACAACTTCCATGTTTAGTAAAGTCGTCCTGATACTCTTCAGCTACCCTAAAAACGATTATGTGAGGAGTGGGGACAATTTCACCTGGGGTCTATGCCTTAGCTCTGCCCTCCTGTGCATACGTGCCCCCCTGACCACACCCAGCCCTGCGCCTGATCATTCTGGCAGAATGACCTGCTTCCGTTCAGACCCATCAGATCTACAGAGAAAGCCTTCACTCAGCACACCACATCCACTCTGAGAGTCCTCTGAATTCAACTCGGAGCCCCACCTTCTTGAAGCAAACCGGAGCCAAAGACGCTCCTAAAAATCACACTCCCCAACTTGCTTCGACTTTGGCCTTGCAAGGCCGCCTCCCCCAGCCCCAAGGTCTGTCCTCCCAGACTGCTAGACAGCAAGTGGAGTCGCTCACACTTGAATCAGAAAGACCCACGCGTGACAGCGAGGGTCGCGCAGCCCTCACCCCCACAGCCTGCCCCCGGAACCCGCTCACGAATCAGGACCCCGCGCCGCCTTTGCACACGGCAAAGTAGCCCAGGGCTGGCTAGCGTGCATGCAGACCAGGACAGCCGCGTCACCGAGGGGACTCCCGAGCC
>NW_022900917.1:20436086-20436415 GCF_012274545.1 Fukomys damarensis | reverse complement strand
GGGCGGCCGGAGGTGCGGGCTGCGCGGGCCCGAGGCGCTTACTCGCAGTCACGTGACCCTCTGCTCTTTGCAAAACAAATGGCAGTTCAATTCCTGGCTTCCTGTACTTCGTTTTATTTTATTTTTACCAGGTGGTCACTGGAAAATGGAAAAAAGAAAGAAAAAAAAAAAACAGCGCAACTTAATTGCGCTTCCCAGCAGAGCACTTGCAAGCTGTCTGGATAAAAGATGAGGAGTCGCACGGGTTTGAGTTGCGAGTCCGGCTCTGCCAAGAAATCCGAAACTGCCCGCAGCGCGGATCCGGTGCTTCCAGCGGGGACCGCAGCCTC
>NW_022900917.1:20418364-20436001 GCF_012274545.1 Fukomys damarensis | reverse complement strand
GGAGCCGGCCTGGGGCGAGCGCGTCCTCCGCCGGGCGAGTCCCTCCCGGCCGTCACCTTCCCTCTGACCCGCAGGCCAGGAGCCCCACACTGCCTCGTGCGCCTGGTCTGGCAGGGACCCAGAGGGAAGGGGCCAGAAGGAGGTGAGAAAAGGGGACGAGACCTTGAAAAGGGCAGTTTTGGAAAATACCTTAATTAGGGATTCCAGCAGAGTGTGCTACTTACCGCCGGCCCTCCGGCGCGGGGCCAGACCGCTGAGGCTCCCCCACTCAGGGAGTTTAATCACATCCCAACCCGCAGCATCTCCGAACCAGGCGCCCTGGCACGGCGGGGTCTCGGCCTGGTGCCAGGGCCGCCCTACCTTGAGGGGAAAGCTCCAGCGCTGGTCCACCGAGACTCCGGGGAATCAAGGCTCACAACTATTCCAACTATGGTTTCTTTCCTAAGCGCTTGAGGGGACCTGCGCCAGTCAGTGCCGTTAGCCGGCGGACCCCACTCACGCGAAGGGGTAGACTGCACTGCCCCAGGTCAGAGAGCTCCTGCACGGCAGTTCAAAACCGAGCACATGGGCTCAGTGACCCCTTCCTGGGGATGTGAGCATTTCCAGGATGCTGTGCTTAGAGACGGCATTGCCTCTCCTGGCCAGCGTCGCCTCTGGGTTGGCACCGGTGTCTATTAGAGTAGCCGGGCTGTGTGTGACTGAGCCGATTCTGTGGTCCTGCAGGATGTGTCTGCTTTGGGGATCCTCCGAGTGACCAGCCGCTGAGACCCACAGGCCCCAAGCTGGTAGAGCAGTGACAACTTCGAGCCCCTTCCTCTCAGGGTCCAGCCCAGTCCCCCACTTACTCGCTACACAGGAAGCTGAGTCCACAGTGATGATCACTCCGCTGAGAACTGCGGAGCTGGGACTAGAATCTGGGGTCATAATTTCCTGGAAAATACCCTTCACGCCTGTCGCTTTTTCTCTGGGATTAGCCAGGAGGTAATGGCTAAAGATGTGGGGAAAAGAAAGGAGGGAGAGAGGGAGAAAGAGATCATACCAAGGGTATAGAACTGATGGTTCTAAAATAGATGAAGTTTATAAATTACCTCCGTTTCAGACTTGTTCCTGCTTTTGCCCCGCTGAGCATTTTTATTCTGTAAACGGGGTCCCAACGAAAACGTCATGGGGGGTGGGGGTGAAAACTAAGAGTAAATCAGAGTTTATAGCATATCGTCTGTCAGTTATACTCTTTCACATTGATAAGAATGTCACATTAATAAAAATCTAACTCAGTGTCAGGCAATACTGCTACGAACTATTTTTCATTGTCTTATGTAAAACATGCTAACAGAAATGAACATAAAGACTACAGGGGGGGAAGAGCCGGGGATTTAACTCAGCGGTTCGGTGGCCTTCCTCGCAAGGACCCGAGTTCGATCCTCGGTACCACAGAATGTCAGTACAATGCTGCCTGAGTAAAGGGATCCGCCTTTTAAATTTTTCTGTCCCACAAGAAACCAGATGAGGACAAATGAGAAAATGACCACTGAGGAAAAGTCTCTGTTGGGGCCGGGGATATAGCTCAGCGGTTCGGTGCCCTGCCTTGCAAGCGCAAGGACCCGAGTTCAATCCCCGGTAAAAGAAAAGTCTGTCCCAGCTCGGGGGAGGGGGGGTACACCTGAGGCAGGAGGATGGTGAATTCAAGTCCAGCTTGGGCAACTTCATGACATAGTAAGAGTCTGTCTCAAAAAAAAAATTAAAAGTATTAAGAGATTTATCTCAGGGTGAAGGCCCTGGCTTCAATCCCAGGAGAGAAAAAAAGGAAGGAAGGAGGAAGGGAAAGAAAGAGAGGGAAGGAGGGGAAGAAAGAAAGAGAGGAAAGAGAGGAAGGGATGGAAAGAGAGAGCGAGTCTCACTGTGACAGTTAAGTTGGAGTGCGATCACAGTAGCACCGCACCAGAAGCACCCTTGAGTGCCGAGTCCTACCCAGCAGAAACCCGAGCTACCCTGACTAGGATTCCAGCACCCTAGGACCATCTGAGGGTATGGAGCTGGACAAAAAATAAATAAACAGGTAGAATCAGTGCATTTGGGCAAGTGGCAAGTTCTGAAGAGGAAAAATTGGCAGACTGTTGTCAATTTCTGTTCTACAAATTTTTTTTCCCCTAATCTTTTTGCCAGCTTTTGAAGGTTCCTTCGGGTCCTCGCTAAACTGAGCAGCTCAAGAGAACAAGGAGGCAGAACACAAAACAAGAAAAAATCACTCACACTGAACAGTACACATCCTCCTCAAGATTAATCCTCGTCCCCACTGCAGTCACTCACGTTTTAGGGGTGGAAATGTGGGGGGAGGCTGGGAAATCACAGCTGGTAGGTGGCAGAGCTGCACTCTCTGGGGCTACAGACCTAACCAGTTCTGTTCTGAGTAGGTCACGTCCCACCCCTTGTTCCCACACTAGCCCTAGTAGCCCTAGGACTACTAAGCCACTCCCTCACTAATTCCCTCAAACGAGAGTTTTCAGTTTGACCAAACTTCATGGCCTTCACAGTAATATGGGGTTACTCTTCTCCAAAGCAAGGGCCAAAGTTTCCCCTCTCTCTTCTCCAGACCCAGGCCCAGGGTGAGAAAATAAATTTGGGGTCCCCTGGGGGAGCTGCCCATCTCACTGTCATGGTCACTGCCTCTTAGCAAGTTGACTTGAGCAACTGGTTTCGATGATCTCCGTTGAGATGACAGAGGAAAAAAGTGAGGAAAGACAAGTCAAACATTTGACCAGGTTGTGAAAAGGGGTGTCTGTCAGGGGCTTGCACAACCACTAATGTGCTAGGACTTTGAATACCATCCCTTAGAAACTCTAGGGAAGGAGAGATGGTGGGTAGGATCCTCATATTCTGGGTTCATAATTCTGTTCTAAAAGCTCTAACGCTATTCTAAAAGCAACAGAAGTATTCCACTCATTTGTCTTGAATGTCCTATACTGCCTCATGCCACAGAATTACTGTACTACAACCAGGGTAATGTTTACCAGGGTCATCGAGTAAAGTTCAATGGCAACAACACTATGCAAATGCTCTCCATTTTCCACCAACAAGGAGGTGGATTATAGACTGGACGCTGGGTGGGTGATAAATGGGTTTCTCTTTTCCTATTGCCTTTTAAATGTTTTATTGGTCAGCTTTATGTCACAATAATGAAATACCAGAGGCGATTAACTTACAAAGAGAAAAGGGTTATTTTAGCTCATAGTTCTGGAAGCTCCAGGTCAAAATTGGGTGGCCCCCTTTGCTTTGGCCCACTAGCAAGGCAGCACACCATGGCAGGAGCATACGGCAGAGCAAAATCTGCTAAATTCATGAAGGAAGACTTGAGAGACCAGGGTGCCACAATCCCCATCAAGAGTGCCCTTCTGGTGGTCTAGGGACCTCCCCTTCTCTCCCAACAGCAACACCCTAAAGACCCAACCTCTCCTACTTGGACCTTAGAAGGGATGCAACTTCCAAACTACAGCAAATGTTTTTGCATTTTAATGCCATTAGGCAAAACATGTTCTCTGTGTCAGTCAACCTTAATTATCACCTTGACTGGACTGAGACTCCTGGACAGGATCATCAGGTTGCTATGCTTATCAGTGGATTCATCCCCTGACACTGTCGCTGAATGTACTCTTGGGGTGGGCCAGGTGGGAGGTGGGTCTCTGGGGCAAGCCTTGGGAGAGTGTGGCCCTCACTGGCCCTCTTCCCCACGTTCTGCTTCTCAGCGACAAGAAGTGAGCAGCTGTTCAACACCACACCCTTCCACCACGATGCTCCTGCCTTGGAACCAGCTGACCACGGACTGAAACCTCAGAAACGATGAGCCTAAATAAAATCTTTCCTGGCCAGGAGTTTGGCTCAGTGGTTCTGCTGCCTGTCTCACAAGCTCAAGGGCCCGAGTTTGATCCCTGGTACAATAATAATAGTAATAATAATAATAATAATAAATCTTTCTTCCTTTAAGTTGTGAATATTGTGCCTGTATCTCAGCAATGGGAAATGATTAATATATCATCCACTTCCCCACAGTTCTTACTAATAGCTAATAATTCTACTCCAACCAACATCTGTCTATTATTAACCTGGCCCTGTAGGTATTTGATCTCAATATGGGCTGAAAAGAGAAAGAAAAAACATTAAAAAAAAATCAAATTCAAACCTAGGCCTTGCCTCTTCTCAGCCATGTGATGCTGGGGATGTCACTGAACCCCAGAGGCCTTACCTTCTGTTGTTTTGAGAGACAAAGACCTACTGGGCGTGGAAGTGCTGTTTAACCGTGGAGAACAGCATTGATGTGTGTGATTATGACTGACTCAGGAGCCAAGGATTGGAGCTCAGCCACCTGCCCTTGGTTTGCTGCCTCTTCAGGCTCAGGTTAAATTAGTCCAGCAGAATTCAGGGCACATGAAGTGGAAGGAAAACAGGCAGAAAATGTGTTCATGTTAGATGTTACTAGGAAAAAATAGTTCGCAAGGAAAGCAGTGTGGTTAGGTTCTTTGTAAACAAAGAAGGAAATGGGGGCCCCACCAGCCTCAAAAATACTCACAGTGTGCAAAGTGTGTGAGTACAAAAGGAACCACCCACTCCCTCTGAAAGTCTAAAGAGGGAAACAATTACTATATGGAAAATCATTGCTTTGTAGAAGGAAAAGCGGAGGGCTTTAGTTGCAAAATCAAGAGAGCCCTGATTAAGAGAATACAAAGATTGGGGTAAAGAAGGCTAAGAATAACCTCTCAAGTACCAGAGGCCTGCAAGAGCCAGATGGGCAGCTCCTCCAGCTGCAGCCTGCTTCAGACCAGCCCCCAGCTTTTCATCAGACTCCCACAGAGCAGATTTAATTTCCCATTGACAAAGTTCCTAGCTCACACCCACCATCATCATCCCATTAGCTGAGCTTGCTTCAGGCCTCCATAGCTAAAGAAGCAGAAATAGCCAGAGCCTGCCTTCTGCAGTCCTGCAGAGCGAGTACAGGAAGGGTCTCAGACAAAGGCTCACTAGAGAAAGCAGATCTTTCCCCCCACCCTTCCTCCATTCATTCATTCAATAACAAGAAAACTATAGGGCATCTGCTTTATGCAAGGACCTGTTCCGAAGCCGGAGGATAAGGTCCTTAGACTCACGGACCTTAGACTCATTCTTCCTCTGGGCAAGGCACCCTCAGCCTGTTATGTCATCAGTGAAAAGGAGATGGAAATACTGGAGAAGTCCAAAGACACCCCACTGAGTGAAAATGTAAAGAAAGGAAGTTCTTGTGCCCCGCTGTGGGAGGATAAACTTGTGTAGCCACATTAGAAGTCAATCATCTATCCTTTGTGACCCCAGGAATTCTACTCCTAAATGCAACCTCATATATCACTCAAGAAGATAAACACAAAGATACTCACGAAAGCACTGCTGGCAAAAGCGGCAGTCAGAAACCACCCAGGGATCATCAGTAAGTAAACACGTGGTGGTGTATTTATACAGCAAAATATTACACAGCAGCGAAAATGAATGACATAGATCTACTTTGTATCAACACAGATAAATACCAAGACCACAAAGGTGGTTTGAAAAAGTAAATTGTAGGATATAAATTGGGTTATAATTTATATAATCTTTTAAAACATCACACCCTTTATGGTTAAACACATATCTAGTAAAAGTATAATAACATGGATGAGAAAAATACACACTGACTTAAGAATGGAATTATTCCTGGGGAGAAAGGAAATGACAATTAGATGGACAGGAGCTCCTCAAAAGCAACCAAGAAGCCAGGAAACGGTTCAGTAGGATGCTGAAAATGCCCAGTACAATTAACAACATGGAATTTCATGCCCAACTAAGTGGTAGTTCAACAATAGGAATTAAACAAATGCATATTGAACTCTCACTATTGCTGAGAATACCCTAAGCCCCGGAGATATCAAATAATAGACCAAGTTCCTGTCTTCAAGGAGTTTAGTCTGGCATTCCTTTCTGCAAAAACTACCGACTCCATGACAAGGTCATCTAAAAACTGCACAACAGGCTTGACCCACTGTATACTGGGATTCCCAACTGAGATGTGTCTTCCCTGATGTTCCTTCCCCGAGAAACAGAAAGATCAATGAATCCACTTATCCTAAGGAGCCAAAACCCAGACAAAGACCTGGCCAAAATCAAAGGCAAACACTGATTTTGGCAATTATCATGATACAAAGATTTTTCAACAATAAAGACAGAAAAACCAAAGGAATAAACAGCTGGACGGAGGACATAGACAACACCTTTCATGCATGGTCATAAGTGTTTTCCCTTGCCTGTTTTTTTTCCCCCCTTAATCTTAACATCTTCCTGATTTCTGAATCTTTATTTAAACAATTACATGATTTCTCCAATACCTAATAGGCAACAAGATTTTTTGGTTTTGGTAGGATGTATTTAACTCACTACTGAAACAAATATCCTATAAAATGTTTTAATGAAAATTAATCAAAACTTTAATTAGGGGATGGGAATTTAGTTCAGTGGTGCTGCACCTGCCTGGCAAGCACAAAGTCCTGAGTTTGATCCTCGGTATCAGAAAAAAATCTTAAATGATGGAAAGTTTGAAGTCCAAGCTTATTTTTTTTAATTTGCAGTCTGTTTACAATCTAGCAACAAGCTTTGACTAACAAACTGTGTTATTATGTGTTCTCAGTCTTATCATTTTTCCAGAATGGAACATTTATTGATAATAGTGAAGGAAACAGCTGGGAATAATGACATTGGTGACATGTGTGCCCAGCAGTGACATCATTATCTAACTTCATCCTCACAGCAACCCTGCAAAGTAGGTGCCACTTTTACTCCCGTTTTACAGACATGGATTCTAAGATGATGGGAAAGGTAGCCAGGCATTGGCAGAGTCTGCCTCTTACCTGCAGCTCTGGTCAGATGAGAAGATTGTCTACAGCTCCCTAAGGTCAAACACTGGCACTGCTTTCACCCCATGCACGGAAGGAAGTGAGTGGAAAAATCAGAAAAGTACATTTGTGTATACAGAGGTGGCCCATAAAGCCTCCTTCCCAAGATAGGGAGCCACTGCAAGGAAGGACTATACCATGCCCCTCTCTGGATCCCACCTCCTGAGAGTAAACCTGGCACAGTTGATGTGTCTGTTGAAAACTAAATAAATGAGCTGCACGCACCTGACCTCATCCTGTCAGTTCTCGAAAACTCCCTAAGCCAGTATTGCACAGTCATTGTTTAGCAGTCTAGGTCTCCATCAAGAGGCCTGGATGCATTGCGCTCCCATCCCACACTGTGGAGCTAAGCGGTTCGGCAATGGTGCGCTGGCCCGCACTGTGTGCCAGGACACACGGGAGCAACCACGCAGGTACACAGCCTAGGGTACAAGGCGCGATCCTGAAGGCACTCGGGATCCAGAGGACAGAGATGCGCACGTACAGGAGGTGTTCTGAGCAGCACGGGGTGAGGTGTTAAGCTGGATGTGACAGGAGGACTGAGGGAGTGGTGTGGCCACATGGCCTCCTCTCCTGCAGGACAGCCTTCACTGCCCTCTGGCAAGTCATAGTCTCTACTTTCAGGAAAAAACAGCCTTGAAAGCCACCTGCCCCACTCCCCTCCCCATACATTTCTTCCTGATTGGAAAGATCAGGGAGGAGACTGTGTAGGTACAAAATGGCAATTTGAACATTAATTTTTTTTTTTATTCCAGAGAACATAGCCTTAGTACAATAGGTCACTGGGAGCCATCGATTCAATAATTCAACTTGACAAATAGATGTCAAGTACCCATCACTTGATAGTCTGTAGGAATATAAGGATACCCAAGAGACAGTCCTAATTCAAATGCTTTGGGGGAAAACAGCAAATAATAATGTTGATAGCTGTCCTTTCTTAAACTGTGTAGTTCACTAAGTTATATAACTGTATCCTCTTTTTTAAAATTTTCTCAATAACTCTATCTGATCATTTAATAATGACTATCCTTGCTTTACAAACTAGGAAACCAAGGCACGGCAATATTAAGTATCTGATCCAGGGCCACACAGCTCAGTGACAGAGCCACAATTTGTACATAAGCAATTCGACTTCACAGTGGGAGCTATTTTATCCAAAACCATTGTTGCAATGTGACATGACAGGTACTACCGCAGATGTGTATATTCACAATCGTGTAGGCAGCATGAGAGGGATGATGAAATGTGCTTCCAGGAGACAGAGAAAACTTGTCATTCTCGTGTTTTTCTATATGGAAACCTGTAGGGGAGTGTACTTGTGTGTGCATGTACTGGAGGCGGGACATGTGTCTGTGTGTTGTTCTATGCATGTTCACTCACCACCATGTAGACAGGAGACACACAGGCAAGAAGGAATTCCTGTGAAGGCAATCTGAGATGGCAGGAGAACAGGGTGGAGTGCGGGGAAGCCGGTGGGGGAGAGAAGGAGAAAGGTGACCCAGGTCCTCACCAAGTGTGGCGCTATAGAAGGGAAGCCCAAAGTCCTGTTTAGAATCACACCAGTGACTCAAAGTCCCAGCGGGAGCTGAAGTGATGGGTGGTAGGAAGCAAACAAGGACAAGAACAAGTACAGCTGTGTCGGTCTTAAGACTCAGTAGATGCAGGAAGCAGGGCACACAAGCACACATCCACCCCTTCCCGTACAAGGGCTAGGACATGCAATTGTTAGGAGGCAGCAACTCCACACTTGGGGCTAAGAGGCTCCTGAGGCCCACTGACTGTCTTTTCTCCAGGGTGTGGGATTGTGGGGAGCCTGAGATCTTGCAGAACCAGCCAGGAGGAATGTGCCCAAACACACACCAACAGCTGCAACAGAAAGAGATTCCTGCTCAGACACCCAACTTGTCATCACCTTTTCTACTTTCTCCTCTCTAACCCCATCCCTCCCCTCCACTTCTTTGCCTTTGATCTACATTATTTTTCTAAGCATCCAAGACACAAGTAAGCTTTATGCTCATCCAAGGGATCACCATCTATTCCCAGTGCGAAACATGGATGGTGGGAACAAACAGATGTGGTCAGTAAAATTTATATGAAAACTATAAATGTTCCTCTGGCAAATGAGATAAGAAGCCTCTGAGAAATCATGAGGTCATCCCCAGGGAAATCCAGCAGGAGGGATGTGTGTCCCAGGGGCTCTTACCGGGCTCACTCCTTTTCTTTCAGAATTAAAACTCAATCTGGTGTAAAGGTAAATGACTTGGAGACTCAATATACTTATCTACATTTCCTACACTAGAGAATCTCTGCCTTGGGTTAAGAAGTTGCGTAGCAAAGATACGATCATCACAGTTATTACCCTAAGGAGTCTTGTTAGGCATCCACCCATTTGTACAATCAGTCTATGTCATTTAATATGTGGTGTGCTGTCAGGTTTTAGGACTTGTCTCTTTAAATCTTTTAAATTGCCAAAGAGAAAAACTACTTATTCTTTTCACTCAGTAAATTTTGATGGAGGGTCTATTAGGTATTGGGCCACGTGCTAGGCCCTGGGGTACACAGATGATAAGCAATGCCACCCTTGCCCTTAATAAAGTCACAATCACTGAGCCCATTTTTAGTATTAAAGTATCTGCTCCCCTCTTAGGTGATTTCAGTTGGGGAAAGGGGACTTGGAGCCTGAGAAACTGAGCACAGGGGTCCCCTAGTCCTACTGCACCAAGACATCCCTTGCCCTCCACAGACACAAAGACACCTACAAAGAAAGCGGCACCCAAAAGACAGAGTAGCAGAAGTGTGCTCAAGCAGCAATTACTATCTGGTGTTTGAAATCCAACCCCATTGGTTCCGTGCTCCATTTTTTTTTTAATTGAGTTTATTGGTACATTTAGGGATGCAGTACAGTTACATTCATTGTTGGGATCATGTACCTTTACATGGCAAGTCTTGATTCTCATTTTTTTCCCCTTACCTCTGCCCTCCCTTCACCCCCTCCTCCCCTCCCCATCTACAAACACTTTATTTTCATCTTTTCATTCTCTCACATTTTTTTCTTTTCCCTTTTTGTTCTTCCCCTACGTATCACACCTTCCCTACACCTTTAGCTCCTTTCCTCCCATTTCTAAATGTCAGTAATCTTATTAGAATCTTATGCATTGTTGCAGAATATTCACACCAGGGAAACTATTTGGTATTTACACATGTGGGACTTATTTATTTCACTTAGGAGTATATCTTCAATATGTATCCATTTTCCTATGAATGAATCTATTCTCTCGCTCTTTATGGCTGAGTAATATTCCATTTTATAGAAAAACCACAACTTCTTTATCCAGTTTCCAACGGATGGGCAAATAGGTTGTTTCCAAGATTTAGCTATTACAAACTGTGCCGCTATAAACATGGGTGCACATACTTCTCTGTGATATGATTCTTTTAGTTCTCTTGGAAAGATACCCAACAGAGGGATGGCTGGGTCAAATGGAACCTCCAGTCCAAGCTCTTTGAGGTATCTCCATATTGATTTCCATAGTGGTTGCACTAGTCTGCACTCCCACCAACAATGGAGGAGGGTTCCTTTCTCCCCACAACCCCGCCAACATTTGTTATTGTGTGATTTCTTGATAGCAGCCATTCTTTGTGGGGTGAGGTGGAATCTCAGTGTTGTTTTCATCTGCATCTCTCGAATGACCAGTGATGTGGAACATTTTTTCATATATTTTCTTGCCGCTTTCACTTCTTTGTATGAGAAATGTCTGTTCATTTCGGATGCCCATTTTTGGATCCGTACTCCATTTTTCCATCAGTATGACATGACACCATTAGGGTATCAGATTCTCCAAGCATATTTGTGTGTTAGTTTTTTCTAGGTGGCAAGAAACTGAGGCATATTCAGCTACAGGCTTATTGTAAGAGAGGCAAGAAGTCATTTTAATATCTGCCCTACTGGGTTTCATGGAGAACACAAATTTCATGCGGGTTACCACACAGACCCCTTGCCCTCCTCCTTGAGGCCTCCCTTGCAAAACTTGGGAACTGCTTCAAGCCAATTTCATTTTGAAAAGAAAAAACAGGAGTGGATATTATAAAAAGCTAGAAAGCTAGCACATCTCCACACACCAGCTTTGTCTTCTCTCCCCATAATTCCATGTCCCTTTGCTGTAGCCACAGGCAGAGAGACGACCTACCTTTCAGTTGCAATTTCACCATGCCAGGAAAAAGCACCTGATTAGTTCAGCTTGGCGGAAACTCCAATCTTGATCTATGCAATCAAGTCCAGCCTGGGAGGTGAGCCAGGTTGCACAAACAGGGCTGTCACAGAGGAGCCCTCAGAGTGTGGAAGAAAGCTGTGCTCAGAATAAAGCAATTGGTAGGAACTGAAAAAGGGCCATGCACGTGTGTTTGGCTATTCTGTCACAAAGGTCTTCCCTTGCTTCCCATCCTGAAGCTCTGCTTCATGGTGGGCCCAGTTCTACTGGTCTCTCCTACACTCTCCACGCTGTAGCTTCTGTTTCACAGCCTCTACTTACTGCCTCCTCTGTGTCACTTGGCTTCTCTGCCACTTTATTGCTGGCATCCCTCTGAGCAAATGGATTCCACTCTCCCAAAAGCAAACTGGACTGAATGGGCCTGTCAACCTCAGCTGACCTGTGACTCTCCTTGGATCAGTCATCCATCATTAATGCTTGATGCCATCAGCTCCAGACAGGGTAGTGGGGCTTGAGGCTGCAGGATGGAATCTAAAACAAAGAACTATCTGCTTCTGATTTTCCCAGAAGAGAGCTACAGGTCTGGCTGTTTCCTCAAAATAAATTATGAGCATGACCTATCCTTTCTCCATATACTCTCTAGTCATAAAATGAGCTCCTTAGGGGTCACTATGAGCTTTTAATTTTTTTCAAGCAAAAACTAGGTTGGCTATTCACATACATTTAATAAAATTTCTACTGTACTATCCTCTATATATTATTGTACACTCAATTGATATTTTAGTAAGCCCTATTCTCTTCAGGTGTCTTCTTCTGAGATATTAGTGTATTAATTTAATTCTGAGATGATTGTAAAATAGGGTAGGCAACTGATAGATTAATGGAAAAACCTCACACATCCCAAAATCATAAGGCCACTACATGATCTCTTGTTGACTAAGACCTTAAAATACCGGCAGTAAGAGTGTGAGTCTTCTTATAAAATCCCTGTAAATTGCTTATTTAAACAACTAGAGACAAGTACGCAATACTGTGTGTAAGATATCTACTCTTTCTCCTGTTCCTTACGGAGAAATACGAGCTAATAAATTTTAAGTGTTACATTGCCTCTATTTTCACAACTTAAGGAGAAATATAACACAAACAAAAAGTAAGGGGAAAGATTATATTACTGAGAACCAATGGGAATTTTTTTTAAAAGACAGATATATTACACAAAAGATCCTAAATATTTTGGTCTCCTAGCTACAAGCCTTGTTTCCAGTCAATTCATAGCCTAAAACATCCAGTCACTAGCAAGTACATCTCTATACTGAAGACGCAGGTCCTCCAGGCATTAGAACATTCTTTGTTTCATAAGTAGGCATAGACTAGAGTCATTCTTGGAGCCAGCCCAAAACCTGCTTCTGGTTAAGGAAGACTCCGTGAGGGGTACTGCTATGGTTTATGTCTAGATGTCCCCCAAGAGACTCACATGCTCATAGGTGGGAGGTGATTGGATTATGTGGGCTTAGAATGACTTTCTTTTGGGAGGTGGGGCCTAGTGAAGGCATGTACTATGGACCTGACCCAAAAGGTTATATACCCACCCCTCTCTTTTTGTACTGGGGATTGAACTCAGGACCTTGCACTTGCAAGGCAGACACGGTGCTGCTGAGCTAAATCCCTGACCCTGTTCCTTTCTTGACCTTCTTTGATTCCTTCCATAAACTGTGAGAAGCTCTCCACTGCCATGCCCTTCTAACATGCTGTCCTGCCTCAGAGCCAGCCAACTATGGACTGAAACATAAGCCAAAATAAAACTTCCCCTTCATTAATTTGTGGGCATCAGGTCTTGTATCTCATCAACAAAGAAAGTAACTAAGACAGGTATGATAAATTTTGAACTAACTGATGATCATAGAGAGGCAATGTCTCCTATATACCATTCAATAAAAGTGCTCTTTGGGAATTCATTTGCAAACCTGAAATGTAAAATTCTATTTTAATTGTAGGAATGCACAACAGGTCTTCCATAATGAAGAATGCTGCTCAGAATTACTCTCATAGTTAGCCCCAGAGGAAGTGCTTGGAACATCCAGGTTCAGAAAAACAGAAGTAACCTGTCCAAGAAGAACCATAGCCCTAATTCTTGTAAAGACGATCCCTCCCTGTCACAGGTCCCTGCTTCCTACTATGTGGTATAAAGCAGCTCTTGCCAAGTAGACTCCAGTGTTAATCCAACAATAGATGGACCCTCATTAGCAAAATCCAAAAGTAGTAACAGGATATCCAGCAAAATCTGAACTACAGGTACAAAAAAATCAAAACAGAATATGTAAGAAATCCAATGAATTGAACTACCACAAATCTATAAAAATCCTTGATAACCTTTCAGAATGAAAAAACTGTGGAAACACACTCATCAGACTAGAAGCCAATCAACAGTGGTCATGCACTGTGGTGTCACAATAACCGCCTCATCCCCGCACTCAGGGAGGCTAAAGCAGGAGTTTCACAGGTCTGAACCCATCTGAGCCATTTATAGTGGCTTGACAAGATGCTGTCAAAACGAACAAGCAAGCCTCAAAACTTAGTGGTTTAAAACAACAGTAATTTATTTACTTATTAGCTCATGATACCAACAGGCATCAGTGTGGCCGGATGTAGATGAGTGTTATTTCATAGTCTCATCCGGGCTCACTCACATGATGGTTTTCTGCTAAGCAGTTTGGTAGAAAGAGACATTACACAATGGCCTGCTCCTCTGACTGGCTGTCGGCTGGGCCTGCGTCTGTCCCTGTGTGCTGTCATCTCCAGCAAAGCTGGCCTCATTTCTTCCCATGACAGCAGACTGGAGGCTGCAAGACCTGGAAGTCTCACAGTGGCAGGTCTCCCGGGGACTCTCTTAACACATTCTTCTGGACAAGGTGAGACACAGGTTGGCCCACATTTGCGATGTGAAACAGACCCCACCTTTGAAAAGACAAAAGTCAAATTCATAGGAATAAGGGGATTGGATGCACAGAGAGGAGAAATTTATGGCCGTTTATCCAAGCCTAAACATAACCAGCAAAATGCATCTTAATGAGCACTATTCTCCCTAGAACCTAATCTGGGGCTTGGCACTCGCAGAGGATATTTCTAGTCTGTTTTTAAATGAATACACAAGTCTTTGAAAATACAGTTAATTTGTTGCAGGCTAGATGAAAGAAGAATTTCAAAATTAAAACTGCCGATGCTTTTTTTAAAACTCGGGCAGTGACATACTAGCCAACTCTACTCATGCTGCTATCTTTCTCCCCTTTTCCCTGCTTATGTTGGCATGAAAACTTGTCTTCTCCAAAGAGTTGAGCTGAGATGATTCTAATTTTGACATCCTGAAAAATCGTGCCAGCTTTCTGCCCTGGCTTTCACAGCTATCAAAATAACACTGATTGTATTATATACATTGATAAGCACACAGTCCATACTTTAAATATAACCTTGATGCTCTGCCCCATGGGCTTACTCACAGCTCATCACAACAAAACCATGGTTCTGTTTTATAGTCTGTCTAGGAAGGGCACCCAGAAATGCCCACCTTTTATCTCCTCCCCCTTCTTTTTCTATCACATGCCCTCCTTTTCATGAAAGGTACTATATGTTTGCAGCTAAGTAGTTTTGTCAGTGTATTTCCCATCTCAAAACTTTGGGCCGGGGGTGGGGAGGATGGTAGCCCTCCTTCATTTCATACCTGTCCCTCTGGTCCAAACTGTTTCCACTGATACAAAGTTCTACAAACCTGATAAGTCACCTGTATGTTACAGGGATTCGTTCCATTCGACAAAGAGGCTTGTCCACGGGTCTTTGCTAGATAATCTCATCTCCATTTTGCTTTTGCTGAGATGGCTGAGGGACAATGCCCTTGAGCCGCTTAGATATTCTGGTTTGATTAGGTATCTGCTTCCTACACTTCAAAGAGCCTTTGTGTGAATTAATACTCTGACCCTTTCATCTTTCTAAGGTATTAACAAAAGACTGTACAGCTTTTTTTTAACATTCTTTTCTAAAACTTAAGTCCATCAATTTTAGAATCTTTTATAATACAGATAGGCTGTGCATTAAACTCCTGTTCTTCTGTATTTATATTTATCTTGTCTTCTCGCATTTTACTATAAGCAGCAAGAATAAAAACAGGTCATATCTTTAACACTTTGCTTGGAAATCTCACCTAATTATCCAAGTGCATCCTCTGAAAGCTCTATTTCCCACAGAAGTGCAAGTCACAGTTTTGCTGGCCACTATATAATGAGGATCCACTTTCCTCATTTTCAGAACCATGTTCTTCATTCCTTTCGAGTCCTCATAAGAAATGTTCCTTAAAAATCCAGATTTCATAAAGAGCGAGAGAATAGATTCATTCATAGGAAAATGGATACATATTGAAGATATACTCCTAAGTGAAATAAATAAGTTAAATAAGTCCCACATGTGTAAATACCAAATAGTTTCCCTGGCGTGAATATTCTGCAACAATGCATAAGATTCTAATAAGATTACTGACATTTAGAAATGGGAGGAAAGGAGCTAAAGGTGTAGGGAAGGTGTGATATGTAGGGGAAGAACAAAAAGGGAAAAGAAAAAAATGTGAGAGAATGAAAAGATGAAAATAAAGTGTTTGTAGATGGGGAGGGGAGGAGGGGGTGTTGATACGTAGGGGAAGAACAAAAAGGGAAAAGAAAAAAATGTGAGAGAATGAAAAGATGAAAATAAAGTGTTTGTAGATGGGGAGGGGAGGAGGGGGTGAAGGGAGGGCAGAGGTAAGGGGAAAAAAATGAGAATCAAGACTTGCCATGTAAAGGTACATGATCCCAACAATGAATGTAACTGTACTGTATCCCTAAATGTACCAATAAACTCAATAAAAAAAAAATCCAGATTTCTATTAATAGTCTTTCACAACTACGTAGGTACTCTCTGAGTTTTCTGAGCCTGCACTAAGAAAGACTTGGACACCCATACTCCTCCCATCGGTCTGCGGAAGGCAGTCTTGACTCTTCAGAAGTCTTCTAGCCCTTGCCTAATGGTCCAATACCAATGACACTTCGCTGTCTTAGTTATATCACATTGGTTATAGCTTTCAGGCACTAAAGCTATCGGTATTACTTTTCTGTTGTAGTTACAATAAATTATTACAAATTTAGTGGCTTAAGACAATACAAGTCTATTTTTTGTAATTCCTTAGTTGAGAAGTCTAATGTGGGTTTCCCAAGGCTCCAGTTGAAATCACAGGGCTAGATTCCTTCCTGGATGCTCTTGGCAAGAATCTATTTTCTTGCCTTTTCAAACTTCTGGAAACCACTGCCACCTTCGTCCTGTGGGTCTCTCCTCCATCTTCAAGGCCAAAAGTAGTAGGCTGAATCTTTCTCACATCTGATTTCTCTGACTCTTTCCATCATTACATCTCTCTCAGACCCTAGCCAGGGAAGATTCCCACTTTCAAGAGCCCTCTCAGGCAATCCAGGATGAGCTCCTCATCTCAAGGGCCACAACATTAGTTACATCTGCAAGTCCTTTTTGCTGCCTAAGGTAACATAACGAGGTTTTGGAGATGCAGGAGTCTCTTAGAGAGGCCATTATTCTGTTACCACAGAGAAAATGTTCTGTCTTACCTAAACCACTACTATTCCGATTGGGGCAATAGCAACCAAAGTGGTGTTTGAATCGATATCGTCCTGTCTAGTGTTATGCTTCCCAGTAGTATTGGGTTCTGTCTTTCAAATACTACCCATGTTGTATGTGCCTTTGATTACACTAAAGTACATTAAACAGGTTCATTGTCTCAAAGGCAGGAAACAATGGCCTCAGGCCCTATCCATCCCTTCCATAATTTGACAGCAGGGTTGGATGCTCCATATTGTGATTTTATTTTGTTTCTTTTGTTCTGAAATTAAAGCATGTGAAAAAAAGAAAGTGCAGTTTTTAAAAAACAATAGTAAATGGGTGGATTATATATATATAGTATATGAATTGTAACTCAATAAAAGGTTTTTTTTTTGTTAAAATAACAAATACTGCCTAAGAAGCAAGGTAAAAAGCCACTGAGAAGGAGAAAATAAATTATGTCCTATGGGATCATATAGTACCTGGGGACAACACACTCTATTGTTTTATCAGCAACACATAGAGGCAAGTACATTTGGCTATAGCTGTAGTTTACCAGTTAGCCAACGAATCCACTGGTTTCATCTGTGTTTCTCTTGCAGAACAAATATAGGACCAGGAGGGAGACATTATGGGTGCCACTGATGGATAGATGGTCAGCTCAAAAGTTCCTTTGCTGTCAGCTCAAAGGCAGCATAATGAAACTGGGTGTGGTGGCTCATACCTATAGTTCCAGAATCTAGGAAGCTAAGGCAGGAGGATCTCTGAAAGTTTGAGGCCTGCCTGAGCTACATAGTGATCAAAACCAGCCCGAACTACATAGCAAAACCCTGTCTCAAAAAAAAAAAAAAAAAAAAAAA
>NW_022900917.1:20404192-20418270 GCF_012274545.1 Fukomys damarensis | reverse complement strand
AAAAAAAAAAAAAAAAAAAAAAAAAGTTAGCATAATTATGCCTGTCCCCAGTTACTTTGCATTCACTGTTGCCGAAACTTCAACTTGTAACCACAGCTTCAGCAGGAAATGCTAATACGGCAGACAGAGACAGGACATTGAAACATTGCATAGCCCAGGACTCAGACAAGGTGCACTTTGTTCTCTGTCCTCAGTGTGGTACCAGAGATAGAACTCAGGACCTTGAGCTTACAAGGCAGGTGGCAGAAGCACTGAGCCAAATCCCCGGCCCTTTCATTTTCACCTTTTTTCTTTTCTTTTCTTTTTTCTAAACCGTGTGATTTGAACATCTTAACTTGTTCCATTAGCCCTTCTGGGTTCTGGGATAGCTCGTGTGGTGGTACCCTTGGAGACAACCACTGCACTCCATTATGAAATCAGATGGGAGATAGAAGGTGAGCAGGAAGAGAAGGCTGTGAGGGTGAACCCTCAGACAGAGAGGTTCCTGAACAGTATTCAAGGGTTTGCATTCAGAGGTGGTACCTTTCGGGTTGGGCGCACATATTGCTGAGTTCCCTCCCCCATGCATCCTCATCCGTTCAGCTACGAACAGAAATCTGGGCATCCAGTTTGACTCTTCCTCTCCTCTACCCATCACAAAGCCCTGCTGACAGCACCTCAAACAGGTCTTGACTCCATGTATCTCCCCACTTCTCTCCATTTTTCCCACGACAACCCCAGTCCGAAACACCGACCTCTCTCACCTAAATTTTAGCAAGTTTTCTTATGGGTTTCTCTCTGGGTTCCCAGACCATAGAGTTGTTTTAAAATGCAAGTTTCATCTTGGTGGGGCTGTTGAGAGAGGATGGATCAGGAGATGCAACACTCATCACTGATGGGTTTATAGCTGGGTGTGGTGCTGGGTGAAGTCTGATAGGAAGAGGTGGGTCGCTGTGGGCGTGGCCTAGAAGGGTGTATCTCCTTCCCTCCTTCCTTGATCTCTCTCTCTCTGCTGAGCTCTTTCTCCTTCATCTGCGGTGACCCTCTGCCATTTTGCCCTGCTTAGAGCCAGTGGACTATGCACTGAAACCTCTACAAACTGAGCCAAGATGTACCTTTCCTCATTAGAGTTGTGGGTGTCAGGTATTGTACCTCAGTGACAAGAAAGTAACTAAGAAAGAACATATTTAGTTGTTAAACAATGAAACACACCTTTAGAGCCAGCACACAAATCATACCCCACCACTAAAATCTAGTTTTTCCCCAGATTCACACTTTTTCTACTGCTCATGGGGTTAAGGTAGTTGCTAATGGTTGATTGCAAGAACTGCTTCAATAGTGTTGATCCTTCTGAACAATGACTTTCATCTGTATAACAGTTTACAAAGGGATTTGTTTAATAAATATTATCTTTTCTACATCCAGGTAAAGGAAGCAGAAGCGTTATTCCTAGCTACATTGTTCTGATGCTGAAACTGAGGCGTAGAGACCTCCAGGGAGTCACACACTCATAAGTGAAAACGCAAGGACTAAAAGTTCAGGTCTTCTGGTTCCTACTTTTTAGAAACAATTTCAACTTCCTTCCCTTCCCTTAAACTAATACCTTATTTGGTTGGTAGGTTATCAGAACTGAGAGAATTTAAGCATTTAAGAACTGAACAGACCCTTTCTACATTTTCTCTTGGGAGATGAGAGAAGAGAGTTTTTCCTAAAGTTTCACATCCAGGTGAACACAAAAGTCAAAGCATAAGATACGTGGAGAGAAATCTGTCGACAATGGGCTCAGCCCAGCTGGCAGAGGATACTGGGGATAAACTAGTGCCTTGTTCCTGGATGCATGGAGAACCCGCTGATAAGCCTGGAGACGGGCTTTACATAGTCAGTAAGCCAAACTTTCATTTCCAGCAAGGAAATCTAGGCATGCTAAGGACTTCCCACCTCACTCAACAAATATGGATTATGTGCCAGAACAAGGAACTCTTAAAATCAACCTTTCTTGGAAATACTCCAGGAAATCAAGAGATTCCTCTATCTACTGGAGCTTCCGATCCAGCATCCACACTAAACAGGACTTTACCTCCTCTCTTTCCTAAAGTTACATTGATGTGACAATAAAGAAGGAAAGAGTAGAACATTGTATGTCACATAAAGATAGCCTTCTGCGGGTCAGAAACTTGATAGGTTTCTGGGAATAAAAAGGTCAGATGAAAATGTACTGGCAGATTAAACGGAGAGGAAGGAGCCACAGCTCAGAATGTACACTAGAGAAAGTTGTAGGTAAAGCTAGAGCCATTATGTGTAAGTTGAAGGTGGAAGGACAAGCCTGAGTTCTAGGTCTCAAGAACACAGTTGAGTGTGGGAAGTGGAGAGGAAATCAGGACAATGAATTAAAAGCCTATTGCTAGAAGACTTCGGTGAATGGGGCTATATCCTCACATTTACATTTGGAGAACAACGCTCCTGGGGAAGAAGACTGAGCTTCACTTGCTAGAGAGTGAAAACAATCTCCTTGGGACCAAGACTGCTGGTTCCTGTCTAGAACATCCAAAGTACACCCGTCATTTGGCTGACCTTGCATTCATCGGTTCTTTTAGAAGCCCAGTTCTGCTTTGGAAAACCATCCACCTTGCAACAGCTCTGGTCGGTCAATCAAAAAAAGCTGTGAGTTAAAGTGACTTTCTGTCTTGGACAAAAGGTGGACATCTAGCCACAAGGAGGCCAATCAGATCATCTCTCTAACAGACCAAAACAAAGATTGAAAATGGCCCAAGAGCGTCCATCCTCCAACAATACCTTGAAGAAACTGTTGGTTCCTCAACTGTGACTGTTGGCTACAGGTAAAACCCCCAGAGAAATTCTGGCTCCTGTCCTGCTCCAGCCTTGTTCCCCCACTTTACCAGAGAATTTATATGCTATCCCATGTCTTCTCTATAAATTTCCCCTGCATCCAAAGAACATGACTGAGATATAGACCTCGAGTTCAGGCCTCATTATTTAGCCCTTGTCCCTTCAACATCTACTCTGCTATGATTGGGACATGCCTGTCCTCCAAAGGTTCACATGCTGGAAACCTGGTGTGCCGATACTGAGAGAAAGAGGCAGGATCTTCAAAGCAGGTGCCTAGTGCAAAGGAACTAAGTCACAAGGGCACTGTCCTCAGAAAGGATTAATCTGTATCATGAAGCGAGTCAGCCATGCAAGAGCAGGTCAATCATCTCATGCGCTCAGCCCCTTCTGCTCATGGCCACCTTCCCATTTCTCCACCCTGTTGTGATATAGGCAGGGGAGCTCTCATCAGAGGCCAGTCACATAGAGCCACCTGATCTTGGAATTTCAGTTTCAAAAACTCTTTATTTTTTAAAGTACTCAGCTCCAGATATTTTGTTATAGCAACAGAAAATATAGTCTATAGTAAAGCCTTCCCATTCATGCCTGCTGGCTTTAGGTTGATAATAAAAGCTTCCATTCAAAAGGCCAGCATATGTATACAACAGTAGAAAATTGATGATACAACTTAGGATTTAAATGATAAGCCAGTACTTCCCTGGCAAAAATACAACCTAAAAATAATTTTTATTAGAATACCTAGAAAGATTTAAGACAACAATGCTTAGAAAATCTAGAGTGGGCTGGGCCGGGGATTTAGCTCAGTGGTGCCGCTGCCTGCTTCAAAAGTGCAAGGTCCAGAGTTTGATCCCCAGCCACCCCCCAAAAAAAAAAAAAGAAAGAAAGAAAGAAAACCTAGAGTGGGCTTCCATAATATGACAACTAAAAGTTTTCAAATTTTTAGAGAGGCTACCAGAAAAAGTTAAGCAGATCTTTTGGAAGACAGAGCAAAAGGAAAAGAAATGGAAAATATCAACAAAATGTCAAGAGTCATACTGAGAATTTATCCAGGGAATTAATTTGTATGAATTTCAGGAAGAGAAATAGTGAAAATTCAGAGAAAAAGTAGGAAATAAATAATAAATGACCTACAACCAGACATAGTAGCGCACACCTGTAATCCCAGCACTCAGGAGGCTGAGGCAGGAGGCTCACCATGAGTTCAAGCCAACCTGGGCTACGTAGTGAGTTCAGGGGCAGCCTGGACTACAAAGGGAGACCTTTCCTCAAAAAACTAAAGGTAAATAAATAAATAATAAATGACCTAAAGAGGAAGAAGATATATGGCTTTATATAAGGGCTCAGCAAATTTAGAGAAGAGAAGTAAAAAAAAGAACCACACAAAGGTACATCATTATGAAATTTCTCGATAAAAGGACAAAAGGAAGATCTGTTTGTTCTAAGACAAAAAGAAAACAGTTAACTGTAAAGGAAGAAGAATAAGATTTGTGTCACATGTAAACAAAATAGGTGTTAGAAAATAATTCTCCAGATTCAAAGAGAGAAAAATCATTTTGAACCTAATATTCTGTATGGAACCAAGCTCACAAATAAGTCTAAAAGTAGAAAAGATGACATTGTCTCAAATGTAACAGCTCAAAACATTGTCACATGTGCAATCTTTTCCGAAAATTCCTTTTTAAAAGTAACCAGTAAATCAAAAGACAATAAAGAATTTAAGAAATAAAAGGCAACATAAGATCCAATAAATGGGTCCAAACTGTGTAGCTCAATTTTTTAAGTCCAGATAAGAGTTGTACAGCAGATTAGGAAGGAACTAATCCAATAAACTGGATTAAAACAATAAATCGGCCCATCCCAGCAGACTGAGCTGCTGGAACTGCATTAGTTAAATGACTAACCACATCCAACACCCCTCCCTTGACCTCAGCCAGCAGAGAGGTGAGTAAGACTCCCCTCACTGGGAAGCAGGACATGAAAGTTAGCACAGGACTCTGCCTTGTAGCTCAGAGCTGGGGATGCCTTGGGGAGACCCAGTACCAGGCAGAAAATGAAGACCACTGTCTATGTCAAGGCCAGAGTTCACACAGAGTCCCTAGTCCTGCCTCAGCATGAGGGAGAGATAGGTCAGGGCACAGATGGGACAAATTTGAATTTTAGCCTGCATCACTGCCAGCCTTAAAGTGTGTACGCAGACTGTACAGGTCACTGCCATTGTGTGCTTAACATCAGCATTGGTGGCCCATCTATCCCCAGGACAGTGCTTGCAGACAGAGCCTTTAGACCCATCTCAGCACCAGGCAGAGACCTGTTTCCAGGGGAATAGCCTTGAGATTTTGCCTGTATCACTACCAAGTGCCTGAGTGCACCCCAGAGACTATGTAAGTCCTTGTGGCTATGAGACTTGGACATGGGCTTGCTTAGCATTAGTCTTGGTGGCCAAGGAACTGCCTTCACCAACACTATTCCAACCATGGACAGTAAGACTCCACTGACTGGGGATAGGACAGGGTAATAATCACAGAACTTTTCCTTAGAACTCAGCGCCAGGCAGATGAAGCTGAACACTCCACAGATTCTCATGGCTCCCATCCCCAGGGCAGTGCACACAAATAAACTCTCTGGACCAGCCCTGGTGCCAGGGAAAGATATGTGGCCCCAGATGATGAGACTTCTATTCCAGCCAGCATCACCAAAGTCATACACAACTAATCTTCAGATTGATGGAGAAATAAAGACCTTTCATGACAGATAATCTGAGGAAATTCATGACGAGCAAACCAGCATTGCAGAAAATACTCAAGCGAATCCTGAACAGAGAGAGTGAGGCCAACATCACTTATGAACAAAAAGGAAAGAATACAACTAACTGAGAGAGTAGTTAAGCAAAAGGCAGGGAGGTTTAGCACTAGAAAAATAATACCATGATAGAAATTAATAAATACCTTTGAATAATAACTCCCAATGTAAATGGTCGCAACTCCCCAATCAAAAGACATAGACTGCTAAACTGAATCAAAAAACAAAACGCAATTATATGTTTCCTTGAAGAAATGCACCTAATCCACACAGAGACACATAGACTGAAAGTAACACTGTACTCCATTCAGACAGAGCCCAAAAGAAAGCAGGAGTGGGTATCACAATTTCTGACAAGGATTTCAAACCCAAACTTGATAAGAAGAGACAAAGAAAGTTGCTACATAATGGTAAAAGGAACAATTCATCAGGAAGAGATAATAATTGTAAATACATATGCACCAAATGTTGCTACACCCAATCTATAAAATAAAATCTACTCAACACAAAAAGACAGATAGATTCTGATATAATCATAATAGGAGACTATAATAATCCACTTTCAAAAATAGGTCAACTGGGAAAACAAAATCAACAAAGAAATACCAGAGTTGAGCCATACCATTGAACAAATGTATTTAACAAATAACCACAAACCATTGCATACAACAACAGCAGAATATACATACTTCTCAGCAGCTCATGAAAGAGCCTCCACATAGACCATATTTTAGGACATACAGCATGTTGAAATAAATAAAAATAAACTGAAATAATTTCTCATATCCTACCATCATAATGGAATGGAAAAGAAATAAATAGCTACAGAAACTATACAAATGTGGAAATTAAATAATACATTCTTGGGCCAGGGATTTAGTTCAATGGTTCCGCCACTTGCCTTGCAAGTGCAAGAACTCGAGTTCAAACCCCAGTACCAAAAACAAAGAATACATTCTTGAAAAATCTGTGGGTTACAAAAGAAATTTTAGAATTCCTAGATTAAATGTGGACAAGAACACAACATATCAACATATAGGAGACAATAAAAGTAGTTCTAAGAGGAAAGTTTTCACGGTCGGTGCCTATATTAGTAAAACAGGTATTCTACTACTTAATATTTATCCAAAGGAAATGAAATCAGAATGTAGAGGGAAAATGTTCATTCTATGTTTATTGTAGCACTGTTCACATTAACGAAGAAGTGAAAGCAATTTGTGTCCACAGACACAAGTAGATAAAGAAAATGTGGCATGTGAAATAAGAAGAAAAGGTCTAAAGGAGTAGGAGAAGTGGGAGGGGTAGGGCAAAGGAACAAATATGAGAAAAGGAAAAAATGGAAACAAAGTCTCTGTAAACAGGGAGGAGTAGAGGGGTTAAAGGAAGGGCAGGGGAATGCGGGAAAAGTAAGAATCAAAATACATCATATAAAGGTACAAGTTCCCAATGATGAATGTAACTGTATTGTATGCCTAAAGTGTACCAATACACCTAATGGAAAAAAAGAAAAAATGCGGCAGATGTACACAATGGAATACCACTCAGCTATTAAAAAGAATGAAATCCATGCAACAACATGGACAGAACTGGAGACCATTAGGTTAAACGGAATAAGCCAGACACAGGAAGACAAGTAACACAGATCTCATTCCTATGTGGAATATAAAAGGTCGGGCTCATGGAAATTGAAAGTAGCTTTGTGGTTATCAGAGTTAGTGGCAGGGGGTGGGGAAAGGTTGGTCAGTGGACACTAAATTGTAATAGGATGACCATGTATAACAGTAATGGACTGTATATTTCAAAAAGCTGAAGGAATTGTAGTGTTTTCACCATAAAGAAATGTCTGAGAAAACCGACATGCTTAACCTGCTTTAAAACATTATATAACATAAACATGTACCCAAAGATCACATGGTACCCAGCATTAATATGTACAGTATTTATGCTTTATGTATCACTAAAACTTAATTTGATTTTTAAAATTTTAAAGATACAGGAAACCCACAAGCCAAATGTATATTATAAGTTACTATTAGGAGAACATTCTCTTAACTCTACTCAGCTCAGGAATAGAACTTGCTACCCGCACCAGCAATCCCTCTACTTTATTATTCCAGGCTCAACCTTCCTAGCTTTTATTCTAATCATTTCATTAGCTGCTTTATCATTTTTATTACTCAAGTGTGTGTCCCTAGATATTATAGTTTAATATTGATGACTTTGTCTTTTAAGATTTTGGTTTAAACTGGTCTACAAATCAGGACTTTATTGGCATTTTTAGGCAGAACATGTGTGGGTCAGAAGAGGAGTATGACTGGGTATTCCCGAGGATTATACTCTTCTTGTTCTACTGACCCTCAAAACCCCTCAAGAGGCCGGGGATTTAGCTAAGTGATTCCGCCACTTGCCTTGCAAGTGGAAGGTCCCAAGTTCAATCCCTGGTAAAAGAAAAAAAAAAAAGAACCTCAAGAATGAGGAGTGAAAGTAAGGAAGAGGGAATTTGTTACCCTGCCTGAATCTTGTACTACCAAGGTGGCCTCGCTGAATATCTACCCCACCCTAATCTTGCTTACCTTTGCAGACAGGTAGAAGCCCCTATTCCAGTGAGCTAGCCCAAAGCCATCTGCACCTAAGATGGCTGCCAACGTAACACAAGACGACCTCTAATTTATTACAATCCATCTGCATGCTACACAACACACACACCCCAGCGCCATAATTGTGGACAACTCCCAAGAGGACAACCAGAAACAACCACAAAAAAGTGAAAAGAAGTAATGCCCAAATTCCCAGAAAATCTCCACCCACTCCCCAAAAATAACGATACAATATTCCTTCCCTTTATTTACCTATCTCTCTCACCTCAATGGTTTTTAACCTGTAAGCATTCAAACCTCAAAGAGTCAAGAAGTTGATTTGCAAGCTTATCTCCCACTTCTATTCTTTGCCAAAAGTGAAAGTCCTTCTTCACTGCTCAAAATAATAAACAAATAAATAAGGGTTTGAATCCTAGCTGTAGAAACAATAAAAGTACTGTATCTCGAGGTTACAGGGAGAATGAAATCAGATAATGCATATAAAATGTTTAGCACATCATCTGGAAAATTGTGAGCCAACTGTTATTATCCCTGTGACACTGAGGGTGAAGCCACAACTTATATTTTATTCCCACAAAGGGCTTAGTCTTCAGCAAAGTCTCAGTAAAATCTTCATGTACTGACTCAGTTGTAGCTACTGTAGAGGGAAACAAAGAGGAGCAGCAACTAGAAAAAGACCTAAGTAAAAATAGTCAAAATATTTAAAGGGAAAGCAATTAAGGAAAATAGCCCCAGCTAATATGAACCAGAGGATTTCCCAACAATTAGTTCCTTATGAAAAGTTTTTTGTTCCTTAGGAAGATTTCATTTAATTACTTTGATTTCAGTCCCAGTCTTGGCAACATTCTTCTGGCATTCTCTATGTCATGAGGTTTTAGAGCAGGCAAGTTGAAGCACAACCCTCTAGAATGTGCTCTTTCCCCACTGGAAACTCAGCAGTAGCCTCTCTGTTATTTATTATTCAGAACTTTTTTAAGAAGAGATGATTTAAGGGTGAATTTTTGGCTTTGTAAATAACCCCAAAACAGTAGAAGCACAATCTGGCTTGTCTCAAGTGTCAGTTAAGGAAGAAATCAGCCCTCAGCCTGAGAAAAGTTCTGAGGCCAACTGATCAACTGTTGCTTTCCAGAAGATCCAACCTATAACTCTTGGAAGAGAGGGTTGTCTCTGGAAGTCCAAATGTTGACCAATCCAGAAGAGAACAAACAGGGCTTGAATTCATCAAATGTAAACTCCGCTCCTAACTTGAACACCCAGTGTGTCTGAGCAGTTTCAATAAATTATCATTCATTCACTCACTATTATCAACCATGCTAATACTAAAAATACAGAGAGGAAAACAAGCAGCCATCTGTAGGTCACATAGATACAGATATATAGACAAACAGAGATGGCAGCATTTTTCATGTGGGAGAAGCAAGATATGGAAGATGTTTTCTTAAGATGCTGGGACAGCTGCAACAAGATACCATAAACTGGGTGGCTTATAAATAACAGAAATATACTTCCCACAGTTCTGAAGTCTGGGAAGTCCCCAAATGAGGCACCACAGATACTATGGCTGGTGATGACGCATTTCTTTGTTCGTGGATGGCAGTTTCTTCCCATGTCCTCACACAGAAGGGCTGAGGAGTCTCAGGCCTCTTTTCCCAGGGCACTAATCCCTTCGGTGACTGAATCCCTTTTCACAGCTCCATTTCCTAACCCCGGCACACCGGGGATTGTTTCAACCCATGGATTTGAAGGAGAAGGGGCCCAAAACATTCAGACCACAGTAGTGTTTTCAGATTTACAACTCTTAATGGTTAAATGATAATCAGAAAGAGAGGAAGGGATTCTTTTTTCAGATCCCTTTCAGATCTTCTGATTATGTCAAGGAGAAAGTTTCCCTTTGATGGTAACTTTAAACAAGCCTCTAACACCTGATGTCTCTTTTAAAAGCAGGCCTCCAGCTCAAACAACACATGACAGCTACAAGTTTTAAACCTTTTACTCAATATTGTACTTACTGTGTTCTACAGACAATAGTAGCTAAAAATTTTTAATGTTTTACTCTTTATTGTATTCATTGTTATGAGAATCTATTATTTATGAAAGTAATCCTGGTGCTTCATTTATGAACAAGTAATACAATAATTGGCTTTAAAATACATTAAGTGATTTAAATTTTAAAATGGAGAAGAGAGTATGCAATAATCTTGAAAGTAGTAAGCAAATAATTGAAGTTTGAGAGACAAAATAATATAAGGAATCATGATATCAGCCCATCTTCCTTACAGAGTCTTCATAAGGATTGGATAGGAAAATAAATGCTAAAGAGCTTTTAAACTGGAGAAAATTCAGATACTGTATTAGCGTGCTTGTGGCCAAGACAAAATACCCAACACCAACAGTTTAGGAGAGATTTAATTTGGCTCACAATTTCAAGGAATTTGGTCTGTGGTCGGCTGGCTCCACGGCGGGAACATCATGGAGGAAGGGTGTGGAGAAGCAGAGCTGCTCAGTTCATGGTGGCCAGGAAGCAGAGCAGGAAAACAGAGCCAGAGAGGAAAAGGAAGGGACCACATATGGCACCAAGTACCCTGCCTCCGTGACCCACTCAAACGCACACCCAGGAGCATGCTTTACTAATCTGCTAGTCTTTTCTTAATCCAACGGAGTTGTATATCCGGATTAACAGTCACAGAAATAAATCTATATGTTTACAACTACAGTAATTTGAAATCAAGATGCGAGGAAAATGCATCTCTTCTACTTCATGTTGCTATTTGTATCACATTCCTCCCATTACTTAGGGTAGGTTGAGACTTCATTTCATAGAAATGTGTGTCCCATTCTGGCAAACATAACACCATTCAAATAATTTCATTTGGAGACTAGAAAGGACAAATACTTTGGGGACTAAGTTGTTTTCTCGGAGATCAAGACTCCAATTTATTCTCCTGTGCCCCTGGGGTCTGCTGGCCCTTCCGTGCCCATTGCTGTGACAGGTGAGATGCAGGCACTGCTCCTCACCTCAGTCGGAAGGACAGCAAATCTGAACGGACACAGTGAGGCCAAGGAGGTACAGGCCAACACCACAGCTGCCCTGCCCTGCCCTGCCCTGCGCAGGCCTCCCAACCCTTTCTGCGCCAACGTCACAGTCATCTGAGAATCCAGGTGCACCACCACGACAAGGTAGAGTCCTGACCCTAGGGCAGGAAGGAATGAATCACAGATCCAAAGGAAGGGGAGAGAGAATAAACAATCCCAGGTGCAACCATTCTCCCTCCCTTCTTCCCTCTTCCCCCACCCCTTTCTCCTTCTGGGCTGCCATGGGTTGGACAGCTTCCTCTACCGGGCCTTTCACCTTGCCATTTCCGCCTTGGAGCCAGCCAGCCAGCCATGGACTGAATCCCCTGAACCCATGACGTCAACCTCCCCTCTTTGTAAGTCCTGTCAGGTATTTTCTCCCAGGGATGGGAAAGTGACCAAACACAATGGGAAAGGCCGTGTAAACAACTCTAGCTGGCTTCCATTTCTGCCGAGCAGCTAGACACCTGAGGTCTTCTTCATCTCTATCACTGCCCATCTGGGGACGGGTCAGTGACACTTGATAATTTATACCCTAGATGCCGGGCAGGCAAAGACAATAAGCTGATGGATGGATTAGACTTACAACCTGGGGCAGTGGCGACAAACCTATGGCACATGTGTGATGGTGTTCTTCCTCCAAGACAAACGACCTCAACGTAGAGCTGTTTGTTCTAATCTAAAATCTCAGCATTCAGGTTTAATTGCAGTGTTTGCACTTAGCAATAAATAAGTGGGTTTGGGGCTGCAGTGTGTCACTGTGTCTGAAAGGTTTGCCATCACTGGCCTAGGATGTGGAAGGCTAAAAGCAGGAGTCAGGAAGTCAAGGCGCAGCCTGGCTGTCAACAGAAAAGCACAGTTCAACTAAACCAGTGGTCCAGACAAAGAAAAATAAAACCCCAGCTCTACACCAGGCACTGGGTTGCTGAGGCTGTTTAACTGTTTTCCACTGAAGCCCATATTTGTCTGGAAACAAACAAACAAACAAACAAAAAAGGCCAGTATAAGAAAATCAGGGCCACATCTGGTCCATAAACCATGCGGCAGCTGGACTGGCAAGACAGGTCTGACTGTTGTCATCCTTGCAGTGTTGTGCTCAGAGTATGTGGCTACGACTTGTTGTCAAACTACATTCAGTTCACCGCTATGCGGTCCTGAAGAGACAGCCCTAGCTCTAGTGTCGTCTCTGGCAGATTTTCCTTATTAATGCTCTTGTTTTCAGTTTGTAGGAAGTTCACAGACTATCCATAACTTTTTCATTAAGCTTTATCTCTCACTCATCCTTCACAGAAGCTCTCTGTGTTGGACAAACTCATGTAAATACTGATCTTCAACAATGGCTTCCTTTCTCTGCCTCCCCATCTTGACCTTCAAAGCTCTGCCTTCTCCCTCTCACTTCCTTATTCCTATGCCATCTGGCTCCCACGTGCAGGACACACACACACACACACACACACACACACACACACGCCGCCCCACTGCCAAGAACTATGAGGGTCTGGCTTTTTGCTGTACTTAAAAACTGACAGCTTAGCCTGCCACAGTTCCACAGATGCAGGCAGAGAACACAGATTCATGGGTCAGAAGCAAAGGGATATATTACTCAGAACACACAAGAGAGTGAGCATCAGCATATTTGGTGATTCCCTGACCTCCAAATCCCACGGCAATGAGAGGAGGGCTGCTTAACACTTGGTGATGCCATGGGGTTGCATGACTGAAGAGGAACCAATGCTTAGGGAACTTGAATCTCCCTCAAAACCGGTCAGTATACAAACATCTTGGGCGGGGGGAAGGACCAAACAAGAGTGGCCAGTATCCACTTATAAGACTTGCAGGAGGCTCTTGGACGGTTATTCCTTAACAACCACCAGAAGATAGAAATAGAGACTTCAGAGATAGACTCACTTCTGTTCAAATCCTAGATCCCTTCTTACTTTGGATGTGTTTCTTCATTTCTCTAATCTACTTTTATCATATATAAAATGGATATGGGGGCATTGTAGACTGAACAGTCTACATATCTGCATAGTGTTTATCAGCGTACTTGTAACTTCTAAGTGCTCTCTAGGTGGCCACCGTCATGACTAGCATCCCACTGTCCAAATTCCACAAGTCTTTAAAGACCAGCATGGTTGATCCCCTTTGTGGAAGCCCTTTCCACCTCCTCATCAGATCTTCCTGCCTCCTGCCTACCACAGGGAGCTCAGCCTACTGTCACAGTCTGCTGTCTTTCTTCAACAGGTAAGTGTGTCCCAGCTGAGGATGCCAATTGCCCAGTTGTGTGCGTCTTGTTCACTTCACTGTACATGAGTATGTCCTGTCTTCCCATCAGAATTATTGCCTTTCAGAGGGCAGGGATTCTGTCTCCTACCTCTCCATATCCCCATGGTATGCGGCATTATGCCCAGTACACACCCCAGAAACCACCAATAGGGAGATCCCTCAGCCCTAGGCAATGGAGAAACATTCCTTCTTGGTATTTAGGTCCCTCTCTGCTGGACAAAGGAAGTGTACCTGAAAAGATCAGGATACAGGTAGCCCCTTGTGTGTGGAGTGGGGGTGAGGCCTGGCCTGGGAGCTGCCAGCCCAGCTCCTCCATATCTGCCCATCCACGTGACTCCGCAGCAGCACTTACAGGAGGGGCCTGTCCGAAACCCCGGGAAGACTAATTCCCTTGGCAGAGGGAGAGAAATCCTGGCCATGAACAGGAACTTGTTTGAAAAGAATCAATTGATTCAAAGTAAAAAAAAAAAAAAAAAAAAATTTACCCCGGAAAACCAA
>NW_022900917.1:20384570-20404127 GCF_012274545.1 Fukomys damarensis | reverse complement strand
AAAAAAAAAAAAAAAAAAAAAATGTTACCCCCTGGAAAGCCAACTTCTAGCCAACCTCTGGAATGAAAAACAAGCCCCTCCAATTGAATCCCATGCCCCAGGGTGGCAAAACACATGCACTTCTAGCCCAGCTGTAAACAGGCATTTTGCGGGCATTTTAGTATTTAGTAACCAGCCGACAGCTGATTAAGTCCAGATGTGTGCTGCAGCCTTCTCTGGTCAGCAAAGAACAAACAGGCCTTCCCAGCACCACCCCAGCCCAGGCCCGCCTCAGAGCCTCTGCACTGGGCTGCAACAGGATGTCACTGGGCTCGCATTCTGTCACAGAGCAAGCTGAACACCTAGCCAGGGAAATTGCTGTCTTACTACAAAATCCTGACAAATATTCACTTGCCTGGAAAACTGCTTTTCTTTTAAAAATCAAAGTACTAGAAATGAGTGGTAATAGATGTAGCAAAGCCATTGATGAGACTCTCCCCCTGGGGTTATGCACAGGAACTGCTGCCAAGCTGGGTGCCACTCTCCTCCCTTCTCCCTGAGGTTCAACAAGAGGGAAGGGCAGGGAACACCCACCGTATGGGCAGCCGAGATAGCAGGAATGCTGTGCTGGCGAGGAAGCGGAGCCTCTCCCAGACACGCCCTTGTGTGTGTGTCTGTGTGTGTGTCTGTGTGTGTGTGCGTACAACCAATAGAGAGAAACCACACTGTGATCATTTCAGCACAGAGGCCACGACACTACCATGGGATAACAAGGAGAAAAGCCAAGTCCACAGCTAATATGGAGGCTCATAGAGCTAGACCTGGGGTCCAGTCATGAGCTGAGTGACCTGGGTCGAGTCTGCTTACCTCAAACTTCCTCCCCACATAAAACAGAGGGAACCTTGTTGATAGTGCCACAGAGGTGTCGACAGGATCAAGTTCGTAACGAGTGCTCAGTACAGAATGTGGGCCATGGTGATGGCTCAGCAAAAGAGAGTGGATTTTTTTTTTCTTTTTTTTTTTTTTGGTACTGGGGATTGAACTCGGGTCCTTACACTTGCAAGGCAGGCCACCAAACCGCTGAGCTAAATCCCTGGCCCTGAGAGTGGATTTTTAAATCTACCTCAGAGGGCCCCGCTATCAGATGGGTACCAAGTAGTGGGTACCCAGAGGCTACATGGAAGAAATTGCTTCCACTCATCACCTGGGGTAGGGAGCAGAGTTGGGATTTGTAATCACACCCCAGTCAAAGCCCGGACAAGCCACCACCTTCTCTGCTCATATATAGACTAACCTACTGTAACAAGAGCGACACCTGAATTCCAGGGCTTCTCCATTTTCTGTTGGGATCCCTTCACTTTTCAAAATGCCTTTCAGTGAATGCTGCTACAAATTTTAACCAACGGTTTTTGAGCACTTGCTCTGGGTTTCTCAAACTTGGCTCCACATAGGCCACTGTCAAAGAAGTATGGCCTCTATGCACCAGAAGCTTCTTCCCAAAGCATTGATTTCACTGGATGGTATTTATTTGAAACATTCACATGAAAAAATAAACAAAACATAGGCTTCCTCTTCAGCTGCCTGCCTGCCTGAGATCACCCGGCGGGTGTGCGACCTCCCAGACTTCATGACAACAGACCCAGTAAGGAAGGTAGCTGGCCCTTGAAACACCCCCACAACCTCCCCCCCCGTTCTCAAACCTGATTGGGCCAGTCCTTAGACCAACTCTGCAGAGGCATAGGTTCTCATGAAGGGTAGTTTTCTGAGCTCCCAACTTTGAACATCTTTAAAGAAAGGGCAGGGGAAACCTGTAATAGAACTGATTGGAGTTCAACCATGAGGCTAGGGAAACTCAAGCTAGGCCTTGTGGACTGTGTTCAGTCTCAGTCGTGGGGACCTGCCATTGGCTAGCTGAAACCAGGGGATTCGGTTCTGCATATGGCTGTACATGTGGTATAATATGAGAACAGAGACAGTCTGAAAAAGACCCTTCAAATTCTTTTTTTTTCTTTTTCTCTTTTTTCTTTTCCTCATTCCACGCTAAAATTTCTTTCTTTTTTCTGTCCTCTCTCTCCAACTCAGTCTCTTGCTCCACCATATTATCCCTCATCTCCCTTTTTATTCCAGCTCCTGCCCTAACTCAGACTTCTTCTTTTATTATTTTTTCTTTTTAGGAGGGGTTTCTCTTTATGTTCTTTTCTCCAGTCATTTTACCTCACTCATGGCTCTGTACCTTCAAGGGAAGGCAAGTGCCTGTTATTGTTAAGGGGATATATTCTTGTCCTTATTCCTGCACTCTCTCTATCCCCCCTGAAGTTAATAGCTTTGTAAAGATAGTAAGGTAATTCTACAACCTCTGGATTCACTTCAAACCTGCTCTAATTCTCTCACTTATCTAATCCTCTCGTTCTAAGTCGAACCCCCCATCCTAAATGGTAAAGATGCCATATTGAAAAGAATATTCACTGCAAACATACTATGAGCTGCTTCTTGAAATTAATCTAATTCACATGAGTTAAAGGTGATACATTAATGACTACCATAAGTGGTCAGTTGGCAAGCTGTGCCTGATCCTATTGGGCTGCTGAATGTATCAATTGGGACAAAGAGTGGTGATTGATTTAAAGAGTTGTTTTCTCTGATATTATGAAAACGAGAATGTCTATGAGTCATAAGATACTCAAAAGCTAAAACGCAACTATATTAGGAAGATTTAAGTAATACCCAGAAATTAAAGAAGGACAACCCAACAATAAAAATAAAAATGAGAAAACACTTAAGCAAGACACAAAAACAAATATCCAGTTCACCAATAGCAAATAGTAGGACAAATGAGGATGAAAAGTCTGATAGTGAACCAACAGGACTCCCTGGACCCATAGCACAGGAGGTAACAAAATTGATCAATCAGGCTCTAGAAAAATTCAAATCAGAAATAATTTCCCAGCTAGCCAGAGAGATGATGAGCAAAATAGAAGTCATGATTCGAGACTCTAGAGCAGAAACTGAGAAAAAAATAGATGAGCTCAAGACTGTGATAGAAGCCATGAAGACTCAGCATAAGAAAGACATGGAAACAATGAATGCCCAACAGAGGAAAGAAATGGAATCCATAAAACAGATTCAAACAGATATCCAGGAGATTAAAAACTCTATTGAAAGTGTACGAAACAGAATAAAAGATTGCGAAGATAGAATTTCAGATATAGAAGATAGGATAGCAGTCAGTGACCGTGAAAAAAGAGGTCTATTAAAAACAGTAAGGGATCATGAGAAATCAATCCAACAACTCCTAGACGATACAAAGAAAAATAACATAAGACTGATAGGAATTCATGAAAAAACAGGAGAAAACACAAATGATATAAAAAAGCTCTTCACAGAATTAATGACAGAAAACTTCCCAAACAGAAGGGAAGAATTAGACATACAGATAAGTGAGGCATATAGAACCCCAACTAGCCACGATCAAAAAAAATCTACACCTAGACATATAATAATCAAGATTCCAGAAATCCAACAGAAAAACAAAATACTACAAGCAGTAAGAGAAAAGAAACAAATCACATGCAAAGGGAAGCCCATTAGAATCACAGCAGACTTTTCAACACAAACCCTTAGGTCAAGGAGAGCCTGGAGTGAGGTATTCCAAGTCCTAAAAGAAAAGAATCTCCAACCTAGACTTTTGTATCCTGCAAAACTCTCTTTCAAAATAGATGGGGAAATAAAATACTTCCACGACAAAGAGCACCTGAGAAATTTCATGAACACCAAACCAGCACTGCAAGGAATTCTAAACAATATCCTAGAAAAGGACAACGAAATTCACAATAACATGAGGCCCAACAGACCAAATCAAATAGGCAAGGCAAGAAACTAAAAGGAGATGGGAGAAAAAGTAAAAAGAGTCAACAAATGGACAAAAACATGACAAGAATAAGTCAAAATATATCAGTTGTAACCATCAATGTTAATGGCCTCAATTCACCAATCAAGAGAAACAGATTGGCAGAATGGATTAAGAAGCAAAATCCAACAATATGTTGTATACAAGAAACACACCTAGTGCAAAAGGAAGTCCATAGACTGAAAGTGAAAGGATGGAAAACAATTCTCCATGCGTCAGGAGTCCAGAAAAAAGCAGGGGTAGCAATCTTATTCTCAGATAAAGTAAATTTCAAACCAAAACTCATTAAGAGAGACAAAGAAGGACACTACATCCTTGTAAAGGGAACAATTCAAGAGGAAGAGCTGACAATCATAAACATATATGCACCAAATATAAATGCCCCCAACTATATAAAACAAATATTAAGTAACATGAAAAACCAAATAAGCACTAATACAATTGTAGTGGGGGATTTAAATACCCCACTATCACAAATTGACAGATCTACTAGGCAGAAAATCAACAATGAAATAATAGAACTGAACCAAGCTTTGGAACACATGGACTTAATAGATGTTTATAGAGTATTCCACCCCCAAAAACCAGAATATACATTCTTTTCGGCTGCACATGGATCATTCTCCAAAATAGACCACATACTGGCTCACAAAACAGGTCTAAATAAATGCAAAAAAATTGAAGTCATCCCCTGTTTATTATCAGATCATAGTGCAATCAAACTAGACATCAATAGCACAAGAAACTATAGAAACTTCACAAGCACATGGAAACTGAACAACACTCTCCTAAACAATCAATGGATTACAGAGGAAATTAAAGAAGAAATTAGACAGTTTTTACAAATAAATGAGAATGCCAATACAACATACAGGAATCTTTGGGACACAATGAAAGCAGTTCTACGTGGAAAATTCATAACATTGAATGCCCACACTAGGAAAACAGAGCGGGCTCAAATAAACAACTTAACGATGAAACTTAGACTCCTAGAAAAACAAGAGCAAGAAAAACCCAAAGCTCGAACAAGAGAGGAAATTATAAAGATCCGAGCAGAAATCAATGCAATTGAAATTAAGAAAACGATACAAAAAATAAATGAAACAAAGAGCTGGTTTTTTGAAAGAATAAATAAAATTGACAAACCCTTAGCTAATCTTATCAAAAAAAGGAAAGAAAAGGCTCAGATCCATGCAATTAGGAATGAAAAAGGCGAAGTCACAACAGATCCGAAAGAAATCCAGAGGATCATGAACACCTACTTTGAGAACCTGTACTCTAATAAAATGGAAAACACAGAAGAAATGGACAGATTTCTAGATACTTATGAATTACCAAAGTTGAACGAAGAAGATAAAAACATTTTAAACACCCCAATCACAATCAGTGAAATTGAAAATGTAATTAAAAACTTACCAACAAAGAAAAGCCCAGGCCCTGATGGATTCACTGCTGAATTTTACAAGACATTTAGAGAAGAACTACTACCATTACTCTTCAAACTTTTCAATGAAATTGAAAGAGAAGCTATACTTCCAAATTCATTCCTGGAAGCAAGTATCACTCTGATTCCCAAACCAGAGAAAGATACAACCAAAAAGGAGAACTACAGACCAATCTCCTTAATGAATATAGATGCAAAAATCCTTAATAAGATACTAGCAAACAGAATACAGAGGATTATTAAGAAGATCATCCATCATGACCAAGTCGGATTTATTCCAGAGATGCAAGGGTGGTTCAACATACGAAAGTCAGTGAATGTAATACATTATATTAACAAAGTCAAGGACAAAAACCATATGATCCTCTCAATAGATGCAGAAAAAGCATTTGATAAAATTCAACACCCATTCATGATAAAAACCCTGCAAAAAATTGGAATAGATGGTCTATACCTCAATTTAATAAAGGCTATTTATGAAAAACCATCAGCCAACATCATATTGAATGGCCAAAAACTGAAAACCTTCATGTTAAAATCAGGAACAAGACAAGGATGCCCACTATCGCCACTTCTCTTCAATATAGTTCTGGAAACATTAGCCACAGCAATTAGACAAGAGAAAGAAATTAAAGCAATAAAGATAGGAAAGGAAGAAGTTAAACTATCATTATTTGCTGATGATATGATACTCTACATTGAAGATCCAAAAAACTCCACCAAAAAACTTCTAGACTTAATTGACAGATTCAGTAAAGTATCTGGATACAAGGTGAATACCCAAAAATCAATAGCCTTTCTATACACAAATAACAGACAGACAGAAAGAGAAATAAGGGAAAAAATTCCTTTTACAATAGCATCCAAAAAAATGAAGTATCTAGGAATCAATCTAACAAAAGAAACAAAAGATCTCTACACTGAAAACTACAGCACTCTGAAAAAAGAAATCGAAGAGGATATAAAAAAATGGAAAGATATCCCCTGCTCCTGGGTAGGAAGAATCAACATAGTGAAAATGGCCATACTACCGAAACTGCTATATACATTCAATGCAATGCCAATTGAAATTCCAACACTATATTTCACAGAACTAGAAAAAAGAATCCAAAAATTCATTTGGAACCACAAGAGACCTAGAATAGCAAAAGCCATTATAGGCAACAGTCACATGGCACCAGGTGTAACAATTCCCAATTTGAAACTATACTACAAAGCCACTGTGATAAAATCAGCATGGTACTGGCAAAGAAATAGGCCTGAGGATCAATGGAACAGACTGGAAGACACAAAAACAAATGCAGATGTACTCAGCTACCTCATCTTCGACAAAGGAGCTCACCATCCTCAGTGGAGGAAAGATAGCCTCTTTAATAAATGGTGTTGGAAAAACTGGATATCAACCTGTCACAGATTAAAATTAGACCCTTATCTTTCGCCATGCACTAAATTAAAATCCAAATGGATTAAAGATCTAAATATTAAAACAGAAACATTAAACTTGCTGGAAAGTAAGTTAGGCAGAACTCTGGAAGACATTGGTATAGGAAAAGACTTTATGAACAAATCCTCAGTAGCACGGGAACTAGCAGAAAGAATCAACAACTGGGATCTCATCTTACTAAAAAGCTTCTGTACTTCAAAAGAAACCATTAGCAGAACTAAGAGACAATCTACAATGTGGGAAAAAATTTTTACCAGCTGTACCTCAGACAAAGGACTATTATCAAGGATATATAAAGAACTCAAAACAATCAGTCCCCCCAAATATAAAGACCCGATCCAAAAATGGGCATCCGAAATGAACAGACATTTCTCATACAAAGAAGTGAAAGCAGCAAGAAAATATATGAAAAAATGTTCCACATCACTGGTCATTCGAGAGATGCAGATGAAAACAACACTGAGATTCCACCTCACCCCACAAAGAATGGCTGCTATCAAGAAATCACACAATAACAAATGTTGGCGGGGTTGTGGGGAGAAAGGAACCCTCCTCCATTGTTGGTGGGAGTGCAGACTAGTGCAACCACTATGGAAATCAATATGGAGATACCTCAAAGAGCTTGGACTGGAGGTTCCATTTGATCCAGCCATCCCTCTGCTGGGTATCTTTCCAAGAGAACTAAAAGAATCATATCACAGAGAAGTATGTGCACCCATGTTTATAGCGGCACAGTTTGTAATAGTTAAATCTTGGAAACAGCCCATTTGCCCATCCGTTGGAAACTGGATAAAGAAGATGTGGTTTTTCTATGAAATGGAATATTACTCAGCCATAAAGAATGAGAAAATAGATTCATTCATAGGAAAATGGATACATCTTGAAGATATACTCCTAAGTAAAATAAATAAGTCACACATGTGTAAATACCGAATAGTTTCCCTGCTGTGAATGATCTGCTAAAATATATAAGATTCTAATAAGATTACTGACATTTAGAAATGGGAAGAAAGGAGCTAAAGGTGTAGGGAAGGTGGGATGGGTAGGGGAAGAGTAAAAAGGGAAAAGAAAAAAATGTGAGAGGATGAAAATAAAGTTTGTAGATGATTGAAGATATACTCCTAAGTAAAATAAATAAGTCACACATGTGTAAATACCGAATAGTTTCCCTGCTGTGAATGATCTGCTACAATGTATAAGATTCTAATAAGATTACTGACATTTAGAAATGGGAAGAAAGGAGCTAAAGGTGTAGGGAAGGTGGGATGGGTAGGGGAAGAGTAAAAAGGGAAAAGAAAAAAATGTGAGAGGATGAAAATAAAGTGTTTGTAGATGAGGAGGGGAGGAGGGGGTGAAGAGAGGGCAGAGGTAAGGGGAAAAAATGAGAATCAAGGCTTGTCATGTAGAGGTACAAGATCCCAACAATGAATGTAACTGTACTGTATCCCTAAAATGTACCAATAAACTCAATTAAAGCTGAAGAAAAAAAACAAAAAGAACAAAAAAAAAAAACAAAAACATAGGCTTGTGGTGGAAGAGACCCGGAGGCACGAGTTTGGGATGCTGATGCAAGAGGAGTCTGGACAGAGGCACCACGATGTCAGCGAGGCAGATGGCACAGATGGCTCACCCACAGCCATGCTCTAGCGGCAGCACTTATGGCGACCACCACAGCCTCCCAGGGAGCAAAGACACCGTCTTGTGACCCAGTCCCAGCCAGAAGGTCCTCTGGGGAAACTGGGCTGAGGGAGTTCCAGAGAAAGGTTCTCTTGGGAGGAAACACCCGCTTCTTCAGCTAGGTGGTCCTCCGTGCCATGGGGCCAAGGCAGCAGCAGTCATCTTCTGGCTCCAAAGACAAGTGCAAGAATGAAGCAAGGTACCAAGAACCTCTGAGAAGGAAAGCGGGGGCGATCCGGTCATTGTTAGTACCATCCAGCTCCAAAGTAATCAGCCCTGGAACCACCAACTCTAGACACCCTATTCCATGACATACTAAATCGCCCCATCGTGGGAGCAATCTTTGATTAAGCCTTCCAATATTTGCAGCTGAAGATAATACTTGAAACTAATTGAGTCAGCATGAAGGCAGCATTTTAAAACCATTCTACATGTCTCAAGGTCGAAGTGAAAAGTCTTTCCTGGGTCTCGGAGACAGAAAAGCAATACACAAGGGCTGCTTTAATACTGATGGTTACTCTCATTGATCGAGTTCTTACTATGTGCCAGATTTTGAGTTTCACTTTATTTAACTCTCCTAACAACCCCATGAGGCTTATTTGTGATGTTATTATCCTCAACAGTCTACAGAGGGTGAAAATGAAGCACAGAGAGGTTAAGTAAGTTACCTGAAATGGTTCAGCCAGTTCACAGCAGAGACAGGCTTGGCCCCCATACAGTGCAACACCAGAGCCCACCAGTACTTCACCAATCCCTCTACGTTACCTCTCAACTTTGTACAAAATAGCAAGAGCCCATGAGGTAAAGCAGCACCCCCACACACAAACACAAAAGTAGGTAGGAAGGGTTCATTTAAACATTTCCGGGGTGGGGGCTATTTATTCTCCAAGAGGCTGCTATGCCTTTGGGGCCTCTCCTTTAAGAGTTTGAAGTGAATGAATCAATTAATTAATGGATGATGCTTTAAAGCACACCTTGTAAGGCTACATGAGGCTGGACAAAATGAGCTGCTTCCCCAGTGCTGGCTGAATAAGGCTCACAGAGAGGCCCTTTTTTTTTTTCAGTACCAGAGATTGAAGTCAGGACCTTGCGCTTGCCATGCAGGCATGGTGCGGCTAAGCTACATCCCAGCCCTGAACAAGCTCACAGAGGAAAGAGGACTGTTGAGAGTTAAGAGGTGGAGGAGAGGAAAACAATCCACAACAGCATTTTGAGGAAGGCAGTGGGTGTCCAAGTGGAGGGAGGCAGGGGGCACCTGAGGCCCCCACACAGAAGGTGGGGCCCACAATTACACGTAGATTCATTAGTTCTGCCAAACCAAGACCAACCTCCATGATCCCGCAGGTGTTTTCCAGGCAGAAACCTCACTGCCACTTTCTGTGCCCTCCTCCTTCACCAAGCACAACTCCTGGGCCATTAATTTTCTTTCAGCCTGCAGGGAGCATGCCAAGAACTTCCTGTAGCCCGTGAGTCATAATCTCATGTCCCTGAGCACAGAACATCTCCCAAGGAAGCCACAGCTGTGGGGGCCCCAAACCCAGAGGAAAGCGCTGCCAGAGGACACGCTGGCAGAGAAGCAGCACCCAGGAAGGGCCCCCACAGGTGTTGGGATTAAGTGTTCAGGGTGCTATGAAAACATCACTGAGTGGTCAGACCTCAAAGAACTCAGAGCCGCAGAAAAGCAGGCACTGACCTGGAATTGGGCAGCCTGACATTTGTTCTCAGGAGCCAGGCTTGACAGTGTTGCTGAGGAAATGGAACAGGAAAACCTATGTAAGATCATTCTGCAATCTGAAAAGCTCTGCTAATACTAGTTGCTATAGTTAAACAAAAATTCAACATCAAACCTGTAAGCATTATATTTCCTGTCTCTCCTTTCTATTCCCTTTGAGTTCCGATTTCTGGGAAGTGTTGATTAAAAGGAAGGAGGACTCAGTGTCTCAAGTGTGGAAGGGAACACAGCAGTATCTGCAAAGGTAAACATTTATGGTCTAATTTCAACAGGAAACTTCAAAGACGAGCGCAAAGAGACTTGCAAAGTAGCCCTGAAGAGACCAGCAAAACCAAACGCAGAAATTGCAGCCTGTTAGTTCTGCACATACTTTGAAGCATGCCCACCTGTTGTAATCTTATTTTAGTTGATCAACCGATCTTTATTCAGCCCCTGCTGTGTGGCAGTGTACAGTAATGGGGCACGTGGTTTCCAGAAGCTGTCCGGAATCATTTCCGTCTTGAAATTCTAATACGTTACGGCCCTGGCCCCAGCACTGCTCATTAATATTCTCATCACTCCACTGACCCAGATGGCGGATGCAACAGACACAGTTTTATCTGGTAACTTACATCCATTTCCGATATTATTGTTTTTCTTGCTCTTATGTATCTATAGAATCTCTTTCTGCTTCTCATGTAAGCTGGACACACACACCTGCATGTGCACATACACACACTCACACACACACACACACACACACACAAATAAAATGCTTACAATTGTAAAACTTGAATAGGCTAAAGTGACTCCATGCTAATAGGCCAGACTGTGCTTCTTCATATGCTAATTGCTACCTTGGTTAACAGCCCACCCAGGGGCAAATGGTTTGACAAAAGGTGACCCTAGAACATTTCCTGCATAAGATAAGCAATGTGTTTGCAGTCTTGTTCTGTGAATTCCCTGACTCTTTGTTTAGTAAAACCTTATAAAAAGTACCTCAGCCCCTGAGCAGTTGCCTCTCTGAGCTACTTGGTTCTGAGAGTGCCGTCTGGCCAGACTAATAAAGGTCTATTTACCATCTAGCCTGATATATTCCTTCCTGGGTTTCTCGGTTCTCCGTCGTGTTCCCGGAGCCTCGCTGGGTGTTAGGGCCCAGCATTGTGGAGGCCTTTTGGCTGTTCACGCTCCGTGAAGTGGAAGTGAGACTTTAGGTCTTACACAATAACTGGAAGACACTTCACACCACACCTAGAAAATGACAGTGTTGAAGAAGATAAGTTCTAAGGATTCTTCTAACTGTTTTTCTGGGATCTTGAGACTCTAAAATCTGCATTTTTAAATTAGGAAACCAAGGTCACCGGCAAAGTAGGGATCGGAGATATTAAAACTGTCAAATTATCAAGTCACTCTGCTCTGTAATAGAAGGATAATTACAAAACCCACTTTGAACAGTTCATCTGGGTCCAGAACAAGAGGGAAACTTTTCGATTGAAGTGAAGTGAATACTGTTAAATGTTTAAAAGACCAAGTTCCTTGAGTAATTGTTACTAGATATTTCCCAAAACAGGTTGATTCTAGCCTACAATTGGGGAGTTGCTACAATTCAGGTGTTGGTGGAGCCCAAAGGCTGTATGTTGCAGGCTTGGTCCCTAGGATATTACTCTTGAGAAGTAGTGGAACTTTAAGAGGTAGAACCTGGTGGAAGCCTTAAGAAAAATACATATTCTCGGGCCGCGGATTTAGCTCAGTGGTTCTGCCGCCTGCCTCGCAAGCACATAGGTCCTGAGTTTGATCCCCGGTACTACATAGTGAGACCCTATCTCAAAAAAAAAAAAAAAAGAATAAAAAGAAAATACATATTCTCCTCTTTATGCCCAATTTGACAGTGCTGGTAGGAGAAGAGAGGAACACATTCTTCAAGAATTTTACCCACTTAGTTCTTATACATACTTTCTCTGCCCGAACCTTACATACGATCCATTCCAACTCAGGATCCACCACAGAACTGTCTTGTTGTTGAGCACATTTGAGTCTGAGAAGCACTGCAAACAATGAGAGCCATGGCCTCACAAGGTCCTTCCTCTTGTCATGCCTTCATCTTTTAAGAATCCAATATCTGATAGGAGTCCTTTGTCAGAGAACGTTCTTGTTTTTCTGAAACCAGAAAATTGGGGGGAAACCAAATAGCTTCTTTTCAAATTAAAGTCCCTCATTTATTTGTTATAAACAACTCTAAGCAGGATTGCCTGACTGCCTCAAAGAATTGACCAGATGTTTATGTGAGGCTGCATCCAAAAGTCCAAGGAACATAGCCCTCACCTCCCTTTCTGGATGGACACTGGAGAATCCAAATGTCCATTTACTGTAGCTCAGAGACCTCCCCACAATCTGTCAAGTTGGGAAGCTGCCCTACTGATATTTCTCTCAGTAATCCCATTTAGCACAAATATCAGATGGTTGGCATTGTGCACTGACCACAAGATAAGCAACACTTCCATATTTTGATAGTGAAAAACAAATAATTCAACAAGGTCTGATTTCTAATTGGTCTGATTCAGGCCTGGAAGACAACCAGAAATTGTGTTTTAGAAATTGCTTTAGGGACCTTTTAAGTGGTAAAGCTAAAGTCTGCCATATTCCCCCCAAAATTACTAGCACAGCATATTAACCTCAGATACTTAGGTAACAGAGATTTTCTCTTAGTCTAAACATGGGAAGCATCATTTCAATTATGTTAGAGATTTTGACTATCTCAACACCAAAGTTGTTTATAAAACATAATGTTCATTTAGCATGACCCTACCTTGTCATGCAAAGTAGTTAAAGGCTTTGCCCTATTGTGTCACTCAAGGGGACCATCCAGCCCAGGATTCACTCTTGCCATTCTTTGGTCCCACAGACAACTTTATTTTAAACTTCTTCCTTTTTTTTTTCCTCATCGATAGCACCTCCAAAAGAAGACTAGAAGAAGGGAAAGGTTACAAAAGCTAGGTCAGTTGTCTCCATTCCTTTGGAGGTCTGAAGCCAGTAGTTGACAATATTGCCATTCTTGTATGATGTTCTTCTGTGTGGCAGAGAAGCTGAACACACAAAAAGATTTGACAAAGTTGGCAGACGAATTCTGAGCTGAGTTTGTAAAAAATCAGAAGACAACAAAGAAGGCAGAGTAGATGCTAGCAGCAGATCTCAGCTTCTCTAGGACTTGTAATTGAGATACCAGGAAAACAACTACTTTGCAAGGAGAAAGAGAGAAACAGCTCCCAGGATCAAGAAAGAACCAACAAGAAAGCCAAAGCCCAAAAACAAACAGAAAACAATGCAGAGATAAGAATGAAGCAGTCTGGAATGCTAACCCTGGGAGGAATGTGTGACTCTACAAACACAAGGTAAGCCTGGAGAGAGACAGCAGACCCAGAGATGGAGGATGGACCAGCAATAGTGGCCCCAGGGGTTTTACTCTGAAAGCAACTCCATCTGAATGCAAGTTAATGCTAGAACAGAAACCCACTGCAGCACCTTTCAGGAGTAATATGATCAGGGGCAATTTTAAGATGGGATTTATTCTTTAACACTAAGCTACTCAAGGAATCAGAAACAGAGCAACCATACCTCATGGTCGTTGGGGTTTCCCTGCCACAGTGACTGGCTGAGAGATAGCCACATGAGAAACTATGGAAAATGGAGGGCTAGTCACAGACCTCCTGAGACATTTAAATAGCAGTAGCTCAGGCTGGAGAGGCCAGAGTGGTCCAGTCCTCTGTGGTGAATGGTTTTTTGAGAGGGCTGGGCACTGGGATGAAATCAAAAGACTTCTTGGCAGAGCTCAGCGGTCTGTGTGTTTTCTCCGCCCACCAGAGTGATCAATGACATGCCTCTGCTTGGACTTGGCTACACCCTTAGAGGAATGGACAGAGGGGCCTCTGGAACAAGTGAGGCACCTCGGGAGTCCCCAGGATGTAAGCTAGGCACAAAACACTAAAAGTCTCTGGAAGTGAACACAGCCCTGAAATGGACGACATACCATTGGCTGACTCCACCCAGCAGGGAAAGTGCAGCAGGACTCCGCATTTACACAGAAAAAAAATGAGTGTAGAAACACAATAGGCCTCAGTTGTGACTAACCATCCCACTCCCATATCTGGTGGATTTCAGTACTACAGGCCCTAGAAACAAACTAACACTCTAACACTAGTCATGGAGGAATTTTCTGAACTCATTTCTTTTTCTGGGTTTATTTTTAGGGATATTTATATTTTGCTTGCTCTTTGTTGCTTCCTTTTTTCTTCTCTTTTTCTTCTTTTTCTTATCTTCTAAGTTTATTTTTTCTGTTACTTTTACATAATTCTAATTAATTTTTAAAAATTATTTAGGGCCGGGGATTTAGCTCAGTTGTTCAGGTGCCTGCTTTGCAAGTGCAAGGACCCAAGTTCAACCCCTGGTACCAAAAAAAATAACAATTTTAATTACGCCAGGGATTCAGCTCAGTGGTTCTGCTGCCACCCTAGTAAGCACAAGGGCCTGAGTTCGATCCCCAGTACCAAAACAAATAACTATTTAATTAGATTATTATCTCACTTTTTGCTCCCCTTCCTTCTCATCTTCCTTTTCTTTCTTTTTAAACGTTTATTTCATTTATCCTTCTCCCCACCTCACCCATTTTAAAATTATTATTACTCCTAACTTTTATGAATTTTTAGCTTGTTTATTCTATGTTATTATTGTGGATTTCTTTTTTATTGTTAATGGTTGTTTGGTTGTTTTTAGTGAGCATTTATGGTACATCAATATCTGTGTCAGTTAATATTATTGTTGATTTATTTTCTATTGTTAAGGGTGGTACAGTTGTTGCTATATGTCAATATTGGCTTTCTTTTTGTGTCATCAACATTAATGTGTTTTTCTCCTCTCTCAATGGTGCTAATGATGAAGCCTGCAAAAGAAGACTGAACACCAAGAAGACCCTCAAGTAAAAGTGGAAGAGATATTCACCCCAACAGATTTCAATACAAAAACACAGGAAGTATGTGAAAGCAAGGCAACATGACTGATCCAAATTTCCATAATTTGTCTTTAACTGAATGCAAAGATATCACAATGGATGAAATATCAAGGAACACAAAAAATAAAATGATTAATGACCTTTAAAAGAATATAAATAGGGCTGGGGATTTAGCTCAGCAGTTCCTCTGCCTTCCTTGCAAGTGCAAGGTCCTGAGTTCGATCCCAGGTACCCCCCCACAAAAAGAATATAAATAAATATCTGAATGAATTAAAGAAAGCAAAGGAGCAATTGAAGAAACAGAGATTCTGAAGAAGAACCAAACAGAAATTCTTGAAAAGCACAATTAGTCAAATAAAGTACTCAGTAGAAAACCTCACTGAGAGTCAGCACCATGAAAAAGACAGAATTTCAAGGCTTGAGGATAAGATTAAATAATTAGCACACACAGACACTTTTAAAGAAAAACACTAAGAAATTATGAATAAAACATCCAAAAACTCTGGGGCATAGTTAAAAAACAAAATTTACAAAATTTTAGTGTAGAGAAGATGCCAAAACTAATGACACAGAAAATCTATTTAATGTAATAATAACAGGAAATTTCCCAAGTCATGGAAAGATATAGTCACCAAGGTATGGGTAGCATTCAGAACACCAAACAGTCATAACCAAAAAAGAAATTTACAACATCACATTATAATTAAATTGGCAAAAATGCAGAATAAGAAAAAACTACGGAAAGATGCAAGGGAGAAACACCAACTCATGTATAGAGACAAACCCATCAGAATAACTTCAGACTTTGCTAGGAGGGCATAAAACAATATCTTTCAAGCCCTGAAAGAAATCAACTGCCAAACAAGATTACTATATCCAACAAAGCTATCCTTCAAAATTGAAAAAGAAATAAAGACTTTCTACGATAAACATAAATTAATGAAATTCATTATCACTACCAGTATTGAAGAAGATACTAAAAGAATCCTACATACGAAGAAGAAAAATAAACTACTGAGAAGTAAGAAATAATTAAACATTAGAAAAAATGATAAAAATGACAGGAATTAGCACATATCTTTCTGTAATTACTCTGAGGGTAAATGATCTTAATTCTTCAATTAAAAGATAGACTGGAACACTGGATTAAAAAATAAGACCCAGCTATTTTCTGCTTGCAAGAAGCATACTTCATTAGCAAACATATATACAGACTGAAAGTGAATGAATGTAAAACAATATTTCATGCAAACAATATAAAAATAAGCAGGAATAGCTATGCTCAGATCTAACAAGTAGATTTCAAATCAAAATAGTCAGATGAGACAAAGATGACTATATATTGGTAAACAATCCACCAAGAAGGTATAACAATTGTAAGATAGATGCACTGAACATCAGTGCACTCAATTTAATAAAAACAAACACTATACAATATAAAAAACACATCAATTCCAACACAATTATAGTGGGTGGGCTTCAATACCCCACTCTCACCAATATATAGTTCATCTAGACAAAAAACAAAGAAATATCAGGGTAGCTAGGCATGGTGGCACACACCTGTAATCCCAGCACTCAGGAGGCTGAAGCAAGAGAATCGCTGTAAGTTCAAGACCAGCCTGGGCTAAATAATGAGTTCCAGGTCAGTCTCAACTACATAGTGAGACCCTGTCTCAAAAAAACAAAACAAAACAAAAAAAGAAATATCAGGGTTAAACTACACCATTAGATCAACTGAACTTTGCAAATGTTTACAGAACATTCCATACAACAATTACAGAATATCAGCTCATGGAATGTTCTCCAAAATAGACCACATTTTAGGCTATAAACAAACCTTAACAAATACAAAAAAATTGAAATATTTTATTAGATCCTAATGGAATAAAATTATAAAACAGCAAGAGAAACCACAAAAACTATACAAACACATGAAGATTGATTTATTCACATTTAAATGATCAGTAGGTCATTGAAGAAATTAAAGAGGAATTTTTTTAATTCCTATAATCAAATTTAAATGGAAATACAACATACCAGAATCTCTAGGATAAGCAAAGGCAGTTCTAGGAGAGAAGTTTATAGCTATGAATGCCTACCTCAAAAGATCAGATAACTATCAAATAAATAACACAGTCATGTATCTTCAAGGTCTTAGAAAAAAATCAAACTCAACAGAAAGGAAGAAAATAAAAAAAAAAGACCAAGACCAAAATTAATGAGACAGAGACTAAAAGAACAATACACATGATTTTTTTAAAAAGTTAGTTCTTTGAATAGAGAAACAAAATTGGTAAACCCTTAGCCAAACTATCCAAAATATGGCATGCATGTGTTTGTGTGTGTGTGTGTGTGTGTGTGTGTGTGTGCGCATGTGTGTGTGTGTGAGAGGGAGAAAACCCAAATCAATACAATTAGAGTTGAAAAAGGGGATGTTACAATAGATAACACTGAAGGAGGATATCAAAAACCTAAACAAATAACAAGCAATGAGATTGAAGCAGTAATAAAGTATCTCCCAACAAAGAAAGAGCCTAATACCAAATGGGTTCATGGCAAAACTTTACCAAACTTCTAAAGTAGAACTAATAACAATGCTCCTCAAACTATTCCATAAAACAGAAAGGGAACGAATGCTTCCAAACTCATTCTACAAGGTCATCATCACCATGATACCAAAACTAAACAAGGACACAACAGAGAAAAGTACAGATCAATATTCTTAATGAATATAATTACAAAAATCCTTAATATAATATTCACAAACATAATTCAGAAATACATTACACAGATCATGTACCATGACCAAGTTGGTTTCATTCCAGGGAGACAAGGATAATTCTACATATACAAATCAATAAATGTAATTCATCACATACGTAGAATCCAGGATAAAAAAATCACATAATGCGGAAAATACCTAAACAAAATTCCACATTCCTTCATAATAAAAGTCCTTTAAAAATCAGGTCTTACTGGATAAAGAAGATGTGGTTTTTTCTATAAAATGGAATATTACTCAGCCATAACGAATGAGAAAATAGGTTCATTCATAGGAAAATGGATACATATTGAAGATATACTCCTAAGTGAAATAAATAAATCACACGTGTAAATACCGAATAGTTTCCCTGCTGTGAATAATCTGCAATAATATATAAGATCCTAATAAGATTACTGACATTTAGAAATGGGAAGAAAGGAGCTAAAGGTGTAGGGAAGGTGGGATGGGTAGGGGAAGGGTAATAAAGGAAAAGAAAAAAATGTGAGATAATGAAAAGATGAAAATAAAGTGTTTGTAGATGAGGAGGGGAGGAGGGGGTGAAGGGAGGGCAGAGGTAAGGGGAAAAAATGAGAATCAAGACTTGACATGTAGAGGTACAAGATCCCAACAATGAATGTAACTGTACTGTATCCCTAAAATGTACCAATAAACTCAATTAAATCTGAAAAAAAATCAGGTCTTGAAGGATCATTTATCGATATAACAAAGGTCAAACAACAAACCTAGAGCCAATATCATTGTGAATGGCAAAAAACTGAAGTATTTCCTCTCTAATCAAGAATGAGCCAAGGATATTCAATCTTACTACTCTTAATATAGTTTACATTTTAGAATAATTAAGCAAGAGAAAAAAATAAAAGGGATTCAAATAAGGAAAATATCAAATTACCTTTGCTTGAGGATGACATAAGCCTATATAATTGGAAGACCTTAAAGACTCTACCTAAAGAATTTTAAGAGCAATAAATGAATTCAGCAATGTAATGGGATATAAAATCAGTATTAACATATTAATAGTTTTACTATACACCAATAATGGACTAGCTGAGAAAGAAATCAGGAAAATAATTCTATTCATAACAGCTTCAAAAACAATACCTAATGAGCAATCTAACCAAGGAGATAAAAGACTTCCACAATGAAAATTTCAGAACACCAAAGAAAGAAATTGAAGAAAATACCAGAAGAAGGAATGACCACTCATGTTCATGGATTGGCAGAATCACGGTAATATTGTTGAAATGGCCATATTACCAAAAGTGATCTACATATTTAATGCAGTACTCATCAAAATACCAATGACATTCTTCACAGAAAAAAAATCCTAAAATTCATATGGAAACACGGAAGACTCAGAATAGCCAAAGCAATCCTAATCAAAAGGAGCCAGGGTACACACATCACAGTACCTGATTTCAAACTATACTACAAAGCCACAGTAATAAAAACAGGACAGTACTAGCCAGGCATGGTGGTGCACACCTGTAATCCCCGTAATCGGGAGGCTGAGGGAGGAGGATTGCTGTGAGTTCGAGACCAGCCTAGGCTACACAGTGAGTTCCAGGTCAGTCTCAACTACATAATGAGACGCTGTCTCAAAAAAAC
>NW_022900917.1:20363826-20384555 GCF_012274545.1 Fukomys damarensis | reverse complement strand
CAAAAAAAAAAAAAAAAAAAAAAAAAAAAAAAAAAAAAAAAAAAAAGCACAGTACTGGCACATAGTCATAGACCTATGGAACAAAGAACACAGAAACAAACCAATCAACTACAATCAATTACAGTCATCTGATTCTTGACAAAGAAGCCAAAAACATGCTCGAGAAAAGACAACCTCTTCAACAAATGGTTCTGGCAAAACTGGTTATCTACTTATAGAACACTAAAAACCCTCTCACCCTGTATAAAAATCAATTCAAAGTGGATCAAAGACCTAGGTAGAAGAACTAAAATTTAGAATGCTAGATGAATACTATCTTAGTTACTTTCTCATAGCTGGGACAAAATGCCCAACACCCACAACTTAAAAGGGGAAAGGTTTATTTTGGCTCACAGTTTACAGAAATTTCAGTCCACAGCTGTCTGAGTCCAAGGTGGGCGGGCATGCCAAAAGGTATGGCAGAGGGGGAACAGCTCATTCCATGGTGGCAGGAAGGTGGGGGGAGAGGGAGAGAGCGGAGGGAGATCAAAAGAAGAAAGAAAGAGAGAGATAGATCCTTCCAAGCTACATGCCCCAGTGATACATCTCCACCCAGGCTTCACCTTCCAACATCACATTCAGTATAAACTCATCTGTGGACTAATTCATTGATGAATATAATGCCCCATGATCCAGTCACCTCCCAAGAGTCCCACTTTTGAGTGCATGAGGCTTGAGGGGACATCTAAATATAAGCCATAACAAATACATAGAGGAAACACTTGAAGTTATAGGCACAGGCAAAGACTTCCTGAAAAGAATTCCAATAACAAGAAAAATTGATAGCCGGGCCAGGGATTTAGCTCAGTGGTGCCGCCACCTGCCTCACAAGCGCAAAGTTCCAAGTGTGATCTCTGGTACCAAAAAAAGAAAAGAAAAACAGTAGCAGGACTCAACAAATGAGACTATATCAAATTAGAAAGTTTTGCACAGCAAGGGGAACAACTAACATAGAGAAGAAATCGCCTACAGAATAGGGAACAATTGCACGTGAAGGCGATCTGGCTTCAACATCTGTCACCCATTGGTCGCCAGGTTGATTCAGCTGATCTGGCTGTCTAGGCGGGTGTCCCCTTCCTCCCTCCCAGCTCTAAGTGCGTCCCTCCCAAAGCTGTGAGAGGGTGATCACCCGATAGAGGGGGACCGTTTCCTCAGTCGAGGTGTGCAAGTATCTGTTGTCCCCTGCTGGAACCTCCACCCAAGCTCTCAGAATGAGAGAAAATCTTCACCAGCCACTCTTCTGGCAGAGGACTAATCTCTAGAAGATGCAAAGAACTGAAAAACACCTGAAAACCAAATAGCCCAAACAATAAATGGGCAAATGAGTTGAACAAACACTTCTCAAAAGAGGTACAAGTGATAATTACTTTTTTTTTTGTATGAAAAAAATGATTAACACCTTTAACCATCCGGGAAATGCATGTTAAAACTACACTGAGGGGCAGGGGATCTGGCTCAGTGGTGCCGCCACCTGAATCTCAAGCACAAGGACCCGAGTTCGATCCCTGGTACCAAAAACAAAAAAAAACAACATTGAGGTGGGTTCCATCTCATCTTAGTCAGAATAGTTACTATCAATGGCCAAAATATGAAGCCAGCCCTGGTTCCCATCAACAGATAAATGGATAAAGAAAATGTGAGATATATAGAGAGAGATATAGATATATAGATATATAGTATATTACATAATATATGTTATTTAGTCATAAGAAAGAACAAAATTATGTCATTTATAGGAAAGTGGATAGATGATGACCATTATGTTGATATAAGCTGGACTCAGAAAGACCAATATCACATATCCTCCCTAATATGTAAAATCTAAAAAGAAAGTCAAAGGGAGATTATTATTATTAAATAAGAAAAAAGGACTAAAAGAGTAAAAAAAAGAATAAAATAAGACAAAACTCTGGATAGCTACAAGAAAAAAAAGTCAAATGCTTTAAAAATTAAATCTAAAAACAATCATTCACTCTGGGCAAAGATAGGAAATGTAAAGGATTTTCTACTCTGCAAAAATGTGGGAAAAGGGGTCAGGGATTTAGCTCAGTGCTGCCATGCCTGCCTCACAAGAGCAAAGTCCTGAGCCTGATCCCCGGTACTGGAAAAAAAACTGTAAAAAAATGTCAGGTGTGGTAGTGCACACCTGTAATCCCAACACTCCAGAGGCTGAAGCAGGAGGATTGCTGCAAGTTTGAGGCCAGCCTGGGCTACAGTGAGTTCAAGGACAACTGAAACACAGTGAGACCCTGCCTCCAAAAAGATGTAGAAAACTTTTTTTTCATATATTGATTAATTTATGCTTGATGTGGGAGGAAGTAGAATGGTTTCATAACCTTTGGAGTTCTCAGAGCTAGATCACAAGACAGAAGGGGAAGAGAGAAAGGAGGCCTGGAACTGAGTCAGGCTGGCCTGGCCAGCAGGCTCTGAACATCAGATGTTAGGCACCAATCATGTCGTCTGGTAGATTGAAAAAGTCTCTCTTACATCCCAATTTTACTTCCAAAGATGTGAAGAACCATGACGGTGGATGAATAGAGTTCTTGCAGCCTAGATTCCCATCACCAGCCATCAGAGCCTTTTCTTTTTTTTTTTTTTTTTTTTTTGTACCAGGGATCAAACTCAGGCCCCTGTGCTTGCAAGGCAGGTGGTGAAACCACTGAGCCAAATCCTCAGCCCATACTTTTATGGGGCAGGGAGTACCAGGAATTGAACGTGGGTCCTCGCGCTTGTGAGGCAGGTATCAGGCAACAGAACCAATGTGCTAAATCCCCAGCTATCAAAGCCATTTTTAGCAGAGTCTGAACACACCACCATGGAGATGTCATTACCAATAGTACTATGACTCCCATCAGAATCAATCCCAGGGCAGCTGGGTGTGGTGGCACATGCCTATAATCCCAGCACTTGCGAGGCTGAGGCAGGAGGATTGCTGGGAGTTCAAAACAGCCTGGGCCACATTGTGAGTTCCAGGTCAGCCTCAACTACATAGTGAGACCCTGCCTCAAAAAAAAAAAAAAAAAAAAAAAAAAAAAAAAAAAAAAAAAATAAGTTCCAGGGACAACAAAAATAAAAAAAAAAAAAAAAAAAAACCTAAAAACAAAACAAAACAAAACAAAACTCTCCACATTAGACCAGCCTTGGGTAATTAAAAAAAAAAAAGTTTAAGCATATACCACCAAAACATGCTTGTTTCATAAGCAGATTTAAATGGTGTACCCCCCTTAAAGTTTATCTTCCTGTACAAAAGATGGTACATTACAGCCTGTGACTGTTGAATGATTATCTGACAACCACAACCCCTGACTCTGAAGAAAGACAACAACTTGATAATTTACTTCCACATTTTCATTTCTCTAAGGTTAAATGCACTTAGTAGCACAAAATACAGCAAAACTTTAGGAAAACATTTGCTGTGTTCTCCATGCTAAAGGAGTGTACTGATTGGTAACTGAGCCATTCCATTCACTTTGCCATCAGAATAGCCCTGTTGAGAAGGTAAAAGAGACCTGTGGATCCTTCCAACTTGGCCCAGCAATAGAGTTCATTATAGCTGGTCAGGACCAGACACACCTGGAACAGCACCTTAACCAGACATGGGTGGGTAGGGGGCACTTGGCAACTGATGGAGCCATTTGGCCAGTCATGAGAAGCCCAGAAAAGAACTGAGGTGTTTACATATTGTATTTCGGGGAGAGATAATAAATTAAATATCAGTATGATGGAGTGAGAAAAGAAACCTTACTGGGGTAAGTAGATCCTGATTATAATTGGAGATCTGGGAAGAAAACAAATTATATTTGGCAGCATGAAAAGAAATCACTATACGTGTCAAGGTTAAAGAAAGATCTCTTCTGTTTGAAGTATAGACTTGCTTTGGAATCTTAAGGGGAGTTACTGCGTGACAGAAAAGAGAACACTATGAATTTAGAGTGGAAAAATACAGCAGGGGTAGCGTAGAACAGTGGTAGATGATTCCATCCCGGTACCACACACACACACACACACAGTGTGGAGCAATGTGGTATGGTTAATCCCAGTCAAAGTTAAGAGTTAACACTGGAAATGACAGAGACAGTGGCTGTGGGACTGTACTGAAGAGCCTGAGTGTTTTCACCTTCTCTGATGACATGAATACTTGCATCTTACTGCTCTCAATAGGAGCGGCCTCCTAGGACACTATATCGCGGTTCCTCACACAGTGCTAGATTTTTGAGAAAAGATTAGTGATGTCTGCCCTGGAAGCTGGCTGGAGGTCTTCATGCTTTGTGTCTGCCTACTTGGTGCTTTAGTAATGAGAGCCATCAGAAGTTTAAAAATAAACTATATCAGAGAACCTGTATATATCAACATGATTACTACAAAAGACAAAACGTACCTCTAAATTTTTAAATTTCAAAACTTGGGCTGAAGAAAAGATGTGATAATAATTTTATCTTGAATTTTTTTACTGACTCATTCAATGCAAGTATAGCTTTGTATATCTACTAGAAAGAAACATACCAGCAGGAATAAATGACAGAGGAGACAAATTACTTCTGTGTTGGGAACAATTCTACATAATTTTGGGGAAAAATAATTTCACAATTAAATATGATTAGACCTAGTTTTCCTGCCTACAGGCCAGCTATGGCAGGTCGAGACATTTTTGCCTCTGGTCACAGGTAAAACCTCAATGGTCCCATGATGCTGTGATGCTCCAGGGTAGGACTGAATCAGATGAAGACATCCTGGGGAGGGACAATTTCTAATCAACGTAATTTCCTTATTGAATGGGGGTCTTCACCTGCATAAGTTCCTCATTCTAGGATTTTCACTGCAGCCCTCTGAATCATCTGTTACTCCCGATGTATCGAAAGAAGGTTTGGTAAGCTCTGACAAGCTCAGGGTCTTTCAGCTTTGCTGCCCAGAGCAGCACTGAACAGGGCCAAAACTCAGCTTCTTCTCTAAGTCTCGTTTTCTGTTTTAATGCGCTAATTCGCCTTTTGCTGTCCTGGCTCACAGGAGACTAAGACTCTGTGCCCTATACTCAAGGAGTCCACAGTCTGTAAGGAAGACAGGGTGGTAAATCAATCGTCAGAGCTAGAGGGATAAATTGAAGCTAATGCGGTAAGCTTTAAAATGACCCTCCAAAGAAACCCATATCCAATCCTTAGAACCTATGAAGGTTACCTTATATGGCAAAGAAAAAAGAAAGGGGAGGGAAGAGGAAAGGGGATAAAAAGGAAAACAGAAAAGGAGGGCGAAGGGGAGGGAAACGGAAAGACAAGAGAAAGAAGGTCTTTATAGATGTGATTAAGTTGAGGATCATTGAAGGTCAACCTAGACTACTAGAGTGGGCCTTAAAAGCAGTTATATATATCCTTATAAAAGGGAAGCAGAGGAAGATTTGACAAAAACAACATAAAGAAATTTGACCACAGAGGCAAAGAATGAATAGGTCTGTTAGATAAAAAGAGCAGAAAACCAAGACCAGACCAGAACCATAACAAGCCTTTATTATGGGGAGGATCTGCCTGGCTGTCTCTGAACAAAGGAGAAAAAACAACATGGCAGCACAGGGAGCTCCTTTTATAGGAGGCGGGTGGGGTCAGACTAAACTGGGGTGGAGTTGAGTGAGGTAGAATTAAGAGACTGGAGGAGCCTGTGACGTCACTAGCTGCTAGGAGGCAGCAAGTGTCAGGTTACTCTTTTGGTGGGAGAAGAGGCATGATGGGAAGAAGAAGCCTGTCCTTTGTTGGGAGAAGCCATAGTTTAACATGGAGGCTGCTATTTTATGTGGCAGCCGTCTTAAGGCAAGGGAAGTCTAACAGGAACCATGAGCCATAAGGCAAGGATTGCTGGCAGCCAGCAGAAACTGGAAGCTGGAGGAGACAATGATATTTTCCCTTATAGTCTTTGGAAGAAGCATGATGGGAAGAAGAAGCCTGTCCTTTGTTGGGAGAAGCCATAGTTTAACATGGAGGCTGCTATTTTATGTGGCAGCCGTCTTAAGGCAAGGGAAGTCTAACAGGAACCATGAGCCATAAGGCAAGGATTGCTGGCAGCCAGCAGAAACTGGAAGCTGGAGGAGACAATGATATTTTCCCTTATAGTCTTTGGAAGAAGCATGACCCTACACCAATACTTTCATTTCAGCCCAATAATACTAACTTCAGGCTTTGGGCCTTTAAAACTGTGACAGAATAAATTGACGTTGTTTCAATCAAAAAAATTGGTGATAATGTGTCAAAACAGACATAAGAAACTAATACAGATCATCTTAAGTGCTTGTGGGGGAGTGGCTTATTCAGGATTCTTGGGTCAAGCCTGGAAACTGAGCAGTAAGGAATCCCACCAATTCCACACAGAAGGGAATTCTCCAAGTTCAGTCAAAAACCAGAAGCAATAACAACAATAACAAAGAGACACCTAATTCAATCTTGGGTAGCTTTAGGGAAAAAGCGATATATAAGCCAGAACCACAGATACCTGTAAATTCTTTGACATGCATACACACACCCACACACAGACACACACAAGTAAAACACATATTTCAATCTCTCAGATGACATGTTTGGTGCCAAAGAATACATCAGCCCCCTCTCGCGTCTTCATATCTCATTATTATATTCCTGACCACGAAGTGTGAAATAGATCCCAAAGGGACTTGAGAAGGAGAAAGGATGATATGGGGTGGAAACCGAAAGATACTACATGTAGTCCTTCTGGACCTTACTGCACCTATTTCCTTAGAACTTTAATCTGGAGTTCTCCACATATCCTGGGCACTAAGAGCAAACTGTGTCATTGCTGCAACTAATGAAATGTGTATTATATTGCTTAGCAACTGTGTGTTTATCTGACTAACTCCCTGCCTAGACACATATGAATGTAACTTTGGATCTCTGAAAAATGTAACTGAGTCACGATTCTACTTTTATGAGATCAGGGAAGAATAAAAACATTATCTACCTAAGTGGTTTCCCACAGTTCCTGAAACAAAGCAGAGTTCTAGGACCTTCAGGTGAGATGACTCAGAAGACTGAGTACAGGATGTGAGGGTGATGGCCAGTTTCAAGAACAAACTGCAAATGAATGCTATTAAGATGACCTTCCAGAGGCCTGAGGGATCTGTCAGCCTGGGTACCAGGATAGGTCTAAGATTGTGAGTGGTCAAAAGGATTTATGTTAGACACAATGGAGCCTTTCCCATTATTTTTTTTCCAGGTAGTACATGTGTGTGGTACATAATGTTTACATTCCTGTGGGGAGTTGGTGAAGGTACATAAGACACCTTAATTCCTTTTTGCATCCCCTTTCCCTTTTCTCCTCCCCTTTGCCCCCCTTCTGTGTGTGTGTGTGTGTTTGCAGTACATAATGCTCACATTTCATTTCCTGTGGGGGGAGGGGATCTTTGCCATTATTCTTTTTGTTGTTGTTGTTGTTTGAGACAGGGTCTCACTATGTCAAGACTGACCTGGAACTCACTATGTAGCCCAAGCTGGTCTCAAACTCACAGCAATCCTCCTGCCTCAGCCTCCTGAGTGCTGGGATTACAGGCGTGCGCCACCACACCCGGCTTTTGCTATTATTCTTAATCTAAGCTTTCAAACCTATAATTTTCCTGGAGGAAATGTAATATTCTTGTTCTATGGATAATATTAAAAACAAATTTATGGCAAAAATGGCAAAAAACATTTACTAAAGCGTTTAACTAACAGGTACCCAACAGACATATTTCTATGACTGTGAATAAACCTATAAACAAGCACTTTTCATTTAGACCACTAGAATCTACCATCCTCCTGCCATAGGCCGTCTCTCAGAGTATTGCTCTGTCCCTCTCTTGCCCTGATGTGTTCTTGTACCATTATCGGGGGAAAGACAGAGAAAGGTGTCCAACAACAGGCCTGCCGCTAGGGAATTGACGTGCCCTGAGCGACTCCCCAAGGTCCAGATTCCTTACCTGTAAACTGGAAAAAGAACAGTACTTCATAGGATTGTTCTGGAAATTTAATAAGACACTATACACGAGCATTTATCACTGTCTAGCAAGAAGAAATACTCAGTAAATGGTAACCATTTCGAAGCAGGTTAGAATCCTAGTCCTATCACTTGCCCTTGTCCAGACTACTTCACCTGAGCTCCCATTTCCTTCGCTGTGCAAGTGTGAAAAAACGCTTATCCTACTAAATTCTTGAGAAAATTAAATAAGGTAATATGTAAAAAGTCTAGAGTAATGAGATAACTGACCATGTGAAATAGGAAGAAAGGGGCTAAAGGTGTAGGGAAAGTGGGAAGGGTGGGGGAAAGGTAATAAAGGAGAGGAAAAAAATAGGAGAAAATGAAAAAACGGAAATAAAATGTTTGTAAATGAGGAGGGGAGGAGGGGGTGAAGGGAGGGCAGGGACAAGGGGAAAAAATGAGAACCAAGACCCATCATGTAAAGGTACAAGATCCCAATGATGAACGTAACTGTACTGTAGACCTAAAATGTACCAATAAACTCAATGAGGAAAAAAAAATCTAGAACAGAGTAAATGTCAGTTAATTCATCAGTGGGAGCAACTTTTCTGGACCTTCCCGTTGTCCCCTCTCATGTGAGTTAAGCTAATGCTCGGATACTTAGGATTATCCACCTCTTTCCTCCCCAAAAAAGATAAATTTCTCTAAATTACTAAGACCTTTATAAAGAACTTAGAGAGACTATCTGTTCTATAACTGGATATTTCAGTTCTTGGCACACAACAGACACAAAATAAAATCAAATTTTAAAAAATTATCCTCTGCCCCTGACTTCTCCGCCTATACTACCTCCCCATAGCCCCTCACTCCACCTCATTCTGTTTCCTGAGAATCCCACTGATGGATTTGATGGTGTGGTGACTGGGTTAGAATGTCAACTTGATCGGCTCTGGGACCCGCCCAGGGGATCGGTGGAAAACACTTCTGGGTGTTTCTGGGTGGGTCAGGGAGGTGTGATCTTGAGCACTGTAAATGGCCCTTGGCCAGTTTCCTGGCTGGAACTGTTCCCCAACTCTCCCCGACACCGTGAACTAAGCATCGCTGCTTTGCCCTGCCCTCTGCCACGATGTTTCTGCTTTGAAGTCAGCCATGGAATGAGTCTGAGAAGCTGTGAGCCGCATTAAACCTCTGCCCCTTTCAAGTATGAGGATCAGGTATTATGTCCCCAACAGGAGAGCTGACTGATACAGATGGATAAAGGGTAGGGTCAGAAAGCAATACTGACAACAAGGATTACATCCTGAAAACTGCGGCTTCCTTTCTGATTATTAGAATTAAGAGAACATTTAACCCCCCATGCCAAAAAAAAAAAAAAGTTTTCTTAAATTAATAGCTATTTTCAGGGGATTTATCTCAGCAGTATCACTGCCTGCCTGCCTCACAAGTGCAAGGTCCTCAGTTCAATCCTGGTACCAAAAAACAAAAAACTAAATTAATAGCTATTTAAACCATTGCATAAATTGTTAGGATGGGGAGGGGCTGGTTCATGTACTTCAAAAGTATACAAATTGGAAAAATAAACTTCAGTTCAATTAATGTGACAGTAAATGTATGTAGCTTGTAAATTAATAAATTCTACATATGGGGGATACATACTTTTTTTTGTTGTTTTTTTTTTTTTTTGTGGAACCAGGGATCAAACTCAGAACCTACGGTGCCACTGAACTAAATCTCTGGCCCATACCTAAAATTTTTGATTGCTTTATAGCTTACACAATTAAAAAAAAAAAGTAGCCAGGCGTGGTGCCACACACCTGTAATCCCAGCACTCGGGAGGCTGAGGGAGGAGGTCGCTGTGAGTTTGAGGCTAGCCTGGGCTATACAGTGAGTTCCAGAGCAGTCTGAACTACATAGTGAGACCCTGTCTCAAAAAACAACAACAACAAAAATTTGTAAAGTATTTATAGGTCACTGATTTAAATCATTCATTTTTCTCATATCCAGAAATCATACTTTAACTTCTTTGAGCGTATGGAAATATCCATAGAAAGACTATAGCGAGAGATTTTAAAGGCCAACCTTTTACTACACTTGCTTGTGAAGGGAAAGAGAGAAGATGGAACTTAGAAGGAGAGGGAAAGAGAGGCCAGGGGATTACATTCTTAATTTCTTGAGAATAACTTAATTATCCCATGCATCCTCCTCGCATTTCTAGGACTAAAACTCCAAATGTTAAACATATTTAACCCATTTTCGTTGTTTGATACTGTTTGATGTTAGCTTTTCCTGGCCTTTCACCCCGCCAGTGCCTCAGCCATCTTCCCAGAGGTTGTTGTAATGATTCATTCTGTTGCCCTCTCCTGGTCCATTCTTTAAAGAGGTATTACATCATGACAGGCAGCGCCAAAGCCGCCCTAGGCCAGTGTTAAGCAGTAGAATGAATATAAGTTCAAACTGCTAAACAGAATAATTCCACAAGATCTTCTTTTTAGTGGAATGCTTCTCATTAATTTTTTTTATTTCCTCTACTTCATTTTTGAAGCTTTCCATTCATGTTCACTCACTCATCCATTCATCTGTCCAGCCACTCAAGGCTGTATTTAGGCCCAGCATCTATTGTCTAAATCTCCCTCAAGTTTTGTGGATACTGCAACACTAGTGCAGCTCCTGCCCTGCCAGTCCGGGTACGCAGGGCCCACTGAAGCAGAGAAGCATTCGCCTTCTGATATCAGAATAAGCACTTCCTATAAGGCAGGCCATGCACAACTCGGCCCCGTCTTAATCAAATAGCTTCTCAGGCTTGTGACCCAAAGCTTCAGTGCCAAGGTAAAAGACATGCTTTCTTTTCTTTGGGGCTATAGGGCTTGCAAAGGCTTAGCCAATTGAACTATGAAGTGAACTAGTAATATAGATATAATTTAAAAGATTTACACATAAATCCAATCTTTTATTTAAGTAAAATTTCAAATTGTTTATTACTGTTAAAAGGCTTTTGTGATACTTTAACATCACATGAAGGCTCCCCTTAAGACCTACTCAATCTTTTATATTTGGATTTCTACTCTTCCAGGACATTTCTATTCTCTGACACCTTGAATCCTGAGTCTTCTATCCAAATATACCCAACCGTCAATCAAACTCTAATTTGTATCACACATTCCCCAAGGCTTTTGCTGATGTTTACAACTGGTACTGATCTCCTTTTCTCCTTATTTGTAACAGGCCTATGAAAAAGCCCTATGCAATTTATGCTACTTTGTGCTGTCCTCCAATGCTACAGGGAAATCTTGAATGAGTTACCTCTGAGCTCATATTTTCACTACTCCACAGCAAACCTAGTATTCAATATAAAAGCCGTGTATTGATAAGGTCACAGTCAATCAGTACAGCTGGAACTGTATCATTAAGGTTGCCTGATTCTGTGTTAATCAGAGCTGTGCGACCATGCTAAGAAGAAACTCAACGTTTCTAGAAAAAAGCATTATAAATCTAAACCTCCCTATATATTAATGATAGCAATTATCTGCTAAACTTTAATTTTCAATGTTTAATTTTTAATGTTATATTTGTCACATTTCAGATTGAATTTTCTAAGAAATACAATTTTTCAAGTATACTGGAGTGTCTTTGTTACTTTTCTCCTTGCCAATATAAAATATCCAGCATCCAAGTTAAAGCAGAAAAGATTTATTTAGCTCACAGTCTGCAGAGGTTTCAGTACATGATCGGCTGGCTCCAAGGCCTCTGAGAGGGGCATCTCTGAGGAGAAAAAACAGTTCAAGGCAAGAAAGGCAGAAGGCAGGAGACAGCAAAAGCAGCAAGCAGCAACTGAGCGACAAGCAACAGCAGCAGCCCCCTTTCTGTCCTTTATAGTCTAGCCAGGCTACACGCTCAGGGTATGTAACACTCACACCCAGGGTGGGCCAGAACTACACCCAGAACTATGCAAAGCAGTAAGTGGACTTCGTAATCATATACCCTTGATCCCAGGGTCACCCACTCTAGATCCACCCACCTCTGAAAAGCCCCATCTATGACCACAGGAGGCTCTGAGGGGACCTTTAGACACAAGCCATAACACCTCCCACCCACTTTCCCTGTTTTCCCACTCCCATTACTCTCCCTCCCCAGCCACTGGCAACTACTGCCTTGAATTTGAATTATCCTGTTTGTGTTGTTTTATACTCATCACATACACACACATACGTATTATGTGGTCCACTTGAAGAGCTTGAAACTTATACAAGTACTGCTGCAGAAGCTCTATCAAAGAAAAATATTTCAATCATGCAAATATAAAATTAGGTCAGAAAGGAAATACTTAGAATGAAACGGAAACCCCAGCTACATAATTACTTGAGCTTTAGATATGCCAGCCCCTTTCTTCTGACAGGGCTTTGAACAATTCTAAAATGCTTCCATGGAAATGATTTCCAGGCTGCTGCCTGGCAAGTGAGGGGCCCTGAGGCTGAAGCAGCCTTTTCTGGTGGCAGATCTGCCTCTGGGCAGAGATGGGACCTGGTCCAGGTTGGCCTTTCTCCAGAGCCCAGCTCTCAGGTACCATCAGGGAGTCCCACTGTTCAGACACCTGGCATAGTGCTGCGCACATCAGGGAGCTGTGCCCCTGTAAACTGCCTGTCTGCATCACTCTCCTCAGACCACACAGGTAATTTTCTTCATAACGCCTATTATTTGCAATTATCTTATTTGTGAATATGAGTGTTTATTGTGTTTCTTTCTCTCAAACATAAACTCCGTGAGATCCGGACTTTGCCTATCTTTACTCCTTATTGCATCCTCAACATCTAGAATATAGCCTAGGCCTAATGCATAGTCTCAATAACTATCTGCTGAATAAAGGAAGTAGCAAATGTTGGCTAAATGAATAAATTAAAATATTTTTTTGTTTCAAGGTAGATCAAAGCTGAGAATTTGCTACTTTAAAAATTTTTTTTAATTATAACAGTTTATAGTATTTGAAACAGTAAGTTTATCTTACCCTAAAAGCAAATTTACACTTTGCACAAAACATGAATTATATTAAGCTTATTTTCTTATCAAAATGTTTGATATTTCAAACTCCAAGTGCAATACATAGCTCTTGAATGAGAGTTCTTATCCTTTCCTTTAAGCAATTATAATAATGTTGCAATCTAAAATAATACTACTAAAGTGGGAAGGATAGGGGAAAGGTAATAATGGAAAAAAATAGGAGAAAATGAACAAATGGAAATAAAGTGTTTGTAAATTGGGGGGGTGAAGGGAGGGCACAGACAAGGGGGAAAAAATGAGAACCAAGACCTGTCCTGGAAAGGTACAAGATCCCAATAATGAATGCAATTGTACTGCATACCTAAAATGTACCAATAAACTCAATAAAAGAGAAAAAAAATAAAAAATAAAATAAAATAACAATACTCAAGAATTATCTTTACAAACCTCGTAATCAAAAGGTCACAGCACATACTGTTGGGGAATCAATAGACATCTAAGTGAGCTAAGTGTGAGAGCTTCTTTTTTATATTTATACTAATGTAAATTTTGTCCCTATGTGGATGATTTGTCTTAAGTTGGGAAATCAAAAAAAAGAGAAATGTTTGTTTCTACACTATGACTCATATGAAAGAATTGCACTAACTGTTTAATATTTTTGCAGACTGGTCTACTTGAAAGACTATTGCATTTTTATGCAGATTTCACATTTAACAAATATGATTAAAATTCAAAATAACAATTTTTCTTTCTTAAAGTTACATAATTATGATAGAGGAAAAAATACATACTACATAAAGTTACTGTCTGAACTAAATACTTGAGGCTAAAATATCTTTTGTTTTCTGTTCTTCTATTAAGTATGACAAAGAAAATTCCTGAAAATAACCATAATTAATGTTTCATTTGGTGATGGTTCACTTCCCTTTTGACTTTCGAAGCAACCCTCTCAGAAAGAAAAACAAACATCTGTTTCTGTTTATTTTGGTTAACAAGATTCCCAAATCTATATTCAGTCTTTCAACAAGTTTTAAGGATGTCATTCAGTATCTATTTATACTGCTGTCAAAGTATGAGTCAGTGATATTGGGACAATTGACTGATCTGGAAAAAAATGTTAGTTACCTCCCTCCTTATATCAAAATTCATTTTAAAGCAGAGACTTAATGTGAAAATAAATAAATTACAAAAATACAAAAAGAAGATATTGGGGCCTCTTCTTATAATAATAGATTAGGCAATTCAACCAATTATTCTGCTGAGAATGAGATTTAAATATAGATAGATAGATAGATAGATAGATAGATAGATAGATAGATAGATAGATATGTGTGTGTGTGTGTGTTTGTGTATGTGTGTATATATGTATATATATACATATATATATTTTGGTACCAGGAATTGAACTCAGGACCTTGCACTTGCAGTCAGGTGCTGTGAAGACAAAATATTTTTAAACAACCATCTACCATAGTTCACTGTGATAGTTAATTGTGGACTTGAATAAGAAACACCTAGCAGATTAGTTAATTAGTTCAGCACAGTTCTGAATGTGTCTGGATGAATGACGTGGCACCACACAACAGGCTGTGTGCTGGATGGAATAAACAGGGAAAGAAGGAAGTTTTGGTTCTGCGTCTTCAGAGGAGCTCAGTCTTTGCCGTTACCTTTGCACAGCAGCATCCAGCCTTCCAGCGCCGACCCTTCACTTTCCGGGTATGGACTCGCTCAGGTCCCTGCAAAGAGCTCCAGGCCTTTCCCTTTTTGTTTCCAGGTCAGAGACTGAACTCAGGGCCTTGCACTTGTGAGGCAGGCAGTGGTGGCACCACTGAGCTAAATTCTCGGCCCAAGGCCTTTCACTGTTGACTGCATCCTCTAGCTCTCCAGAGCTCCAACAACCCTTTCCCATTCTTCCACCCTGACTCTGCAGGCCGCCATTATAAGCCTTCCTTGTAAATCCTTCATATATTATTCATATCCATATTAAATCTGCTACTCTAGTGAACCCTAACTAACCCAACTATTCCACTTCTACATAGTCACCAAAGAGAAATAAAAATGTATGACCACAAAAGGACTTTAACACAAATGTTTATAAGGATTTTATTTATGAGTTAAAACCTGAAAACAATCCAAATACTCACCAGCAAGGGAGTGACTAAACAAACTGGGAGTATATCTACACAATGGGGTACCACTGATATTAAAAGGTAGTGAACTATTGACACAAACACTAGTACAGATGAATCTTGATATACATGAGTAAAACAAGGCAGACCAAAAAAGAGTAACTATTATACATTAACATTTATATAAAATTCTAGAAAATGCAAAGCATTTCATTATGACAGAGGTAAATCAGTGATTACATGAGGATAGGGTGCTGGGGCAGGCAAGGTACTAGGGAAGGAGAGGTTACCACGGGCCTTGAGGGTGCTCTGGGGTGTGATGGATATGTTCATTATTTTAATTGTGGTCATGATTTCATGCTTAAACACACGTGTCAAAATTCATCACACTGTAAGTTTTACATATATATAGTTTACTGTATATGAACTATACCTCAGTAATTACCTAAGCAATATTTACCATAGTGATTTCAATCACATACTGCAACAAAATATGTCTACTTGTAAGTATAGGAGAGCTTAAGAAGGCTGTGAAAAATGACACGATCAAGAAGACAGAAGCTCAGAGAGATGAGCCTAGTATTTGGGGTCATTTCTCCCTTAGTGAAGCTGATTAAATGTTTACCTTAAAAAGGAGAAATACTGAAAATTAGAGGACAAGATGTCCAACTTGAAAGTTTTGAAAAAGAACACAACAGTGTGAGCCCAAGGGGCCAGGAATGTAGCTTAGTGGAGCTGTACCTGGCTAGCACAAGGTCCTGAGTTGAATTCCTGGTGCAAAAGAAGGAAAGGAAAGGAAGGGGAGAGGAGCGGAGGGGAGGGGAGGGGAAAGAGAGAGAGAGAGAGAGAGAGAGAGAGAGAGAGAGAGAGAGAGAGAAAAGAAAAGAAAAGAAATGTAAGAATGAAAAAAAATTTAAAGAACAAAAATAATGAAGGACAAAATGAGAAAAATGTTTACTTAAAAAAGATTAATAGTTTGGCAAAATTTATCAAGAAAAATGTTAGAAACATGCTAGAAATGAAAAAGAAACAACTAGACAAGAAATAGATATTCAAATCAAGAACTAAACAATTTTAGAACTGACAATTTTAGAAAAATATTAACAAAATTAAGGAAAAATTTTTAAATCTAAACTAATAACCATTAATATTTTTCTCTACTTTACAATAGACCCCATATGACACACACACATATGCACACAGAGTCCACAAATACGAAACCTAAAGGGTTTGACAGGCAAGTTCTAGCAAATATCAAACTATAGAATTTCAAGTGTATGCCCCAGAGCATAGAAAAATAAGACAAACTATATTCATTTAACAAAACTGATAGTTTATTTACTAAAGCTAGTATAACCATTATACCAAAAGTAAATGAGAGTATGAAAAAGAAAAATTATCAGCCAATCCCACTTATAAACACAAATGTGAAAGTTATAACTAAATAAAAGTTTTCTTAAAATTTGTGTATAAAAGTGTTGACTAAACTGTTTATTCTAGGAATACAAATACAGTATGACACCAGAAAAAACAACCAGCATAACTTACTTCATTAACGCGATGTTTTCAATAGCTGCAGAAGATACATTTGCTAAAATGTAAAACCCATTCAAAGATTTTTGAAATCACAGCAAAATAATAGGAGTATCTTTCATCTAAGAATGATAACAAAATTCCTAAAACAAACGCCATATTTAACAGTTACTATTACACACAGTCCCATTAGAGTAGAAAAAGTAACTAGGCACAGTGGTTACACATGTGTAAACCACCTACTAGGGAGGCTGAAGCAGGAGAATTACAAGATACCTGAGCAACTTAGCAAGATGCTGTTTTTAAAATAAAAAGAGATAGGGATATAGCTCAGTGGTACAATACTCATAAGTTTAATCCCAAGTACCAAATTTTTTTTTAATTTTTAAAGTAAAGGCTTCCATTATTCCTGATTCTATCCGTCACTCCTAGAAGACCTAGCTAGTGCAACCAAACACGAAAAATGTATATAAAATTTACAAGTTAATACGAAATTGCCATTACTAATCAGTGATATGATTGTCAATATACAAAATCAAAAAGAATTTACCAACTACTAGAGTCAGCAAGTTATTTGGACACATGATCAATAAACAAAAATTGGTAAAAATTTTTTCCCACATTGTAGACTGTCTCTTAGTTCTATTGATGGTTTCTTTTGCAGTGCAGAAACTCTTTAATAAGATGAGATCCCAGTTGTTGATTCTTTCTGCTAGTTCCCGTGCTACTGAGGATTTGTTCATAAAATCTTTTCCTATGTCAACGTCTTCAAGAGTTCTGCCTAACTTATTTTCCAGCAAGTTTAGTGTTTCTGTTTTGAGATGTAGATATTTAATCCACTCGGATTTTAGTTTAGTGCATGGTAAAAGATAAGAATCTAGTTTTAACCTTTGGCAGGTTGAGATCCAGTTTTTCCAGCACCATTTATTAAAGAGGCTATCTTTCCTCCACTGAGCATGGTCAGCTCCTTTGTCAAAGATGACATAGCTGAGTACATCTGGATTTGTTTTTGTGTCTTCCAATCTGTTCCACTGATCCTCAGGCCTGTTTCTTTGCCAGTACCATGCTGTTTTAATCACAGTGGCTTTGTAGTATAGTTTCCAACTGGGAATTGTTATACCCACTGCCATGTGTCTGTTGCCTAGGATGGCTTTTGCTATTCTAGGTCTCTTATGGTTCCAAATAAATTTTTGGATTCTTTTTTCTAGTTCTGTGAAATATAGTGTTGGAATTTCAATTGGCATTGCATTTAATCTGTATAGCAGTTTTGGTAGTAAAAAATTTATACCAGCTGCTCCTCAGACAAAGGACTATTATCTAGAATATATAAAGAACTCAAAACAATCAGCACCCCCAAATATAAAGACCCAATTCAAAAATGGGCATCTGAAATGAACAGACATTTCTCAAAGAAGTAAAAACAGCAAGTAAATATATGAAAAAAATGTTCCACATCACTGGTCATTCAAGAGATGCAGATGAAAACAACACTGAGATTCCACCTCACCCCACAAAGAATGGCTGCTATCACTAAAACAAACAATAACAAATGTTTGTGGGGTTGTGGGGAGAAAGGAACCCTTCTCCATTGTTGGTGGGAGTGCAGGCTGGTGCAACCACTATGGAAATCAATATGGAGATACCTCAAAGAGCTGGGACTAGAGGGTCCATTTGACCCAGGCATCCCTCTGTTGGGTATCTTGCCAAAAGAATTAAAAGAATCATATCACAGAGATATATGTGCACCTGTGTTTATAGTGGCACAGTTTGTAATAGCTAAAACTTGGAAACAGCCCATTTTCCCATCAGTTGGAAACTGGATAAAGAAGATGTGGTTTTTCTATAAAATGCAATACTCCTCAGCCATAAAGAATGAGAAATTAGATTCATTCATAGGAAAATGGATACATATTGAAGATATACTCCTAAGTGAAATAAGTAAGTCACACATGTGTAAATACCAATAGTTTCTCTGGTGTGAAAAACTATAATAGTACATAAGATCCTAATGAGATAATGGACAATGTGAAATAGGAAGAAAAGGGCTAAAGGTGTAGGGAAAGTGAGAAGGGTAGGGGAAAGGAAATAAGGGAAAAGAAAAAAATATGAGAAAATGAAAAAATGGAAATAAAGTGTTTGTAAATGGGGAGGGGAGGAGGGGGTGAAGGGAGGGCAGGGACAAAAGGAAAAAATGAGAACCAAGACCTGTCATGTAAAGGTCCAAGATCCCAGTAATGAATACAGTAGCTATACTGTATACCTAAAATGTACCAATAAACTCAATGAGGAAAAAAAAATAAACAAAAATTGATTACTTTCTATACACCAGCAATGAACAAGTAATTATCATAATTATTAGTATCACAGTTTTCACAAATAATAAATAAGAGGGCCAAGAGTTAAGTCTACAATTTATAGGACTGGGATATAGCTCAGTAGTTGAGTGCTTGCCCAGCATATGCCAGGCCCTGGGTTCAATCCCCAGTACTATAAATTGAACAATGAATAGTTTGTAAAAATATTTGGAAATTAAAGGCCAGGGATTTAGCTCAGTGGTACTGTGCCTGCCTTGCAAGCATAAGGTCTGGAGAGCACCCCAAAAAGAAAAGAAATTAAAAATAAAACAAAGAAAAATACATCTACAATTTATGTGTACTATTTTGTGGGCAAACTCAAAAAACATTGTTGAAAGATGCTTCAGAAGACCAGAATAGGGAAACATCGCTTGCTCATAGATGAGAAACATCTAGAGAGATAGTGCAAACCCAATCAAGATACCAAAAATATTCTTTACACAACTTGGCAAGCTGATTCTAAAATTCATATTGAGTAGCAAAGAGCTCAAATAGGCAAGGCCTCTTGGGAAAGAATATGTCTAGGTATGAGCTACAGTGGTTGACACAGCACTGGGGAAGGGACAGCCAAATCTATCCATGAGAGATAACAGACAGCCCAGAAACAGCTGTAACTGAGAAAGAAATATCTATCAGCTAGTGACTAAATGATATTAGAGTAAGAGTTTATTTTTTAAAGGTAAAAATTAGGCCCCTATTAAACAGCTTATAAAAATAAATTTTATTAAATAATTAAACTAGAAAAGCATAACATTGAAGTCTTTAGACTAAATTATAGAAAACCATATTTGTGGCCATTGGGTAGAAATGGATTTTGAAACCAAACAACAAGAAGGAAAAACTGAATTTTAAAAACCTGTGATATCAACAGATACTATGAGCAAAATGAAAACACAGATCACTTGAAATAAGACATTTACTCTGAAAAATAAGAGAAGGAGAAAGTTCAATGTTTGAATGTTTGTAATTATCTAATTACAGAGGAAAAAAATTGTTTGAATAGTCAATGAAAACAAAATAACACCAAGATACAATGAACTTCCACACAGATTAGCAAAAGCCTCTTCAGAGAGTAATTTTCCCATAAACTTAGACATACCTAATGACTAAGCAATTCCACTTCTAGAGAAAGTCTTGCCTACGTGTACAGAGACATGCATAAGAATAAATTTGGAAACATTACTTATGTTTATTTCTTGTGGTTTTTTTGTTTGGTTTTTCAAAAAACCAAATTCAATTCAATTTTCGCTTTTTGGAGCATTGGAGATTGAACCCAGGACCTTACATATGCTAGGCAAGTACTCTAACACTGAGCTATATCCCAAACCCTTTTTTATTTTGAGACAGTGTTCATCAAATTGCCCAGGCTGGCCTCAACCTGTGATCCTCCTATCTGCCTCCTGAATAGCAGGGGTTACAGGCCTCACCGCCTCACAGACGTGCATCATCAGGCCCGGCATGCACTGGTTATAAGAACAACTCCCCCACCACTAAAAAATGGAAATAACCTAAATGTCCATCAATAGAACAAAACAATGAATAAAGTGTGGTATGTGCATACAGTGGAGCAATTGAGTACTATTCAGCAATTAAAATGAAAAGCTAGAGCTACATGTGCCAACTTGGATAAAATTTATTTTAAATATGTAGTGTAGAGGATGGGGATTTGGCTCAGTGGTGCTGCCGCCTGCCTCACAAGCTCAAAGTCCTAAGTTCAATCCCCGGTACCACAAAA
>NW_022900917.1:20337796-20363712 GCF_012274545.1 Fukomys damarensis | reverse complement strand
TATATATTGTAGTGTAGAAACAGTAGATTGACAGCCAGACATTTAGCTCAGTGGTTCCAGTGCGTACCTTGCAAACACAAGGACCTGAGTTCGATCCCTGGTACCAAAAAAAAAAAAACAGAAAGAAAGAGTAGGTTGAAAGAATACTCACAGTTATGACAACACTTGCATACAATTTTTAGAGCCTGTAAAACATTATTGTCAAGAACTTTAGGAATAAACACATGCACAGTGATAGAAACATGCACGGGGATATTCAGGATAGAAATATTTTCTGAGAGTGAAGTCAGGGTGGGCGTCACTGTATTAGATTTTATTTCTTAATTTAAAAAAAGATCTAAAGCAAACAGCAAGATGTTACAATTGTGGAAAGTTATGGGATATGTACACAGGTCAAGGAGATAAAATTCTACCTCGCCTCGATTAGGGCTTTCTAGCTGAGCCTTAGACTAAATTGACATGAGGCAGATCAACAGGAGAAAAGCATCCAGATATATTTAATACAAGCTCTCTATGGAGCAGGAGTCTTTTGGAGGAAGTAAAGATCCACCAGCATAGTGAGAAGTGAACTCACCATTCACAGAGCGGTGCAATGTGAAAATGGGAGAAGGCAGTGGGGCTTGGGCTACCACAGATAACTGGGTAGAGAAGTGACTAGGAAGATCAGGGCTAGTTTTTAAAAATTTTTTTTCTTCTCATTGCGTTTATTGGTACATTCTAGGTATACAGTACAGCTACATTCATCATTGAGATCTTGTACCTTTACATGACAGGTCTTGGTTCTCATTTTTTCTCCTTACCCCTGCCCTCCCTTCCCTATTTACAAAAACTTTATTTCCATTTTTTCGTTTTCTCAGATTTTTTTCTTTTCCCTTATATTATTGTACAGATTTCCCTCACTCGACTTTCAATTCTTGTTGATAAAATGATAGTTTCCTCTGATATAGAGAGGATGTCTTTCGCAAGGGAATTTTATGTTTTTAAGAGATGGAAGGTCAAAGTGACCTTTTTGCTTTTTACTTTCACTAAAAATAATTTATTACAACACAGCTTCAGTGCAAGCTATCTATGTACAAGCACATGGGGCCCCTTGCTTTCTCCTTGCCTTGTGGACCTCTTCTGTCAAATCTTTCAGACACTGAATAAAATCTGCCTTCTCTTTCAGAGAGCTTCATTTTCCTTTTCCAGCTCTTTACACTCGATAGTGAGGGCCTCTTACTTCACCCACTGGTGGTACTTGGGGGCTGCTGTGCTGTTTTGCTCCAGTTTTTCCAGATTCATTTTCAGCTTTGCATGGAGTTGCGGGAGTACACAAGAGATGGATATGCAGAGGTTAGGGACTTTTGGAGTCACAAGCCCAAAGCCTCCTGGAATGCGTGGTTGGAGATTAAAAGGTAGCCTACAGGGCCACATTTCCAAGTAGGGTCACACGCATTGCCCTCAGGAATAAATGCTCTGGTCCTCTCCTCCCCACACTCTGATTTATTACTTAGACTGGCCATAAGATCAGTCATATAACAGACCCCTGTCCTTCCCCTGTCCCCTGCATGAATTCCTGCACAGAAGTCATCTTTCCTTTGCCCTTTATCCTTGCTTCCTGGTTCTATGGATAAAAAGCCACAGAAGCTTCAATCTGAGGCTGTTTTTATGAGACTCTTCCCTGCTGAAGGACTGCAGTTAAAGGAACCCCCTGGACCCTCTTGGAGTTTGGATTGGACCCTGGCTCCAAGTAATCTTCCATCCTTTCGCATCATGCCAGTCATAAACTGTGACCCCCACCTGCAATAGGTGCTGCTACCTTCTCCTCGGGGGGCTCATTGGGCTTGGGGGTCACAGAGGACACCTGGACATAGCAGGCTCCTATTTGGAGAGGCTGGGGGTAGAAGGGCTGTGCTGGGGAGAACCAGGGTGAGACACCACTGTCACTATCTGAGAGGTCATCTTCCTCTTTTACAACCTGAGGAATCAAGTTTGTATAGGCAGTAGAGTCAGATTTCCCTTCTCCTTCAGAGACACCCGCTTCACTGCCCAGCCCTAAGCTAAAGGGAAGATCTGGAGGGCAGAACAGAGCCCCTAAGGAAGGGGAAGCGACTGCAAGGTGAAAGGGGCAACGTGGCTGGTTTTTGTTAAAACTTTCTGGGTTCACTGTGGGGTGGAGCTTACTTGTCTGGTGACAGAAGTAGTGTTGACAAAACAGACAGTGACCCAGATGGTCAAAGCATCAATGAATGAAGATGGGTGAATAAATATATGTGGCCAAGAAGTGTGGACAGGTGATGGCAGTAAAGAGGGCTATCAGACACCCATCATCTAATGCCATGTGCTTCCTAGGGCCTGAATGGAAGAATGATCAGGCAGCCTGTTATCAACTTTAAATTTAAACACTATCTTTTTTATGTATAGACATCTCCCCAGTCCAAGAACCATCAAAGCTCTTTACATAGGCGTTAACTAATCAGCTCTGCTAGCTCTGGGCCCAAATACAGAGATCTCTGTTGACACTGGTTTCCACTCACAGCCATGGGGCAGGGCACTGCTTCTGAAATTGTGGTTGATGGCACAGCAGCCTGAAATTTCCAACCTGAGTCAGCGCTGAAGGAGCAAGCGGCAGCAATGCTGCAAGACAGACAAAATTGGATTTGGTTCTCATGGATTCCTTCCAAGGGAGACACGGAAGTCCTCTCAGAGGGAAGAAGCCTGAGCCAATCTGATTATCAGAACACTTAGCCTTTCTCGGTGAAGGCAAGTTTATAGTTTTAAGTCCCAGCAGGAGAGTTCATTTCCAGCAGAGCAAAATGTGAATTTGGTAATGTCTAGCAAGATCTTGCCAGGACTTATTTGTTTCTAGGTTTCTATGGATTTTATCCATGTTATAAAGCATACCTCCAAGTATCAGTTAAAATTGTAATTTTTGTTTGTTTACTGGAGGTAGATGATATCAACACTGACTTATCCAAAATAATCCTGCAACACAAAATTACCTCATCAGCACTTCAAGCATCACCACTTTTTGGTGGCATTTTATGGGTATGTCCAGCTAACATACCTACTGAGAGCAAAAGAGGTAACAGAAATATAGTACCTCAGGGTAAAGAGAAATTTACCTCACTGTCCATGTAAAAAGAAATAGTGGAAGCCGGGCGTGGTGGCTCACACCTGAAATCCCGGCACTCAGGAGGCTGAGGCAGGAGGATCACTATGAATTCGAGACCAGCCTGGGCTACATAGTGAGTTCCAGGTCAGTCTCAACTACATAGTGAGACCCTGTCTCAAAAAACAAAACAAAACAAAAAAAAAATAGTGAAGCTGAAAAGTACAATAACTGAACTTCTAAAATTTCACTAACTGTAGAATGTAACTCAGCAGCAGAATACATGCTTAGCATGAAAACAGAATTACAGCAGAGGGATTCAAAGAGAGGCTTGAGTAGGCAAAAGAAAGAACCAGTAAATTTGAGGATAGGACCACTGAAATTATCTACACTGAAGAATAGAAAGAAAAATGACTGAAGAAAAGTGAACAGACCCTCAGGGATATGTTACCATCATGCAGACTAATATATGAACTTTTCCTCAAGAAGGAAAAGAAAGAGAAAGAGAGAAAGAAAGGAGGGAGGGAGGAAAGAAAAGAAAGCAAGGCAAGAAGGAAGGCAGGAAAGAAAGGGAAAAAGACTATTTGAAAAACGTGGTTGAAAAATCCTAGTTTTGATGAAATACAAGAATAGAAACATTAGACAAGCTTAATAAACTCCAAGTAAGATCAATTCAGAGGCCATATACACCAAGAGAAAACTTATAATCCAACTTTCAAAAGACAAGGAATCTTGAAAGCAAGAGAGAAGTAACTCATCACATATGATAGATCTTCAGAAAGAATCAGTAGATTTCTCATCAGAAATTTTAGAAGCAATGGGATACAAAATCAACATTAAAAAATAGCTTTCCTATACAACAATAATGAACCTACTTGAGAAAGATGTCAGGAAAACAATTCCAGGCACTATAGCCTCAAAAAAAAAAGTACTTTGAAATCAGACTAATCAAGGGGTAAAAGACTTCTATACTATAAATTACAGAAATCGAAGAAGACACTAGACAATAGAAAGAATTACCACATTCCCAGATAGACAGAATTAAAACAGCAAGTTCCCGACTCAGGAACATTTGAGCTCCAAACTTTCACAGATACAAACAGACCTTACATTATGAACATTTGTTGATGTGACCAAATCATGTTTGTGCCAGACACTGTCACAGTTGTGCTGTTGTGTGCTTACTGCCATAGTGCACAGTAGCACAGTGCTCAGTCAGAGCCCGGGATGTCCGGAAGCAAGAGGAGAAGCAGTAGTAATACAGAGGGGACTGCTAGAAAGCACAAAGTGATATGCATGGTACATTTGTGTCAAACATGTTTAAGACTCCATTTGCTAGACTGACCAGTGAACCTGACTTACAAATGTTTCCCAGAATGGAACTCGTTCGCAAGTCAGGGACCTACTATATCATTAACAAGGCCACATTACCAAAAGTGATCTACAGATGCAATGCAATCACCATCCAAATTCCAGTGACATTCTTCATAGAACTAGAAAAAGATATGTCTTTTTTCTCTTAAATTTCTTATTGGTACATTTTAGAAAAAACAATCGTGTGTGTGTGTGTGTGTGTGTGTGTGTGTGTGTTTTGGTGCTGGGGATTGAACTCAGGACCTTGTGCTTGTGAGGTAGGCAGAGGAACCACTGAGCTAAATCTCTGGCCCAGAAAAAGCAATCTTAGGATTCATATGGAAACACAAAAAAGCCAGAATAGCCAAAGCAATCCTATGCAAAAAATCCAATTTTGAATTATACTACAAAGCCACAGTAGCAAAAACAGCATGTTATTAGTGCAAAAATACAGAAACACAGACCAATGAAATAGAATACAGTTCCCTATACTTCTTAGTAACTTCCTCAAAAGAGCCAAAGTCACCATATTACAACGATACATGCATACCCATGTTTATAGCCTCATAGGTCATGATAGTTAAATCTTGCAAGGGGCTTATATGCCCATCAACAGATGAATGGATGAAGGAAATGTAGTAAATATATTAGAAATGAAGTACTAGTCAGTCATACAGAAAGATAAATTTGAGTCATTTGTAGAAAAATAAATAGATCTGAGGCCATAATACAAGCCACAGAAGGTTAAATATCACATAGTTTCTCTAATGTGAGAGACTCAAAATATAAATAATGTGAAGAGCAAAATTAAAGAAATATATTAAGAAACAGGGAGATGAACTCTGTAAAGATGGGAAGAGGATCTGGAGAAGGTATGAAAAGGGAAGGGCAGGGGCACAGGGGGAGTAAAAACAATGTGATATGCACGTAGATCAATAATCCAAACTAAATGTAATCGTATTGGACTGTAATTGCGTACTAATACAAAATGATTTTTAAAGAGTATTTTTTTGGGGGGTACCAGGGATTGAACTCAGAGCCTTGCACTTTCAAAGCAGGCAGCAGCACCACTGAGCTAAATCCCCAGACCTTTAAAGAGTATTTTTGTTTTGTTTTGTTTTTTTGAGACAGGGTCTCACTGTGTAGTTGAAACTGACCTGGAACTCACTATGTAGCCCAGGTTGGTCTCGAACTCACAGCAATCCTCCTGCCTCAGCCTCCCAAGTGCTGGGATTACAGGCATGTGCCACTACACCCAGCTTAAAGAATATTTTTGACATGCACTATAAAATATTTTTAAGTGGAGGAATTTCTATAATATGTGAGGTGATAGATACATTAATTATCCAGATTGTAATCATTTCATAAATATGTATCTCAAAACATGATGTTGTACATATTAAATATATATTTGATTTATCAGTTATACTAAATAAAATAGAAACTTTAGAAGTGAGAAGCCCACACGCTCTTAAACAACAAGTCAAAAAAGAAATGAAAAGGGAAAGTGTAAACTAGAGATGAATGGAAATAAAAATAAAATGTATCTAAATACATGGGATATAATGAAAGATGTGCTAAGGGGAGGAAATCTAAAGCTGTAGGTCCTGTATTAAAAAATAAGAAAGTAGAAAAAAAATAGACAAAGCCCAAAGCCAGCAAAAGGAAGGAAACAATAAAAATTAGGGCAGAGATAAATGAAATAGAGAAGACAAACATAAGAGAGAAAATGAATGAAATCAGAAGTTGTTTCTTTAAAAAAAGATCAACAAAAATAAACAGATATTTACCCAGACAGACTAAGGGAAAAGGTAAAAAGAAGATTCAAATAACTAAAATTAGAAACAAAAGTGGGACATTATCAGTGAATCTATAGAAAAAAAGACTGTAAGAGAGCGCCATAAATTGTACACCAATAAATTGGATAACCTAGACAAAATGGACAAATTCCTAGAAACACAAAACCAAGGCTAAATCATGAAGAAATAGAAAATTTTAATAGGCTTGTAACTAGTAAGGAGACTACATCAGTAATCCAAAGTCTTTAACCCCATAACCACATGAGGTGATAAATATGCTAATTCTCTTGAATGTGGTAACCATTTCACAATGTTTATGTATATCAAAATATTTCACTGTACACCTTAGATGTAAGCTCTTTTGTCAATTATATTTCAATAAAGCTGGAAGGGAAGGAGGATGTTCAAAAAAAAAATAAATGTATAATCCCCCCCAATAAATAAATAAAGTCTTTCAACAAAGAACAGTCCTGAGCTGATGGCTTCACAGGTGGATGCTAGCAAACATTCAAGGAAGAGCTAAACCAAACTGTCTCAAATTTTTCTAAAACACTTGAAAAGAAAAAACTCTCCCTGGCCTGGTCTGTAAGTCCTACATTACCTTTATGTTAAAACCAGAAAAGACACTGGAAGAAAAGAGGACTACAAGCCAATCAATATCTTTGTGAACATTAAAATTAGAAAGGAAGAAGTAAAAAATGATCTCTGGTCACAAGTGGTATGATCTTCTATGTGTGTAGAAAACCCTGAAGATTGGAGAGAGAATTTTAAAAAACTGCTAGAACTAATGGATTCATCAAAGTATAGAAGGATACAAAATCGACACACAAAAATCAGTTACATTGCTATACACTAAAAATGAACAATTTGAAAAGGAAATTATGAAAACAGTTCTGTCTATAATAGCATCCAAAATAATGAAATTCTTATGAATCCACTTAACTAAAGAGGTGAAAATTTTATATGATAACTATAAAACACTGCTGAAGGAAATCAAATAAGACATAAATAAGTGGAAATATATACCATGTCTGTAGATTAGGAGATTTAAGGTTGTTCAAATGTAAATACTATCCAAAGTGATCTACAGGTTAAACACAATCCCTGTTGATATTCCAATGACACTTTTTGCAGAAATATAAAAACCCATCCTAAAACCTATATGGCATCTCAAGTGTCCCAAATGGCCCAAACAACCTTGAAAGAAGGAAGAGCTCCTTACACTCTCCTGTCCATTTGATCCCTTCATTTATCCCCTCATCTGCCTGTGCTGAGACTGGCTCAGCGCCGTCATCACCCTGGGGCTAGAAGAGACAGAAGGCACAGCTGTCCTGGGACACCTGCCATAGCTCTCCTTAGAAAAAGCTCCATCCAGGTTCAACTTGTGCACAGTTCCCCTTCTGCCTACAAAGTGCTCAGCAGGATTTGTGCCTTCTCTTAGCAGAGCCCACAAGCAGCTGACACAGCACTCATAGACAAGTGTAAAAAGCTCTCTTCCTTCCATCTCGTTTTTCTTAGCAGCACCGAGCCCTTCCCTTCCCTAAAATCAGAAACCAGGCTCAGAGGTAGGGAAGCTACAGGACTAAGACTCTCAAGACAGAAAGCAAGGTCCAGGTCAAAGCCCCACCATCTGTCCACGGGAACTTTCTCCCCCTCAGCCTCCAAGGCACTGCTGGGACCCAGACAGCTCCCGCTGGAGCCCTCAGGCTGCTTTTCACCAAATACTGCAATAGCTAAAAATTCTATTTGGGGTTACTTCTTCAGGCATAAACATAGCAACAGAAACGTATATAATTTCATTTTCTGCTACTTCTGGGTTAAACTTTGTTTGTTTTTTCAAAGCCATTTGACAGTCAAAAATCCTTTAATAACGCTTATGGAGGAGAACTGAAAAATTGTTACTAGAGGTCTCCTGAGTCACCATAAAATAACGAATGGTTTATTGTTTACAGTTAGATTTATGAAACCTATATACATCTTATGACAAAATCAGAAGTTAGTAGCTAAGATGCTACTGAGACAACATACTACTTCCACCCATTTTTAAATGTTTGCTCACTTTTCATTTAATTAACAGTTAGTACCCACCTCCCTTTCCCCACACAACCCATGGGGGAGGAGGATGAGAGTAAAATTGGCAACAGAAATCTTCGTGGAAAGTAATACCCCATCCGTCGCGCTGATAGCTCTAGTGATTTGCTGGGTTTTATAGCTGTAATAATGGCAGCCTGTGATGTGAAATCTTATAAAGACAAGAAGCTACGTGCCTAAGAACATGCCTGGACTGCTGATGAGAAGAAAGAAAATTACGATCTGCTACTGCCACCAGCAGGTCATTCTCAAAATAACATTCTCTCCTTTGTTTTTTGTTTTGTTTCCAACTCACCTACAGGTATTTCTTGACCACCAAATGATTTCATCAGGCAACTAGATAAAATAATAAACCTCTTTCAGGGGTATCCTCAATAACAATTACTTCTTTAAAAGCTGTACATGACCCTTTTTTTCTCTTAGAAATTAGGCCTAATCTTTCTCCACATTTTCTATCCACACATTTTCTTCATAGGCCCCTGATCCTTTGCTTTTTTAAGATCATGTGCCTGGAAAATACACGTTAGTGTGAGAATGAGTGATTCTGGAGTAAAAGGCAGAGTTTCACAGAACATCGGACTGGTAATACCACAAGATGTTAAATTTTTACTTAATTTGTAAATTTAAGGCTGGTGGCATTTTCTAAAGATTTGGAATTAGATCCAGCTTCTCCCACAGACTAGCATTGGGCTCTTGCAAGGTAATGAGACTTATTGGCCTCAGTTTTCGCCCTGTAAAATAGGGATAATGGCAATAATCATCTTAGAATTGTCAAAAGGAACACTGAAATAATGCACTTAAAGCATTTAGCAATTATCTGGCACATAGTCAACAATCAGTGACTGATTCATTACTATTACAAGAAAGTACAAAATGTAAGTGATTCCCATACAGTCAGAGCCAAATCCATGGGACAGTCCTGACTAGAACCTTTAGATCTGCTACTTCCAAGCCAAGGGCTTGGACCATCATATTGCAATAATGCTGATTTTCTACTTATCTAATTAATATAAAGGCTCTGGTTTCTTTGTGGTAGGCACAAAAATGCTGCAAACATCATTTTTTTAAATGAAGTTCTGTATAAGTCCAGACTATACCAATAATAAAGGCCACTGGACAGCCCTCCAATACCCAACAACTTTCTTCCCACTGGATGCCAAAAGTGGTATTTTCTCAAAGGAAGCAAGAATATAACAGTTTCCTCTCAGCTCTGAAATTTCCCTTCTTTTGCAGAGCTTCAGAGAAATAAAGCAATTGTCTACTATTTGTGCCTTCCACATGACACATGAAATATAGTCATAGTGCAATGTAACCACCAGGCTCCTTTCCCAGTGCAATTAGTAGAAATGACTTCAAGTCAAGGCCAGGGCGGCCACCAAAGCACTCAAGCCTCTGTGCTGGAGAGTGGTTGGAGACAAGTCCTCTGACGTTTCACCGAAGAAGCTTCCTTGAAGCACAAAAGAGGACACTATGAATTCCCATCTAGCCTTGTTGCTAAAGAATTGTGGGTTCAGGAGCTGGAGAAGACCAGAAATGTCAAAGAAAGTCATTTTGTTTACAGAGAGAAGGAATAGAGTGTGCCTCAAAAATAACTCTCACACAGATACCTTAATTGTCCTATGATTACATTCTCACTCCATCGCCCCTTTCTATTTAGGCAAGTAATCATTCTGGACTTGCTGTGTCTTCAAATGTGAAACTGCGTTTACCGTTCGTATATCTGTGATGCTTTCTAAACAAGGATCTGCAGAGGGTTTTCCACACATCGGACGTTGCTGCATGGAAGCTAAATACTAGAGGTGAGTAACTTCCAGGACTAGAGAGGAAATTCACGGTATTTGCTTCCCAAACTAACTTTATAATAAGGAATAGAGAACTTTATAAAAGACCGCGGATCATCAGCAACTGCAGGGAAACCTGGCTATTGATCCAAATCCCGTCTCGGTACAGGCACCCAGGCCTTGTGTATTGCTTGTTACTGTTCCTGAAGCCTCCGGGTCTGCTCAGTCAATGGCGGCCAAAGTGAAAGGAAGCGGATGGGCAGCAATGTTCTTTGGTATGGGCACTGGTCCTCTCCTGACGCATGTAGTTCTTTCCTGTTGATCTTTTAAGAGCGTGAGCACACACCAAGAATTTCATCTCCAAACACCATATGACAATATCTGCGACTTATCCCAAAAGTCATTTTTCAGGTCTTCACCATAAAGAGTACTCATGCTATGGCTCTTTCCTGTCCCACCTTCCTCCTGTTTCCATTGAAAGGTTAGACAGCATTGGCCACTCCTTCCTTCAGTTCTATTGCTGAGTTATCTATCTATTTGGTGTGAGCCACCCCCCAGGATACCACGGTCAAAGCTGAGGCAGAAGTGTGCCTGGCAGTTAAAGAACAGCAGGGGATTAAATGGGAACGGAAGTGTACAGGAGTGCTCGAAGTATATGGTAATAAATTTTTAATGTAAAAGGCAATTTTATAGTAAAAGGCAAATTGCCATTACTCCTCCTCAAAATACTCCTTCTCACTTTGAGCACAATTATCCCATCGTTTGTTCTGAAAGTTCTTATTCATGCGCGTCTTTACAAGCTGTAATCAAAAATACAAGCTGGAAACAGCCCATCTGCCCATCAGTTGGAAAATGGATAAAGAAGATGTGGTTTTTCTATGAAATGGAATACTACTCAGCCATAAAGAATGAGAAATTAGTGCTGGGGATTTGGCTCAGTGGTTCTGGCGCCTGCCTCGCAAGCACAAGGACCCGAGTTCGATCCCCGGTACAAAAAAAAAAAAAAAAAAAAAAAACGAGAAATTAGATTCATTCATAGGAAAATGGATACATATTGAGGATATACTCCTAAGTGAAATAAATAAGTCACGAGTGTGTAAATACTGAATAATTTGGTGTGAATAAACTATAATAGTACACAAGATCCTAATGGGATAATTAATAGTGTGAAATAGGAAGAAAAGGGCTAAAGGTGTAGGGAAAGTGGGAAGGGTAGTGGAAAGGGGGGAAAGGGAATAAGGGAAAACAAAAAAATGAGAAAATGAAAAAATGGAAATAAAGTGTTTCTAAACGGGGAGTGGAGGAGGTGGTGAAGGGAGGGCAGGGACAAGGGGAAAAAATGAGAACCAAGACCTGTCATGTAAAGGTACAGGATCCCAATAATGAATGTAACTGTACTGTATACCTAAAATAGACCAATAAACTCAATTAGAAAAAAGTACAAGCTGGGCATGGGGATGCAGGCCTGTAATCACAGAACTCAGGAGGCTGAGGTAGGAGGATTACCAAAAGCTCAAGGACAGCCAGATATATGTATATCTCTGCTGCATAGTACTACTCAGGCTCATAAAAAACATTATGATGTGTTTTCATTCACCTTATTTACTGGATCTGTGCAACGTATGGCTCTTTCCCAAAGTCAAAATGACCATGAGAGGTTAACATTTTTAATTATTTCAGGACACAAAGGCAGCTATGACAGAGCAACTGCACACTCACAGAACTGCTTCAGAAAGTAGCAAGAACAATGGGATAAGTGTGTTCAAAGCAAGGGAAAGTATTGTGAGGGGGATTCATGGTAATGCCTTTTACTGTAATAATTTTTTTAAATTTAAACATTTTTCAATCACACTGAGTAGTTAGTGAGAGAAAGATGAGGACAGAAAGATAATGGGGCCTGTACACCATTGTCTATACTCTGAATAAGAAAAGTATTTCATTTGGGGGTAATAATTTTTTCTTTTGATAGAGTAAAATTACCAAGTTATTAAAAGTAAAAACCCAAGTACTAGGTACCATACATCCATCACCCTGGGCATTTGTCACAGGAAGTTTTACTGACAGCCCCAGGCACCTCGGGATTGCTCCAGATATTTGTCTTGTAAATTAGCCTATGAAATAGGAGCTGAACGGGGGCTTTGGCCCCTACCCTTCCGATCTCCTTGATTCCTTACAGCAGCCCACTCCCCATACTCAGCAACTTCGCATAAGTCTTGGGACTGAGCAGGATACCAGCTGCTCTATGGATAAGTCCCTTAGGCCAGCTGAGATGTCCTCGATTTTGCACTGGGCCCTCCCCACTGCCTATGGACCCTAGGGCGACCTGTGAGATGTCTCAGTTTAGCTTTGCCACTGAATAGGAGAGAACACAGAGGTCAGGAAGGAAGAAAAATGTACCAGCACTTAGTGCCATATTTGTGCTAGCCCGAATCAGAAACTGATTCCAAGGCTCACCCTAGAGAGAGATTTGGCTATGTTTCCCTCCTGATCATGTTTAATGAGGCCTTAAGATAAAACACAAGGATTTTCCTCAATGATTTCCTCTGATGGTAGAGGGTATGAATGCATACAGGGGAAAGATCTAAGCAGCTTGTTTAGTGTAATCAAGCTGACAGTGTCTGTTCTGTCAATGATTGAATTTTAAAATGTGAACAGGATTCCGAGGATAAAGGTTAATGTGATACCTTATTGCAATGGTTATTGCTTACCGTAGAAAACAGTCATTACCATGTTAACATTTCCAAAGTGCTGATGTAAGCCACAGGCTATTAGCATTACTGCTACTCTCATTATAACAGATTAAATAGCAGTCATATAAATAATCACATGCAATCTAAAACTTGAAAACAAATCCAACCATGCCAAAAGAAAAAGCACAGCCGTATGAGTCCACTGGGCTTCTTTGCAAAGCCCTCTTATAAATTACTGTTTTAAAGCTTCTTGGGTACTGCACTCCCCAACACACCCAGTAACCTAGGGAATGACTAGACATCAACTGATGCTCATTAGGATTGTGTAGATCACCACTTATTATTAAGGACAACTGTTCCTTCTCCCTAACATTAAGGGCCTGGGACTCTTGGCCTCCCTTTGCTCCTTTATTCACCCCAGCCCTTGGGAGAAGTGACTCAACTCATTGGTAAATTTATCAAGAATACCTTCATCTTGGCATGTGATTCGTTCTTAGCACGTGATTAACTTTATGGGAATTAAATGAAAATGTGGCAAATAATTCTGAGAATGAGCCTTTAGAGGGAAGGCCTGCCTGTTGGCTGCCACCAGGTTGGGCAACAAGGTGGAAACTTCATAGTAAGGACTGAGAAGCAACAACAAACTAGGAGCCTGAGCCCTTAGTGACTGAAATGACCACAATCAATCTATACTGCCACCCCAGATTTTAGCGAGGCACAAATTTCTGCCTCTTTTTTAAGCCCCTGTATTTTGGCTTCTCCAATCACCATAGCCAAAGAATAGCAGCAAGAAGTCCAGGAATGGGGAAAGGACAAGGCCCAGGAAAATCCACGGGGGGATACCAAGGAATAAGACCAAAAAAAAAAAAGAGTGAAGGTATTGAGATTAAAAAGGAAGAGGGCCAGGGATTTAGCTTGGTGGTTCCGGTGCCTGCCTCCCAAGCTCAAGGACCCAAGTTCAATCCCTGGTACTGGAAAAAAGAAAAACAAATGAAGAGAATGCAAATCAACAGAAGCAAAATGAGGGTTTATTTGGGGAACCAACCTAGCAAGTAATGATTTATATCATCACTAAGATTCATATTCATTTAGTCATAATGGATCTACTTAATAAACACATTAAATGAGTTAATATTTATAAAAGCACTTAGAAAAATCGCTGATACCTACTGAATATTACACAGCTGCTATTAACCAAAAATAAATAAAACTGAATAGTATGGTGGTTAATATTATGTTGACTTGCTAGGCTATGGTGCCCAGTTATTTAGTGAAACACAAGTCTAGAAGTGACTGCAAAGGGAAATTTTAAATGTGATTAACATTTATGATCAGCTGACTATAAGTAAAGCAGATTATCTTCCATAATGTGGGCAAGTCTCATTCAGTTAGCTAAAGGCCTTAGGAGCAAAGACTGAGAATTCCCAAAGAAGAAGGAAATCTGCCTAAAACTGCAACACAGAAATTCTTCCTGAACTTACAGCCTGCTAGTTTGCTCTACAGATACAGTAGACCCTCAAGTTACGACCAGCCTGACATACAATCAAGTTGGGTTAATTAGATTAATGGAAGACTCATCTGCCTCTTGTTGTCTATAGTGTGTGCCTAGGTAAACACCCAGATCTCAGCTGTATTAACTTACAACCAACTTCAGTTACAACCAGCCCTTGGGAACCATTCAAGTTCATAAGTCAAGGGTCCACTGTAATATACTTGCCTTCCCCACATCTACTTAAGCTACTTCCTTAAAATGAGAAGTGGGGGAGGTCATTCTCATATTGGTTGTTTCTCTGGAGAACCCTAACACAAATGTAAAGTTTAAAATATGCTTGCACTAGAAGCTTCTGGAATTTCTACTTATTGAAAACCAGAATATAGGATGAGCAGTTAGACTAAAAACCTTTTGCACCCCATTCCTACTCTATTCCGAGAGTTGAAGAATCAATCATCTCTTCGGGACTTCATACATTCAGTCATCCTCCTTCCCTTGCTGCTGATTTACAGCAGAAAATCAAAGGGACTGTTATGGCTCATGTCTAGATTAGATGCCCCCCCATAGCACCATGCAGTCATAGGTGGGGCTTTTTGGAAGTGGCTGGATCTAGGGTATGTGGTGCTGGGATCAAGGGTGAGATACTAGCATTAAGAATATGGTAACCTGGCAAAGACATAAGGGTTGTTGCTTGTTGCTTGCTGCCTTCTGCCTGCCATGAACCGTTTCTCCTCTATGATGCCCCTCTGTGATGTCACCCTGTTGTATGGCCAGTCAATTATGAATCAAAACCTCTACAAACTGTGAGCTACAATAAACCTTCCCTCCTTCAACTTTAGGTGTCAGGTATTTTGTCTCAGCAATGAGAAAGTAACTAAGACAGGCACTATGATGTAATAATTCACCCCGCCTCCAGGAACAAATGCTTAAAGTACAGGGTTCTTTGGAGAGTGTTGAAAGGTTCTGGAATAAGATGAGATGACAGCTGCACAACCTAGGGAATGTACTAAATTACACTGAATTATTCACTTTAAAATGGTTTTATGTTATATAAATCCCACCTCAATAAATTATTTTAATGGAGAATCTTATGTTATGTTAGCTTTATCTCAATAAAAACAAAATTGCAAACAAACAAACCAAAAAAGAGGAAATATCTTTACCTCCTTCCTCCTGGGAATGAGAAGGGATGTGAATAGCACAACCTCCACTGTGTGACTCCATACTTTAAAGCTTACCCAGGGAGGGCCCCAATCCACCATGGGAAGGAGAGCCATGCCTTCTCCCGCCCCAGCCACCATCGCTCAAGCACCAGGAGGCCTTGCAGCCCGAGGTCAGTCAGCATCATGGAGTTCAGCCATCAGCTAACTGAGATCAGGGGTCTTGCATCCTCACTCTGTCTGAGCCATTAAATGGTAAATACACTATATTGAAATTTTGTTCATGGCAGACATGTTCTGGACTGCTTCTTGATTTTAGTTTAATTCAAATGATTTAAGGGTGATAGACTAGTGACTACTACCGGTGGTCAGTGTCCAAGTTGTGCTTGATCTTAATGTGTTGCTGATTGTATCAGTTGGGATAAAGCATTGCAGTTGATTTGATGAGCTGTTTTCTCTGATGTTATGAAGATGAGAATGTCTGTGGGTCGTTAGAGACACAGAAGCTAGGGCACAACTATATCAGGAAGATTTGGGAGATAACACACAGATTAAACCAAGAACAGTCTGACAACAAAAATAAAAATGAGAAAACACTTAAGCAAGACACAAGGACAGACTTCCAGTTCACCAATGGCAAACAGTAGGGTAAATGAGGATGAAAAGGCCTATAGTGAACCACCAGGACACCCTGAACTCAAAGCACAGGAAGTAACAAAACAGATCAATCAGGCTCTAGAAAAATTAAAAACAAATAATTTCCCAGATAAACATAGAGATAGTGAGCAAAATGAAAGTTGCGATTCGAGACTCTAGAGCAGAAACTGACAAAAAAACAGATGAGCCCAGGACCATGATAGAAGCCATGAAGGCCCAGCATAAGAAAGAAATAGAAAAAAATCAATGCCCAACATAGGAAAGAAATGGAATCCATAAAACAGATTCAAACAGATATCCAGGAGATTAAACACTCCATTGAAAGTGTATGCAACAGAATAAAAGAATGCGAAGATAGACTCTCAGACATAAAGATAAGATTGCAGTCAGTGACCATGAAAAGAGAGGTCTCTTAAAAATAGTAGGGGATCATGAGAAATCAGTCCAACAACTGAAGTAGCAGGAGAAAATACAAAGGACTTTAAAAAGCTGTTCACAGAATTAATGACAGAAAACTACCCAAACAGAGGGGAAGAATTTGACATTCAGATTAACTGAGGCATATAGGACCGCAACTAGCTACAATCAAAAAAAATCTACACCTAGACATATAATAATCAAGATCCCAGAAACCCAACAGAAGAACAAAATTCTACAAGCAGTAAGAGAAAAGAAACAAATCACATAGAAAGGAAAGCCCATCAGAATCACAGCAGACTTTACAACACAAACCCTTGGGGCAAGGAGAGCCTGGAATGAGATATTTCAAGTACTAAAAGAGAACAACCTCTAGCCTAGACTGATGTATCAAGACTCTCTGTCAAAATGGATGGGGAAATAAGACACTTCCACAACAAAGAACACCTGAGAAACTACATGAATACCAAACCAGCACTACAAGCAATTCTAAACAAGATCCTAGAAAAAGACAATGAAGGCAACAACACCATGAGGCCCAACAGAGCAAATCAAATAGGCAAGGCAAGAAATTAAAAGGAGAAGGTAAAAAAGTAAAAAGAGTCAACAAAAGGCCAATAACATGTCAATAATAAGTCAGTACATATCAGTTATAACCAGCAATGTCAATGGCCTCAACTCACCAATCAAGAGAAATAGACTGGCAAAATGGAATAAGAAGCAAAATCCAACAATATCTTGTATACAAGAAACACACCTAGTGCAAAAAGAAGCCCACAGCCTGAAAGTGAAAAGATAGAAAACAATTCTCCCATGTGACAGGAGCCTAGAGAAAAGCAGGGGTAGCAATCTTATTTGCAGACAAAGTAAATTTCAAACCAAAACTGATTCTAGTATTATTGATGTAGGACGGTAATGTATCATACCTCTGTGAATGCAAAATGTCTTGTACGTGCTTTATGATACATAGTAGTGACCATGTTTTATTAGAGCTATATTTAATGATGTTACTCTAGAATGTTCTCTTTCCAGATGATGATTAAGATGCTAATAAAAAAAAAAATGGTCCCAGGTACCACAACAGCAACAGAATCTTGCTGTTTTCTGGATATTATTCTTTTCTTTGTTTTTTGTTTTGTTTTGTTTTGTTTTGTTTTAATGGAATGTGCTGAATGTCTATAATTTTGTTCAGATGACTGCAGAACCTGGAAAAGCTGTTGCTGCTATCGATGCATAACATACTGCTATTATTAGTCTTTTTATATAAATATAAAAATATATACACATATATATAAATTGAATTTTGGGAAACTTTAATGGTGCTGCCAACTTTGGAAAAAGTCATCCCAATTTACTGTGTTGAGTTGGCATTGTACAGAAATGGACAGCCATATTGGTCTAGAAATGTTAATTTTTTTATTTTTATTTTTTTTCCATGTGTACAGGGGTAACACATCATACTAAATATATAAGGTCATATCTACATGGGTTTGATTACAGAAACTAATAAAGTATTCTCTAAATAATGAAAAAAAGAATAAGATAAGACTATAAGAGCAAGAAGCAATTTAAATATGTTCAGGGACCATTTTCATCTCCAGAATTAAGGATTATTTTAATGTTACATCATTGCCTTCTCTCTTTTACTTTCCTTTTTAGTTTTATTTTAGGATTCCCTATTTTTAATGTTCATACAGAGATTTCTTTAACTGAAATACTGAATAGTTTCTTTGGTGTGAAAAACTATAATAGTACACAGGATCCTAATGAGACAATTAATAATGTGAAATAGGAAGTAAAGGGCTAAAGGTGTAGGGAAAGTGGGAAGGGTGGGGGAAAGGTAATAAGGGAGAGGAGAAAAATATGAGAAACTGAAAAAATGGAAATAAAGTGTTTGTAAATGGGGAGGGGAGAAAGGGGTGAAGGGAGGGCAGGGTCAAGGGGAAAAAAATGAGAATCAAGACCTATTATGTAAAGGCACAGAATCCCAATGATGAATGTAACTGTATTGTATACCTAGATTGTACCAATAAACTCAATTAAAAAAAAAAAAAAAAAGCTTACCCAGGGAAACATTTCATGGACAGGACAAAGTTCCTTAGTAATAAGTCCTCTTGGGTCACAGATGGAAATCAAGTTCATCATTTAATCTATTAATAAGGAAAGGGATATTTTGACTTAATCTTTGTTTCCTCATCTTAGCATCTATCAAGCTGAAGGAACTCCAGAGCTGATGGCTCCCACTAACTGAGGTTACCCCTACCCACTCAGCATGACCACTTGTATCCCAAATACAAAGGTAAGACATTTAGAAGACCCAGAATCATAAAATTGCCATTCTTCACTTGGAACTTACTATAGGTCCTGTACTACATTTTCTTAAAGATAAATAAGTTTAAAGCTGGATGTAGCCCAAAGCACCTTGTGAGCTGGCAATCTGAGTAGAATGGGTAATGCAATCAAATTAACTGCATTAATTGTAAACTACCACTTCAACTGTTTTGTGACAATATGAACAACCATAATCACCAAACATTTTTATCAAAATGAAAATCAGCAACAAAGATATGGCTTCAGTCCAAAACGGCCCCCATAAGCCTCATTTGTTTGGAAGTGGGCCCTGGTCAGAAGAGGTGGGTGACTGGGAAGCAACCTGAATGGATGCAGTCTTGTCCCTGGCTCCTCTCTTCTTCGTGTCCTGGCTGCCATGAAGTGAGCGGCTTTCCTGTCATGTTCTTTCACCTTGCTATTTCTTCCCTGGGATCAGTTAACCATAGAATGAAACCAGCAAACCATGAGCAAAAATAAACCTCCCCTCCTCCAAGTGGCAGGGGCTGGGTATTTTGTCCCTAATTATTATTAGGAAAATCACTAAAATAAAAGAGAGGAAGTGTTAAAATGGGCATCCAGGGCCAGGATTTAGCTCAGTGGTACTTCCACCGCCTCACAACCACAAGGTCCTGAGTTCAATCCCTGGTACCAAAAAAAAAGTTAATCTGTTAAAAAGAGATAGCAGAGCATATGTTCCAATTCTAAGCATTGGTTGAGATGCAAGCCAGATAAAAAGAGCTATATATATGTTAGTTGTCACTTTTTGTTTCCACGTGTTCATTTTGGTCAGCTTCAGAAAATTTTTGTTAAAGTATAAAATACCACTTATTCTTTTAATCAGTGCATACGGCTATACTACATACATAACAAAAAGAAGGCTTTATAAATACTGCTTTTACTTAGTACCATTATAATTCCCAAAGGACAAAGGAACTAGATTGACTTTCCCATATGTTTTCTTTAAAGAAATGTAGGCACCACCGAGCATGGTGGCATATGCCTGTAATCCTAGCACTCAGGAGGCTGAGGCAGGAGGACTGCTGTGAGTTCGAGACCAGCCTGGGCTACATAAGTGAGTTCCAGGTCAGTCTCAACTACATAATGAGACCCTGTCTCAAAAAACAAACAAACAGAAGAAATGTAGGCATCTTTAAAGAAATGTAGGCATCATAAATTTGCTCTACTCAGATATTCAGATGCTAAACAATGCTCTACTTCTGTTTTGTCCAGAAAAACAGAGCCAATGGCAGGGGATGAACATAGGAATTGACTCATGTGAATATGGAAGATGAGAAGTCCAACAATCTGCCATCTGCAAGCCAGAGAACCAGGAAAGCCAGTGGTATAATTTATTTTGAATCCAAAGACCAACAAGAACTAATGGTTGTCAATGGTGTAAGCTCCAGTCTGAGTCTGAAGGCCTGAGAAGGGAGCAGGATATAGGAGTTGCTATGGTCTGAATGTGTTCCCCCAAAATTTATATGTTGAAATCTAATCAGCAATGTGATAATATCAGGAAGTGAGACCTTTGGGCAACTAAGTCCTGAGCACATGGGAGTAGAGACTATAAAAAGAGTCCATTACTTGTCCCTTTTACCACTAAACACAGATAAAAGGCATTGTCTACAAAGCAGAGAGCAGGCCAGCAGACAATGAACCTGCTCATCTTGATATTGGACTTGCCAGCCTCCAGGACCATGTGAAATAAACTTTTTTTTTTAAAAAAAAAAAGCCACCTCTGTGTGGATTTTTCTTATAGTAGCTTGAACAGACTAAGACAAGGTGATGGTTTAAGTCTCAGTGGCTCTAAAGACCCAAGAACCAATGGCTCCAATGTCTGAGGGCAGAAAATGGATGTCCCAGCTCAAGCAGGAAGCAAATTCACCCTTCTTACTTTTTACTTCTGATATATTCAGGCCCTCACATTGAATGACACCCATCCACATTGGTGATATGTGAGCTTTATACTCAATTTACTAATTAAAGTGCCAATCTCTTCCAAAAACACTTACACAAGCAATCCAAAAATTATGTCTTCCCAGCTCTCAGCATCCTGCAGCCCAGTCAGCAGACAAAATTAACCAGCACAACATGCTTATTTTCAGGTAAATACAGCTTAGTTTTCTCCACCAATTGGGGCTGTGGAAAGTTGAAATCTGTCACTTGAAAATATTTTTTCATTAAAGAATTATGTAGGCTCATATAATAAATGCAAAAGCGGGCCGGGGATTTAGCTCAGTGGTGCCACCACCTGCCTCACAAGCACAAGGTCCCAAGTTCGATTCCCAGTACCAAAAAAAATAAAATTAATAAAAATAATAATAATAATAATAATAAAAGGGCAGGGAGAAGACCCAGTGATGGTCACAATTCCCTTACTTGCTACCACACAGAGGAAGGGCTTTTCCCCAGCTGCTGGTTGCAGACTATTTTGTGAGCAGACCTTCATTCTACCACAGGTTCAGACATGGAGTTTCGTGGCCTCCAAGGGAATCCTGTGGTCAACCAGTCTCAAAGCGGGCACCATAACCAAATGAACTCAAGACTAGATCATTTCCCCAAGCTCCTGTGTGTCTGGCCCACTTTCTGGGAAGCTTTCTCCTGAGATCAACATTGCTTTTTTGGATTAAACTTTCATTTCCACCTCCTATATTTTGCCCTATTGCCTATTGCAGGGCATATACTGGCTAAAAGCTCTATTTCTCAAGTTCCCTTCCACTTGGACTATAGGTATGATATAGCTTCATGGGATTTACAAAATGAGTGAGGCAGAGATCATTCATCTTTGTGTGACAGCAGGACTGGTGAGTAGACTCCAGCCAACCACTTTTGAAAGGGGAAGATTCCATGTTCCACTACCGAGCTGCCAATTTTGTGGATGTGAGAGGATATCAACAATGGTCTCCTGCATTTTCCTATGGAAGGAAAAGGGCCTATATGGAAAACCAAAGTACATCTTCACCTTAATTCCTGGATCCCTGTGAAAGTGGTATGTTTCAGGCAAAAGAGACTTACAGATGTAATTAAGATTACAGTTCTTAAAATTGGGATACCAGCCTGCATTACTTGGGTGGATCTCATCTAGTCACATGAGCCCTTAGAAGTGGAGAACTGCCTCTGGCTAAACGGAGAAAAAAATGTGGTAGAAGTCTGATTATCTTAGTTACTTTCTCAACACTGGGACAAAATACCTGACACCCACACGTTAAAAGGAGTACGGTTTATTTTGGCTCGTGGTTTGTAGAGGTTTCAATCCACAGTCAGCTGGCTCCAAGGTAGGGTGGCATGATAGAGGGTTGTGACAGAAAAGCTAGCTCATGGCAGTCAGGAAGCAGAACAACTTCCTTTCCTCTCTTTTTTATTCTATCCAGCCTCAAAGCCTATTGGCTGGTGCTACCCACACCCAGGGTGGATGTTCCCGCTTCAATAAATCCATCACCTACACCCAGAACTATGCTAAACCAATCAGAGCTGTAATCCAGTTTCACAGGCCCATGATCCAGTCTCTTCCAAAAGCCTCTATGAGCTTGAAGCTTTTGAGGGACATCTAAATATAAGATATAACACTGATCAAAATCTGGAAATTTCAAAATGAAAGCAGTATAGAAAGGTATGCAGATAGACATACGCAGCTGAGAGAGGTCCCCAGATGATATCCAAAAAGGAAACAGGCCCTACAGTTACCGGCAATTAAATTCTGCCAATGTCCTAAATGAGCAAGGAAACCATCTCTCTCCTAGAGCCAACACCTTGATTTTCGTCCTGTGAGACCCTATGGAGAGAACCAGCTGAGATACCCTGTACCCAAACTAGTGACTCACAAAAATCTGAGGCAAAATAAATGGGTGTTGCTTTAAACTGCTAAGTTTGTGACCATCTGTCGTGCCAGAAACAGCAAATACACCTGACACCTGGACAGAAACAGTTTTCTGATTTGTCTCTTCGGGGCTGGAACCCAGGGCCAAGCTCATGCTAAGTATGTGCTCAACCATCAAGCCACATACCCCCTCCTGGCTCACATTTTCTCCTTGACTTAGGAGACTACAGCCTAGCAGTACCCCCTGAAATCTACTTCAACCCTTCCAGTAAAGGTCGTATATTAAATCCCATTCCACTTGATATCCCTAGACTGGCTTCTGCTGCCTTCTCTGAGCCTGACTGCTACATTTGATTCTTTTCCCTCTGCATGACCTTGAAGCAAGGAACATCCAGGTCCCAGAGGGACAGACTCACAGTTCGCTAAAGAGGGGAAATGGGAAAATATTTCCCTTTACTTCTGATTCATTCCCATGAGGCTTCAGAATAAATAAGAATGAATTTCTTCATCAGGTTTTCGTACCACACTGGTTTTAAAATCAGTTTGGGGATCTAGACATCCTAGATCTAAGTTGGATGACAGAGAGATGGCAAAGAAATATTTTTAAATTGTGATACTCAAAACAAAAATGTGTATTTTTATAAATCTTTTCAAAATTTTACAAAGATTAAATTACATTCAACACTTTAGATTTTAAACTAAGTGTAACAAACTCCAACAAGCCATTCTGTCTGTATCAAAAAGGCTTTTTCTCTCAGTTTGTTTTTGTTGTTGTTGTTGTCGCTGAAGCTGAATTCCGAATTGGTATTTATTTTATAGACAACGAAGTCTTAGGGATGGAGGTTTGCAGTGGCTTGAGGCAAAGGACACAGGCTAGCTATAGAAGAGGGCCACAGGAAGCTCGTCTAAAGCAAGGAAATCTACATCATACAAGACAGAAGAAAATAATATCTCTTTGTACCAAGCCATGTTAAGTCCTTCCTTGAACACCAGAAATAGCATGCCTACAAACCCCTCTTTGACATAATAATCAAGGAACAAATCAAAGAAACAGTGCCATCTGTTGATCGTGCACAGTTTGCTCCAAGTCATAGTCAGAATTTCAATCTTGCCAACATAATAGCAAGACACCAAGTCACCCAGGCAATGTGACTGTAGGCCAGCATTGTATCCCTCACATGAAGTGATGGCTGGATTTCTTATCTGCTCCTTTATCATACACCCTGTTACACAGATGCAGAGGATAGGCTCTCCAGAAATTGAATTATGCAAATCAAACTGTTCACATTTTAATTCATCATTAGGAAGTCAGTCCTAATGAGAACATGACTGAAATGTATTTACATTGTCATTTAGAATAAGAACGTTATCGTATAAAGCAGTGTAAAAGGTGTACTTGTATAATTAGGAGAATCATGTATGTGACTCAAATTATTACCCATTGCACTGACAGCTTTTGTCAGGTCACGCAGAAGATGGATAGAAATTATGGAAGCAAAGAGTCTGCATTTTCAATGTTTTTTTAATGTCAAGCACAGCTCTGATCTATAAACAAGGAACCCAGTCAAGGAGGTTAAGGAAGAAAAAGCGGTCCATTACTTCATTGTTCAATTTCTAAGTAACTGCTTTATGCCAGGGATCACAGAAGGCCCTAAGACTACTAGGATGAGTAAAATAAAATCCCTGTCCATGAAGAGTTCAATCAGTGCAGTGGTGGCGAACCTATGGCATGTGTATTATTATGTTTTTAAGACAAAAGATGTTAATGAATGATGAGTTATTTCTAAACTAAAACCTCAGTATTCGGGGTTAATTTTAATGTTGGCACTCTGTGATAAGTGTGGGTCTGGGGTTGCAGTTTGGGCCCTAGGTCTCTAAAAGGTTCTCCATCACTAACCTAGAGAGAAAGGGGAGGAAGTAAATGAACAGTTCCAGATGATGTGTTAGGTGCTACAAAGCAGAGTTACTGATGGAACATAGAGAAGGGTGGGAGGTGAGAATTCCTATAACTGAGCATTTGTACAGAAAAGACGCTTTGTGCAGAATGTGCAACTCAGATGTCAGGTGGAAGCCCCTTAACATGCATACTGATTGAGTCTGAACCCTCACAAATACCTGACGTGTCGAAGTCCAGAGCCTTTCTTGGTCCCAAGCGCTTGCCATCTTGGATCCTTCTTAGCCTCTGGGTTCTCAGGTCACAAATGCTGCCTTTGTCCCAAGTCACACAGGTTCTCTCCTAAAACTCAGGCTTTAGAAATTTGCACTTGTCAGGCAGGCACAGTAGCACTGAGCTACATCTCCAGCCCAAGTAAAACTTACTTTGGCTCCAAGTTTTGAAAGTTCCAGTGCATAATGAACTGGCCCTCCTGCTTTGGGGCTAACACATCATGGTGGGTATAGTAGGCAGCAGGTGGTGAGGCAAAACTGCTCACCTCATGGTGGAAAAGGGAGCTGACAGGGACTAAGTTCCCACTCCCCACTTCAAGAGCATGACCCAGTGAGCAGAAGTCCTCTCACTGGGCCCCAACTGTTAAGAGCTCCACTATGCCTCCCAACAGTATAGGGAAAGGCTAGTGGGAGTTGCCAGAGACCCCTGCAGTGGTCCTGGCCTCCTGTAAGCCAGTACATCTGTGAGATAGGAAAGTGGGAATTAAAAGAACCACACAGAGACTTGAGAGAAACTGAGTCTTAGGCTGATCTAAACTGCTCTGGGCAGCAAAGACAAAGAACTCCCAAGACGTCCAGTGTTTATTCACTGGAAAGGAAGGAAGCTGGGCAGAGCTTAGGACACACACTGGTAACAAGTGTCAAGCAGGCAGGACTGTAGAATGAGGCACAGCACATCTTTGCTGAAGAGAACATATGGTTATTTCAGAGGGGAAGAATTTAGATGGAATCAGTTGACCTTGACTGGGAGTGAACTCAGCCAAGCTCTGCTACTTGCAATGTAACACAGCCTTATTATGGAGGGGCAAGAAGCTTGTGCCCTTTTAGCCTGCTAATATCGGGCGGAGGTGTCTGCTACAAATAGCAGCACTGGGGAAAACAAGTGGTTAATGGGTATAAGTAAGAATAAGAATAGGAACAGTGCATTCTGCCAGGCATGGTGGCACACGCCTGTAATCTCAGCACTCGGGAGGCTGAGGCAGGAGGATTGTTGTGAGTTCAACACCAACCTGGGCTACAGAATGAGTTCCAGATCAGTCTCAACTACATAGTGAGACCCTATCTCAAAAA
>NW_022900917.1:20323197-20337399 GCF_012274545.1 Fukomys damarensis | reverse complement strand
AGGAGACCCTATCTCAAAAAGAAAAAAAAAAGAAAAAAAAAAAAAAGAGCCAGGGATTTAGCACAATAGCACCATGCCTGCCGTTGCATGCAAACACAAGGTCCTGAGTTCAATTCCCCCATATCAAAAAAATAAAAGATTAAGTGCATCCTAGGACTGGGGAATTTAGCTCAATGGTCCTACCTAGCAGCAACAAGGCCTGGAGGAAAAGAAAACAAGTGGCAACTCTTTTGGGCATGATTTTTTTGTTGTTGTTGTTTTTGTTTTGTTTTGTTTTTTGAGACAGGGTCTCACTATGTAGTTGAGACTGACCTGAAACTATGTGGCCCAGGCTGGTCTCGAACTCACAGCAATCCTTTTGCCTCAGCCTCCCAAGTGCTGGGATTATGGGCATGCCCGGCTGCCATGGTCTATTTTTAAATAGGTAGTTGTCTTGGTTGAGGTTGCTGCAACATAATACCACAGACTTAGTGTTTAGGGAAGACAACTTTATTTCTCAGTGCTGGAAATTGGCAAGTCCAATATAAGGGTGACAGCAGAGCCAGTGTCTGGTGAAGGTGTTCTTCCTGAGTTACAGATGGCCATCTTGCTGTATCTTGACAGGTAGAGAAGATAGAAGAGGAAGGAAGCAAGTTCTCATCCTGTAAGATACCAATCCTACGCAGGAGGGTTCTGCTTTTATGGCCCAATTAGCAACCAAAGGCCCCACCTCCTAACATCATCACACTGGGGGTTAGCATTTCAACATTTGGATTCAGGGAGACATAAGCAGTGACATAAAGCACTTTTTCAAACTGCACATTATAAGATCGTTCCATTAAATGGTTATTGGCTGGCAAACAAAAATCTATTATAATTATTGAAATGCTTTTCTTCAGTGAGAGCCCTGAGAGCAGTGTCATTTCCAGGTCAGATTCCCTGGAAAACAGAGTGAAGCAGATGTGTACACAGAGGATTACTAGGAAGAGCTCTTGGGAACAATATCCATAAGAAAGTGAAGGAAGCAGGACTGGACTGATGTAAGTCAGTTCAACGAAGTTATAAGAGAAGCTTCATCTGAGATCTGTGAACTAGAATGGACCTTTACAAAGGTCTCAGATTGAGTAAGCTGGGCTTTCCCACTCTGCATTCGCAGCCGACCTGGGAGACGCTGCCCGCTTCAGCAGAAGGCAACCACAGAAACACACACCTTCATCCTCAAGGGAACAATCTGAGCAGCACCCGAGCGTATATTCCAATTAAGACAGACAACAGGGCCAGGGATTTAGCTCAGCGGTTCAGTGGCCTGCCTTGCAAGCGCAAGGACCCAAGTTCAATCCCCAGTACCAAAAAAAAAAGACAGACAACAAAAATGCCTGTACCTTTTCATTTTTTTAAAAGAATTTTCCATTGACAATAATAGGATACCAGATGGATACTAAAAGAAGTTTTATGCAAAGCATCACACATGAAGCCCGTATGTGGGGCCATTTTTGCTTATTATTGGTTGACTACTTTCTCACTGATATATCTGGTCCCCAACTGCCAAGTATGGCCCTACATCTTTAAATAACTTGTAGTTGATATAATGAAGAACTCATCAGCACTGAAAACCTAGCCTTAAATTTTCTTTTTCCCTTGAGCTGTAGTTGAAATTTTTTAAGTTTTCAGTTGTTTATGTCTAATGTTCATCACCAGATTAGATTCCCAATGACAGAGAATAAATATTTTGCCTTTTTATACTCTTTATCGTGGTGGTGCAGTATCACTGTGTCAATCTGAAGCATACTTCTGAGTTAAGTCTGCGAGGGGCCCAGAGGAGTGATTTGGGTACTATACACGGTACCGTTTCTCTGCTCTACTTCCTGGCCGCCATGAACTAAGCATCTTTCCTTTGCCACACCCTCCACCATGATGTTTCTGCCTTGGAGCCAGCAGATCGTGGACTGAATCCCCTGAACCCATAACAGAATTAAGCCTTTCTTCCTTCAAACTGTGGGTGTCAGGTACATATAATGCATCAGTGACAGGAAAGCTAACACACTTACAAAAATTCCTCAGTTGATACTTAATAAAAATGTATTAATCATGAAATTATTAACAAGCAGTTGTATGGTACCAGATGTATATCCTCAACATTTCATTTCAAACATTTAATATACAAAAATTAACTCAATTTTTATTATTGTGTCAAAACTGTTTGCAACAAAATACATTATAATTTAAGCAATTCTTTTAATTTTCAAAACTTACATTAATTATTGTAATAATTTTTAAAACAGAAGAGACTATTGTGAAGTAAACCTTCATTATGTACAGGAGGCTTGATTGGTTATATTCTGAAAAAAGAATGACACGTTTTCTCTTATTCTTTCAAGAAAAGGATCTGTAAGATTTAAATGATCTCCAGAAAAATGTTTCCATTGCTTCAACTGTGACATGGAAAGAGGTTTCAAGGAGTTACATTTTTGTTGATGAGGACCAAGCTGACAATGTCTAGAGAGAGCAAATTTTTCCAAAGAATCATCTGAAAACAATAAGAAAATTCTTAGGCCAATCAATAACCTGCTGTCGATAATACTTATTTTGTTTTTTTGACAATGAGTTTATGCAATTTATTACATTGGGTAACTATAGTTCAAGTTAAAATACATACTTCATTCTTTCTACAAATATTTACAATTATTTATGCTATGTTGATTTAAGCATTGTGGGCAAAAATGGTGAAGAAACACAAGCATGGGCTCAAAATTCAGAGTAGAAGAAATATACATTAAACAAATAATCATCCAAAGAAATATATTACTGGTTTATAATCACATATATAAAATCTGTAGGGCCATATATGTTTCCAAATTCAGAATATAACTGGAATAATCTGGGTCAGCACTCCATTATCAAACCCACTATATTCTGTAAGTCATATGAATAATCCTGTGAAACGGTTTAATAGAGGCTACCGATAAAATCATATTAATTTCTATAGGAGTTTTGTCACCAACTAATTTTATTACAGATTTATGAAGGAATAAAAACTTTAGGTTGCTTGAGCTTTCTGGATTTCAGAAGCGGAGATAAGGAAACGTGGGGCTGCAGTACAGATCAGGGGTCTGAAGGGATGACAGGGCAACAGTGAGCACATCTGAAGAGAGGCTGACCTAGGAGGTGAGTGAGGACCCCTAAGGAAAAGTTCTAGGAGCTACAAGATGACAAAACAACTAGATGGGGAAGAAAGGCAAAGCAATCTAGTAAAAGTACAAACAAAAACCATGAAGGGAACATTGGTGTAGTTGAACCAAGATAATCAGAGCCTATGGAGAAAGGCAAAGAATAATACAAAAGGAGAAACTGAATAATGCAAGATGAACTAAGTACTGAAGAGTTAGATTATACAAGACATGAATGGCCAGGACCAAATTCAAGTCTTTCTCCTCCAGGGCCTCAGCCACATATCCCAGCCCCTTCCACAATTAGATGTAGCCACGGATGAGAATGGCCTACAGAATGCGACCGTGTCACTTCCAGGTCTGGCCTATAAATATCCCCCATTCCACAATTTGCAACATTTTCTCCTCTCACATGCAGGGCACCACTACAGAAGATTCTAAAGCTCAAGTGGGGGGTGCATCCAAAGCGCAAGAAGCCAGGGCACTGCATCATCTTACAGAAGGCTGTCCACTGAATGCCACAGTTACGTGTACATGAGCCATGTCATTGTGCAATGTTATTTTTAGTTCCTTGTTGCAACACTTCGCCTACCCTGACTAACCACTTTAAAGATTTTAGTACTTTTCCTAAGAGCATTAGGAAGGCATTGGAGATCTTATTTTTTTAACCTTTTAATTATGAAAAATTTCAAGTAAATATAAAAGTTAGAGCCAGGTGTAGTGGTGTGTGGAGAGCATGTCTGCCTAGTTTGCTGAGTTAGTGCCCAATTAGTGCTTTAGGCTGATATAGTTATTTTATCTTGCTAGATAAAGGAGTTCCTGCTTTGCTAGGATCGCGAGATGGTGATTTCTCCACACTGGCTATAGTCTGTTACACTAGGAAAAATCCTCATTGGAGGAGTAATTGTTGCCATGGGGCGTTGCCTAATGTGGAAGAACTCTAGTCTATATACGGAAGTGTATTCCTTTGTTTGAGTGCCTTCTCCACACAATTAATAAAGCCTCAGAAGGATCCTAACTGCTGCGTGTCTCCTTGCTGGCGAGCGGCGCGCGACAGTGGTGCACACCTGTAATCACAGCACACTGGGAAGCTGTGGCCGGAGGATCCAAATTCAAACCCAGCCTGGGCCACTCAGCGAGATCCTATCTCAAAATTTTTAATTTTAGAAAGGATAAATATATGGGCCAGGGATTTAGCTCAGTGGTTCCTCTGCCTGCCTTGCAAGCACAAGGGCCCAAGTTAGATCCCTGTACCAAAAAAAAAAAAAAAAAATGGATGAATATAGCTCAGTGTGAAAGCCTCAGGTTGAACTCCCAAAACCATAAAATAAACAAACAAACAAAAAGTTGTTAGGATAGAAATAAAGAACCTGTACATACCTCCTCCTTTAATAAACCCCAACTAACGACCACTTTTATTTAGACCCCCCCCCATTTTCTCTAATTCCTTATTTGAAATACATATATAGCGGGGCAGGGGATTTAGCTCAGTGGTTCCACCGCCTGCCTTGCAAGATCAAGGTCCCAAGTTCTATCCTCCGTACCATAAAAAAAAAGAAATACATATATAGAATATATTATTATACATATAGATATTTCATTCTGCATTTCTAAAAGAAGTCTTTTAAGTTTTATCACCAAAACTGTCATCACTCAATATCAAAATATCATCAGTGTTCAAAATCGTAGAAGTTTTAAGAGATGGTGAGATTACTTTAAGAATCTAAAAAAAAGAACATGAAAAGACAGTAGAAATAAATAAAAAGTATCAGCAATTGTAATAAATGTAAACAAACTAATGTACTAGTTAAAAGAGAATATCAGACTGGAAAAAAGAAAAGCCAGCTTTATGCTGCTGATAAGAGAAATAATTAAAAATAAGGAAACAGATTCAAGGGAACAGGACACACAAGATAAATATGAACAATGAGAAAGGTGGTATAACATGTAATTTAAGACAAAATGAAAGCAGATGACATTAGGGATAAAGCAATCACTAGATAATAAAATAAGTAGGGCTGGGGATTTAGCTCAGTGGTTCCACTGCCTGACTGATTAAAAATCAGGGAAAAATTAAAGTATATACAAGGAAAGAAGAAGAAAGGAAATAAGAGAAATACTATTTAAACAGAAAAATATACAGTAGGACCTAATGTCGATTCTTTGTTACCAAAATGGCCATAAAATGAAAACTTGAAAACATGCATCTAAGTTTAAAAATAAGATATAAAAATATACACATACTTTACATATCTACTATATAATGCTCTTAAAATATGTTAACATGATTATACATAGTTATACATGTATTAGTTCTAATACATTTACTATAAATTTTAGAGTATACAAAATTTACATTAAATATATTTTATAAACTAGGAGCAGAGGCACACAGTTATCCAAACTACTAAGGAGCTGAAGGAAGGAGGATCCCAAGTTCAAGGTTAGCCTGGGTAACTTAGTAAGACGCTGTCTCAAAATAAATATTAAGGGGCCAAGCATGGCAGCGCATGCCTGTAATTGCAACACTCAGGAGGCTGAGGCAGGAGAATCACTGTGAGTTCGAGACCAGCCTGGGCTACATAGTGAATTCCAGGTCAGTCTCAACTACATAGTGAGACCCTGTCTCAAAAAAAAAAAAAAGTAATAATAATAAATAAATATTAAAAAGGGCTGAGGATTTAGTCCTATACTACAGTGCTTACCTAGAAGGCTCGAAATCCTGGCTCCAGGGCCCAGCACCACAAAACAAAAACAAAGCAAAAAATTTTAAACTCTAAAGCCATTATTCCAGGCTTCAAAAGTTTTTCTTAATTTATAAGAAGCTAAACTGAGAAAATGTGGTTTTGCTAAATATTTTTTCAAATATCTATCTGGCAAAGATAGCACTGAGGAAAAAAATGAAATTAACACATGCAAATTGTAAATATTTTGAAGTTATTCTTTGAATATTTTGAACTGCTAAAGAGAGACACATTAACTTTATAGTAACAGAATTAAAACACAACTAACCTGTGTGATCTTTTTCTCCAGTACACTCACAGGCAAGCAGGTCATGAGTAATACAATGTGAACTTTCATGTAATGTGAACAAATTTTTAAGTTCCTCTACTGAAAACTGAATATGTTCAGATGTCTTGGTTAGGTCTACAACGGCCCCAGAAAGTGCTTGCTTACTGATCTGCCTTTGATAAATCTTTTCTTCTATTGTACCTGAAGAGAAAACATTCATTAGATTTCTTTAAGATCCTTATGTCTACTATTTTTACAGACTAAAACATATTTATTACCATATTAGCTAATAAAATATTTCTGAAAGTGAATACTGGCTTAAGTTTTTTTTAATTATTCAAAAGGTACACTTTTTTTGTTACATGGAAAAGTTATTACCTGTAGTTAGGAGTCTGTAAATATGTACGGCATGTTTCTGACCGTCTCTCCATACTCTAGACATAGCCTATGGAAAACATGTGAAAATGCTGAGTACCACAGAAACTAATGGTCCTTGCCACATATGCCAATTTCCAGAAATATATTTTTTGGTCAAAAATTCTAGATTTTATTTATAGATTCAAAAAGCAAAGACTAAGCATGCCCCACTTCAGTTTTCCTGGGATAAAGAAAGAAAGGTTTGGACCAGGGATTTAGCTCAGGGCTGTTGCTGCCTGCCTCACAAGCACAAGGTCCCAAGTTTGATCCCTGGTAACCCCCCAAAAAGGAAGGTTTGAGCACTCACAGACATTATTATAAAGTAACTGCAGAGGGCTAGGCAACAGTGAGTGGAGTGGTGTGATGTGGTGCAGTGTTGTTTGTTTTGATTTGGCTTGTAGAACTGGGGATTGAACCCAGGCCATTGTGTATGGTAGATAAATGCTCCAACACTGATTAAAAGTAATAATAATAAAAAAATGAGGCCAGGGATTTAGCTCAGTGGTGCCACCGCCTGCCTCGAAAGTACAAGGATCTGAGTTCAATCCCCTTACCAAAGGGGGAAAAAAATTAGTTTGACCCTAGTACCACAAAAACAAACAAACAAAAATGAGACAGTTTGGTCAGCAAGAATGCAAGAACCAAGTATAGCATGGGCATGGAGGGTTCCTTCCCAGACAAAGTAGCTAATGATTTACCCCTAAAAAGTCTCTACATATCTGCAATCAGCTCAGGCTCTACAAAGAACCCTGTGACTTAGGGAATCACAATGATACTGTGCAGTAAAAAGGTGCTGGTCAAACCCTGAACATTCCAAAGCAAGTAAGGCCTCCTCCAGCTCTCTAAACCCTTAGGCTATCCTGCCTAATATGCTAGTCTTTGTTTATCTGAAGGCTTTGGTCACTAACAATGGTTATATGACAATGTGATAGAGAATCTCTGGAGTGCCTGGAGACTGAGTAACTAAGGTTGGTCATGCAAGTCCTCCATGACTACAGGACTGACCCCCAATGAAAACTGGACACCAAAGCTTGGGTCAACTTCTCTGTTGACAATACTCCGTGTGTATCATCACTCATCAGCGCTAGCATTAAATGTCCTGTAATTCTGCTGGGAGGGACAACTGGACATCTGTGCCTGGTCCCTCCTGCACTCTGCTGTATGCACCTTTTTCCTTTGCTAATTTAGTATCTGTATGGTAATACAGACATTTTTCATTTAACGACCAACCTGTGGTCTGGATGCTAGGTCCTGAATTGAATAGTTTCGCTAAATGAGGAACTATATACAGTATATACGTTACAATATTCAGAACAAAGAAATGGTCAAAGGAAACTCCAACCTGATGGCTCTGCTTTTATTTGCATAACTTTCATGCAGTACTGTAAGTTACCACAAAACATAAAACTACAGGACTACACTGTGTAGTACAATGAGCAAAAATTACAGTACTATATAAACAATTATACCGTAAAAAAGACATTGAGGCTTTATAAACAAAATGTACACAACTGTACAAAAAAAGGGTCTTAAATTCAGTCTTCAAACAGGCAGGTTGTTAAATGATGCGTATCTGTGTGATCTGTGAATGTATCCGCTTCCCTCAATTCTGTGCATCCTTCCAGAAAATTATCAAATGAGAGGGTTGTCTTGGATCACTTAATGAAGATACTGAGGTACAAACTTACTTACTTACTCACTTACTTACTTATTTATCTGTACTGGGGATCAAACTCAGTCCCTTGTGCTTGTGAGGCAGGTACCAGAAACACTGAGCTAAATCCCTGGCCTGAGGTACAAATTTATAGGTAGAAATCTCAAAATACATTAAAATGAACTGATCTTGAAGAAAATCAGAGGCTTTTTCTCCAATAGCCTCTAAATACATTAATTTTATACTCTCACTGTAGCCTGCACAAATTGGTCCATAACACGCTATCATCTTCCCTAAGGGTCATGAACATTCTGAAGACCCATCTGTGAAGGGCAGTAAATTAAGGTCTGGAGACATAAAGTTTGGGTTTGAATCCTAATTCTGCCATCTATAAACTGTGGGATCTACAACAAGCTTTCATGTTTTTACTTGTTTAAAAATGTGGCTATTAGGGCCAGGAATTTAGCTCAGTGATGTCACCGCCTGCCTCGCAAGTGCAAGTTCCTGAGTTCAATCCCCAATACTAGGGGAAAAAAGTAACAGTCCAAAATATGGCTACTAATATTCATACTTTGTAGGGATGTTGTAAAGATTAAACAAACAGTAAATGAAAAGCACTTTAGCAGAGCACCTGATACAAAATAAGGGCTCAGTATACAGTAGTTGGTCATACATCACCAGCATCTTTGTATTCCCAGCAGGCATTGTATCTGCAGGCATTCAGCAATGTTTCAAACAGAAATATTCCTACCTGAGGGCCACGGATTTAGCTCAGTGGTTCTGCCGCCTGCCTCACAAGCACAAGGTCCCAAGTTAGATCCCCGGTACCAAAAAATAAATAAAATAAAAAACAATATTCCTACCTGGATATCGGTGGCTGGATTCCAATCAATGTCATAGAGAATTAAGTGAGATCCCCCAATCAGGTTAAGTCCTACACCACCAGCTTTTGAACTTAACAAAAAAATAAAGTCGGAAGAGTATTTACTATTGAAATTATCAACAATTTGCTGCCTTTGAGTGATTGGTGTCTGTCCATCAAGTCTTGCATAAGCATATCCATAACGCTTGCAGATGTCTTGCAAAATATTTAAGGTCTGTGTATAGTGGGATACCAAAACCACCCTGAAATCAAAACACAAGATTCTTTATATACCCTTTAAAGAAAAAATTCACATTTTTTTAGCTTTTTTTTTTTTTCCTGAGACAGGGTCTCACTATGCAATTCAGGCTGGCCTTGAACTCATTATGTAGCTCAGGCTGGCCTGGAACTTGCAGAGATCCTCCTGCTCACTCTCCAAGTGCTGGGACAACAGGTATGCACCACCATGCCTGGCCAAAATTCGACTTTTTTAGGTGAAGGAAAATATCACAATAATAGTATCACTGATATTTACAGAACATACAACAATGACCTTATACAATTAAAATGCAGGTACTCCACATTCAATTTTAAAGTCATAGTGTAAACTTCCAGTTTTAAGATAATAAAGACTCTTCTGTTTTTTTCATCTTTCTGAAGTCACCTTAAAAAAAGCAGAATTAACAAAATACAAAAATGAACAAAAGGGCAAACTGCGACACATACTCAAATCTCCTTTCTTCACACTGCCTCTAAAATTTTGTTCACTGGGCTGGGGATGTAAATCTATGTAGAGTACTTACACAGCATGTACAAGTCTCTGGTGCAAGCTTCGGCACTGCAAAAAACAGATGAACAAAAAAAAATCTGTTCATCCCTCCCTCATCCAACAACTGTCATCCCTGCCCTCAAAAAAGAGGGGGGAAAAATCCAGCTTTTTAAACAAATGCAAAGAGAAATGTCTATACTCTTAAAGCCAAACTGAAGTCACAATGTGCATCCACATACATGTCCTTTTGTACATATCAAGCATTATCTAATAAAACACGTAAGAAGACCGCCATTATGGGTAGGTACAGGATGCAGGGGGAGTACAGAAGATGACATCTAATGCAACCTGAAGCAGAGGCATCCAAGAGAAGCATCTGAACTGAATCTTTACAAAGAGAAAAAAACCAAAAGAATGAGAAGCAGAGGTATACTGGCGTAGATATGTGCAACATGTAAGAACAGAGTGTGAAAAGTAGGGGAAGTGTTAGTCTTTTCCAATGTGCTAAGATGTTCAGAAGTTTCTGGAAGAAAACTAAGAGTCTAATTTTTTAAAGAAAAGGAGTGACATGTTCACATTCATATTTTATAAATATAATTAAAACTACAGTTGAATCTGTAATGGGTTGAAAGTGAGACAGAATTAGTTCATAAGTGTCCATCACAACATATAATTGTGTCTAGATGTCCCCCTAAAGCCTCATGCAGTCAAGAGTAGGGCTTCTTCAGAGGTGGCTGGATCTAGAGTGTGAGACCCCGGGACTGATTCATGGTGAGTTCGAGGGCTCGAGGGCACTAGGACTAAGAGTGTGAGTGTTACTTGGATAAGATAGAAAGGATATAAAGAGCTGTGGTCATCCCTGTTGCTTTGCTTCCTTCTGATCACCATGAACTGTGTCTCCACTGTGACGCCCCTCTGCCATGCCACCTTGCCTGGGAGCCAGCAAATTACAAACTGAAGCACCAACAAGCTATGAGCTAAATAAATTTTCCTCCTTTACCTTTGGGTGTTGGGTATTTTGTCTCAGCAACAAGAAAAGTAACTAAAACAAAGTGTAGCCAGGCGTGGTGGCACACGCCTGTAATCCTAGCACTCAGGAGGCTGAGGCAGGAGGACTGCTGTGAGCTCGAGACCAGCCTGGGCTACATAGTGAGTTCCAGGTCAATCTCAACTACATAGTAAGACCCTGTCTCAAAAAAAAAAAGTACCTAAGACAAAGTGTAAATAATCAAAACAAAATCTTGGCTGGGGATTTAGCTCAGTGGTGCCACTGTCTTCCTCGCAAGCACAAGGTCCTGAGTTCAATCCCCAATACCAAAAAGAAAAAAAAAGAAAGGCTAAAAAGAAAACTCTAAGGTATATCAACATTCAAGAAATAGTAAGAGACTGAGGAACAAGTTAGGTTTTACATAGCAAAAGACATCACTGGTGTTTTTTAAATATACATATATTACATATAGTTTTTCTTAAGTACTTATACATTGTTGTTAAATTTATAAAATATTAGAGTTTACCATGACCCCAGAGAAAAATATTCTTTTTTAATGTTTTCTTACATGAGGGAGAGAAGAGCGAAGTAAGCAATAAAGAAAGCTAAAACCCTATCAGCACTTACAGGTAATGTACTAAATTGATCTCTTACTTTTCAGTGGGACGCAGTTCGTGGATAACAGCAAGGAGTTTTGACAGCACTTGTAGTTTTCCTGACTCCTTCTCAATAAACACCAGAGGGTTGTAATCAGCAGGAAACACATTTAGCAAGCCTTCATATAGACTCTTTTCTTCATTTCCATCACAAGTTGAGCTACATTCTTTTCCCTATTTAAAAGGTGATTGTTAAGACTAGCTCACATTTGTTTTTTTAAGGAAAAAAAAAAAAAAAAGCACTAAACTTATGGGAGGGGGCAGAGATTAATAGCTACCTGAAAGGGCCAAACTAACTGCTAAGTAAACCTTTAAAAGTCATGATTTAATCATTTTTGAGAAAAGTAACATGCATCCCACTGTGTTGATTACTGAGCAGTTCTAATGCTGTCTAAGGGCTGCTCCCTTCAACTTGAAAGTGCAGGATCATTTTCCGCATATAACATTGGGGGGGACAGAAAAACAGAAGGAAAAAAAGGGCAAAAAAATGCAAAACCTATTCTTTCCAAAACCCTGACACTTTCATCATCAACCTGCCTTTTTCTATTTTTCTTCTCCTGATTTGTGGGCTGCATATAACATCTTCCAGGTGTTATTTACAAACAAGCACAATTTTACTTAATTTACTTATTTCTTCTACAAGAAGTAACAATCTCACCCATAAATTAACAGAGAAGTTTATTCTTACAATACTTTTTATTTTACTAATAATAATTTGGTGGAGAGTAAGGTACTGAGGATTGAACTGGGGGCCTCACACACGCTAGGCAAGTGCTCCTCCACCGAGCCACAAGCCCCAGTACCAATTTTACTAATACTATAGTCTGGAGAATAATATTTCAAAGCAATCATCAGTACGTCTGAGGTCCCTCCTCTAAAACTGCCTAGTTATAACATGAATATTTAACTAGAAGTCAGCATTACTAATGACTAATCACTTTTTAGGTTAAATTCCCAGGATTGGCAGATCTCCTCTCTCCCATATTTACCAGAATTAATACAATTTTTGAAATTTTTGTTTAATCTACACCACTTCCAAGAATGTTCTCTCATTTTCACGACCAATTATTTCAACCTTATAAATACCTGAACCCAATGCAAATTCTACCTGATCATTCATTTCTGTCTTTTTCTCTCCTCTTAGCACATGTCAGCTTTAACCGTAATTGTGCGGTTAACTATACTTTTTTAATGCTCCCTCGTGTTTTTAATGTGTTTTGTATGCCTCAATAATACTAAAAATACCATAAGGGCAATAAGTCCCATAGTAGATGCTGGGCAAAAAGCACTAATTTTGTCTTATTACTACAATATGGCAATAATTAGATCAAGTTATTTGAATAAAAGTATTTGGAACTCTAAGACATTTACATGGCAGGGGAAAGAGATGGCTACTAGCTGCCTCAAGCCTACTTGCTAAAAAGCTTACAACTTCAAGACATCATCAAAGGACCGTAGACCCGGGGTCTAGTCCACAGCTGTTCATGTTTAAAAACTTGAACATGCTTAAGCTACAAGAAATTGATGGCTCAAGCTAATCAAATTAAGAGACTGGGTAAGTCAAGTTAATGGATTCTGAAGTTTAATATTGACCTACAATTGAGATACACCTATTTAAATGAATTGGTCTACATAACCAAAGAAGATTCAGAGGGGAAATCAAATCACTAGCAGAAGATTGATGAATCTTAAATCAGAATACAAGCAAGACAGATAATTTCAAAGCACACCACAAGTTCTTCAACAGAATCACTTGCAAAATTCTCAGGTATGTCTGGATCCTATTTTCAGAGATTCTGAATCATTCTGTATTTGTTCAGGTCTGGACAGATACAGTTTTAAAATCTGTCCAGGACATTATAATACATACCACTAATTACTAATCAACTAATGCATAAAATCTTATGCTATGACAGCTTGATGTATCACCTGTGATTGAGCAGGTAGACATACATCAGCGAATGGAGATACAGTATTCTCTCTTCTGACTCCATGTAACCTGGTACTCTTAACGATGACTGATAATACTTTCAGCGGTTATGTTGTCAAGAAATCCAGTGCCTTTTGATTAAACTTGGGAAACAATATTACTAGGAACACATTTAGATTTATAAACCATTGCTTAAATGTTACTGTATATGCAGAAGGCTTATTGCAGCCCTTTCACAGTGACCCTTATTTGCTATGATGCTAGAGGAGTTTCTTATGAAGTTTCAGATTATAAATGATGTGCCCTATTTGAAACTGAGAGCGTGCTCTGCCTGTTACCAGTGGCCATATGGAAACAATGAAGAGACATTCCGAGCCCCCTGCAAGGGTATTCTTAACTGGAACATTCTGGGTCATCATAACATCTTCCTTTTAAGGGAGAACTTTTGGCTTCTCTTTTTGCTGGGCTTCATGCCCAAGGGTTTAATTTTTATCACTGTATATAGAATCTGCTTCTTTAAAAGTTGCTTAATAAATTGTTATAATCCTGCCTTCTTCAGAGTTACACAAAATTGACTTCTCCTATGATAAGCTAGGTAAATATAATCCATTGTTGAATAAACTTGGAGAATTCTGGTACAATGCTTCATTTACTAAATACAGAAATAATGACTCCAGCAAAAAGTAGCATCCAGAGTTTTTGTTTTAGGTTTTTTGGCAATTTTGATTTTACTTTTTTGAAGAAAAAAATAAAATAATAAAAATTACT
>NW_022900917.1:20311988-20323112 GCF_012274545.1 Fukomys damarensis | reverse complement strand
GTGGGTTTTTTTTTTTTTTTTTTTTTTTTTTTGGGTACTCAGGACCTTGCGCTTGAGAAGCAGGCACAGTGCCACCGAGCTAAATCCCCAGCCCCCAAGGTGAGTTTTAAAACAGGGTATTAAAGGAAATAAAGGAAAAGAAAAATGTGAAAAAAATGAAAAAATGGAAACAAAGTCTTTGTAATAGGGAAGGATGAAGGGGGTGAAGGGAGGGCCGGGGTATGGGGAAAAAACAAGAAACAAGACATATCATGTAAAGGTACAAAATCCCAATGATAACTGTGTACTGTTTGCTTTAAATGTACCAATAAACTTAATGGAAAAAATAAAACAGGGTATTAATGGTTATTGTTACAATAACATTATTAAGAAAAAATTTGGGGGGGTACTGGGGATCAAACTTGGGACTTTGCACTTGTGAGGCAGGCAGCAGAACCACTGAGCTAAATCCCCAGCCCTTAGTAAGAAATTATTGTCTCTGCTTTCCAGACAAAAAAAATTTCAGCTGTAACTTGACTATGTAACCTGTCAAACAGTTAAATATCTGATTAGTAGTTCTAATTAGTAAAAGACCTAAGTAACAAAGTGGAGACTGGCAATCAATTCTAATCCAAAACAGAAAACTCTTACTGTACTCCAAATTGCCTTATGTTCATTAAATACCCGAAGAGCCCTACTATGTAGTCGTTAAAAATCATACTTTCAGAGGATAGCTAATTTGGGGAAATAGTCGCAATTAACTTAGTAAACAAAGTAGTACAGTATCACAAAATTAAGTTTTTCTAGAATCAGATTATATATGCATTATCTCTGAGCTCCTATTTCCTCAACATCAAAAACTAAGGAAGATGGCATGGGCCTCTAGTCCCAGCTGCTGGGGAGGGGAAGCAGGAGTTCAATAACAGGCTGGGCAACACAGTAAGACCTCACCTTTTAAAAAGAAGTGTAGTGGGCCGGGGATTTAGCTCAGCGGTTCGGTGGCCTGCCTTGCAAGTGCGAGGACCCGAGTTCAATCCTCAGTACCAAAAAAAAAAAGGGTGTAGTAAAATAACAGAGTTGTATAAAGAGTAAATAAAATAAAACTAGAAAAGTATGTAGTGTATGGTATGTGATAAATGTTTAATAATGTAGCTAATATTATTAATACTAAAATGTGATTTTTTTTTTTAGGCTTCAGAGCTTACAATGATTTTCATTTTTTTATTTTTTCCAATGTTTCCAAATTTCATGCCATAATCATGTATCACTTTTATAATAAGAAAAACAAGCATTGTAATAGTAAATTTCTTATTTGTTAGTATCAAACAGAGCCAACTTATTATGCCAAAGTATTAGACAAGGTCCCAAAGAGCATGGGGCATAAACTGTAGAAGGCAGTGCCTGAAAACCTTCTCAGGAATGTGCACATAGTCTACAGAACAAGTAGAAGGTTGGAGATGCTCTATCAGAATCATACTGCAAGTGCTGCAACGCTGTTACAAAACCCACAAATACACCATGTACAAGAGCAGATGCCTATAATCACAGGTACTCGAGAGGCTGAGGCAAGAGGATTGCAGGACTGAGGCCTACCTAGGTGACTTAGAGAGACTCTGTCTCAAAAATAAAATAAAGGGCTAGGGATGTAGCTCAACAGTATAGCACTTGTCTAGCATGCACCAGACCTGGATTCAGTCCTCAGAGTACCACAAAGAAAAAAAAAAAAGGATTAGTCCAATCCGTCTCCTTGGTTTCACATACCATCACACCCGTCTCTGCCATAGTTTATATTCTCCTTACCTTTATGGAGTTGAACAAAAGGCAAGGGTGATTGCACAGTTTTTTAAGAGCTCCTATACATATTAGATGAGGACTATTTTCCAGTGACCCTTGAAGACAGAACCTGACAGCCTGAGAATTCAACAGCTTTTTATAAAGTTCAATCTGTAGTGCTGCTGGTCTGCAAAAGAGTACACTCTCTATTTTAGGTGGGAGATATTTATTTATGACTTCCTGGGTTCTTCTAAGGATAAAAAGTCCAGTGAGACGAGTTAGTTCAGCTGCTCTTCTCTCTCCTAACTCCTTTTCTTCCTATGGAAAAAGAGCAGACTTAAATTAAATGTTCAGTATAATAATTTAGATAAGTGAAGCCACAATCTCCTAATCACAACTTGTTTGGCTACAGGGACCATGGAAGAACCATCAGAAATCAACAAACTACAAATGAAAGCATTCTGAAAGTAAGCTCTCATGTGAAGACTAGAAGGGAACATGCTCTTAAAATCATTAGTAAAGAACTGACAGCAAAATTCTTGGAAGCAAATATTTTGTCATGCATTTACTGTAAAATTAAGCCCACAAGAAATTATTGACACAAAACAATGTTGATTTTTTTTCAAAATTTTTACAAATTGTTCATTAAATAACAGTACATTTTAACCCAAAATATGATATTAATGAATATATGTTCAAATTCTCAATATAGAATTTTTTTAGTATTGAACTTTATAGTAGAGCTTAAAATAAATCCCATTATGTATATATTATTCCCATATAAATGAGAAATGTTCCCTTATATTTTAAAACAAGGTTTAATTTTTATTATAAAATAGGCTAACTAAAGATAGAAACTACAGTTAATTTTAAATCAATTTTCAAAAATAAATAAATAAATCAAATCAAATCAATTTTCACAACCAGAAATAATTAAGTCTTGTTTCATTACATAACAAAAATGATCTCAGGGCTGGGATTTTAGCTCAGTGGCACTGTGCATGCCTCACAAGTGCAAGGTCCTAAGTTCGATCCCTGGTACAAAAAAAAAAAACAAACAGGATCTCAAAGTATAAGGCTTCACGCAAATAAAGAATCAATCATTTTTAGTACTTAGCCTTTGACCCATTTATGATGTTTAATGTGTGTGCTGGAGAAATGAATATGATCTTTTCTTAAAATTAGAGATCATAAATTCTTCCAGCTAGTAAATATTCACACAAACCAAGCAGAGGGTATAGTTCAGTGGTAAAGTGCTTGCCTAGCAGGTTCAAGGTGCTAGGCTTAATCTCCAGCACTAGGGGGAATAAATCACATGCACCATTATTTTGTGTAGTTTCTGGCTCATAGAAAATGTTTAATAATATTTGTTGACAAATTGCTATGTTTCATGAATTCTAAGATAGAAAGAATTTTGCACACTTTAAACTACTCTGGTATAAGATGCCTTTATAATCAATGACTTCTAACAATTTTAATTGACAGTGTGTTTTACTTATTGATATATAATAATGATATATACTGTACAACTGATAGTATCTTTAAGTCAGTTAAGCAGACTGTCTTTGCAAAACAAAGACGATAATTTAAGCAGTTTTCCTGTCTTTAAAAAATGTTGTTTCCTAGTAGTTTATCTTCTTTAGTTTGTTTCCAATTTTTTCCCCCTTACAGCAAAATCTTTAAACAAATCAATTGTTGCTTCTTTATAATAAATTCCTAAAAGTATTACTAGGTCACAAGATATACGCAATATTAAGATTTTCTGATACATATTGCCAATTCATATTGCCACTTTATTGTCACGTTACACCAATTTACATCCCAACTAGCAGAGAATGGTATTCTCATCTATGCTTGCTGTTACTATGTAAATTCAAGCTACTCTAACACCCACAAAAGAGTAGAAGTCACCTCCTCATTACCTTGGTTTACTTTTTTCAATACCAGTAAGGAAGAACATTTTGATATACTTATTGACACTTATAATCTCTCTGAAATACCTATTTATGAATTTTAGATAAGTCATGATGTCATTTTCTAAAATATGTAAGAATATGTAAGAAAAAAATTCACTTACTAATTTTTTCAAAATTAAAAGTACCCAAGTTATAGATGGTTTTTCTAGCTACATTGATCTTTTTTATATTTATTTATTAAAGTAAATTATACCTCAGAAGCAGAAGGTTCTCTCAACATAATGATAGGTTCTTCATATATTTTCCTGTAAGATGACAAAGAGCCCAAGACTCCTGGATTTACAAAATCAATTAATGCAAAAAATTCTTGTAGATCATTCTGAATTGGAGTACCTAAGGAGAGAGAGGACCAAATTTGTTTCATAAACAAAGGTATTTATAAAAGTTTGTACTCTCTTCCCTCAAAGGTATATAAGCAAATTCCCTAAAATCAAGAAAGAACAGCCAAATCAAATTTAAAATATTAATAATCACATAAATTTTTAACTGTCTTTTTGGTAGCAAGACGTGGTGGCACATACCTATAATCCCGGGCACTCAGGAGGCTGAGCCAGGACTGTTTCAAGTTTGGGCTACACAGTGAGTTCAAGGCTAGCATGAACTGCACAGCAAGACCCTGTCTCAAAAAAACTCTTGTCTTTTTGGGCTTTTGCAGGTGCTGTTGTTCTTGTTTTGAGACAGGGTCTCACTGAGTTGCCCAAGCTGGCCTCAAACTCACAATCATTCTGCCTCAGCCTCCCAAATAGCTGAGATTACAGGCATATGCCACACTGCCTGGCTCTTCTTAATTCTGGTTTTCACAGCACAGTAACTGAGTCAGGCTCAGACTGTTGTCACTATCTAACCGTGAGCAAGTTACCTGTATCAGTGTATTGTCTATAAAATGGGGATGGTAAGAGTAGCTCCCTGGGTTGAAAGGAACCAAGTCATCAAACCATACAATGTACTTAGAACAATGCCTAAGACTTTTCAGGTTTTGCGACAGCAGCCTAGCAGACTAATATACTAGTGTGCTAGTCAGTTTGAATCTTAGCTATTTTCCAATCAATATTAACTAGGTTAGATAATTTCAGAAATAAAATCAAAACTTCTTTGATACTCTTAGATAATTACTGAGCACCAACCCTGTATACAGCAAAGTATATACTCATATACAAACATGTACTTTTACTAATAAGGAGCAAATCACCATGGGAGCAAAATATCCTGTCATTATAAAAGCAAATAATTCATTTAGGGAATTCTAGAGGACACAAAAAATAATCACATGTATTTCTAAATTTAAGATGTTAGTGCTAATTTTTATCTAATTTCAGAGCTCTAAGAGTTATAAGTGACAAAGAGAGGAAAGCAGAAGAAATCTAAGACTGACAAAATTAGGAGGCGGAGACAATCCTAACTCCTAAAATGAAATTATCTCAACTGCTACCATCAGGACATTCCTTCTGAATGAAGCACCGGAATAAACTGTAAAGATTAAATTTAATTTGAAATGGCAGTTAAATTGGTAATGTAATTGAAAATATTAAATCTGTTCATTTTTGCTAAAGAAAGCTAACTGAATTTCAAGTGAGCCAAGGACTTCTTTTTATTCTTTACCTTCAGTTCTTTTCAATAACTTCTACTTCTCATTTATCTTTTTTATTCATTTTTTCTCCCTTCTACTGCTAACCTTTTTTACTTTATAGCCACATTAGCTTTTAAATAAGCAACACCCCACACTGAGCAGTAAGGAGAAACCATCTGTTTTTCCCTTCTAGCACAGCACAACTAAAAATTCAGCCCTTAGTTCCTCAAAGCAACAAAAACATGATGAAAAAAATCACCTAGATTGAATTTTCCATTTCTTCAACTCCTTCTTCCCTGTAAAAATAGCATTTTATAAACCAACATCAGCTTTTCTCTTCTCTGGTTTCCACATTCCTTACTGGGTGCACATGCAGCCCCCAGACTGATATTTCTATTAAGTGCTTACCACATGTCAGGTAGCCCCAAGAGCTTTGCATGGATTAACCTTGAACTTCACTAAAATTCTATGAAGTAGATGGTATTATAATCCCTATTTCACAGACAAGAAAACAGATACAGAGAAGTTAAATAACTTGGCCAAAGTTGCACAGCTGTAAATGTCGGATTCAGAAACCAGGCACAGCTAAGTCCAGTCTTATCTCCTATATTCTCTGCTATGATACCACTGTGCTTATTCCTCAAAAGCACCAATGTCAGGGCTTCAGAAAATTATATAGAGATTTTAGGATTTAAAAGCCTACCAAGATTCAATTAACACATATTTATTAGTATGAATTCCATTCAATATCAGCAGTTTTTGGATGTCAAATATCAGGTTATAAATCTGTTATGTTCAGTAGGCAAAATATCCATCGTATCTTCCCAAAGGTAAATACCAACCAGTTAGAATTATTCTTTTCTCACAAGAAAGGCTAATGAGGGCTGTGGTTGTCTTAATGGCACTGTTTTTCAAACGATGTCCCTCATCACAGATTAGAAGATCAAATTTTATATTCTTAATTTGATCCAGGGAGCGAAGCAACATTTCATAGCTGATGACAAGAACAGAATAAAATACAGATTTGATGAATTCTTCAACTTTGTGGTCCTGAAAAAAAAAAAAGATAATATTTAACAAACCATGAGCATAAACTTGTCATATCTTGATATTTAACTGCTTTGATATTTGTCAGCCTGGCATGGTGGCGCACACCTGTAATCCCAGCACTCAGGAGGCTGAGGCAGGAGGACCACTGTAAGTTTGAGAACAGCCTGGGCTACATAGTAACTTCAAGGCCAATCTGAGCTAAAGAGCGAGACCCTGTCTCAAAAAACAAAAACAAAAATGAATCTCATCAAATTTGGTACTCTACACATTCTGATGAGAAAATTTTGTTTCAATATTCATCATAGTTTGGTATTCAACACACAAAACTAAAACTTGTTGGTATCAACTGCCTCCTGACTTACTACCCTACACAGCCAAAACCATTTGTTTGGTATTCATTATGGCCTCCAGAACCCATTAATGACCAATATATTAATTTATGTGAAATCAAACAACTATTCTGACAGCCACTTATCAAGTATTAGAACATGTTAGCTCTTTATGTCTTGATCAGCACAGACTATAAGAAAATACTACAGGTTGGGTGGCTTAAATAATAGGTATTTATTGCGACAGTTCCAGAATTTGGGAAACCTAAAATAAGGGTGTCAAAACAGTAGATGACTCTCTTCCTGGACTGCAAAGGGAAGCCTTCTTTCTATATCCTCTAATTGTGAAGAGAAAAAGCTCTGGTTTCTCTTCCTTTTCTGACAAGGGCAATAATCTCCTTACCATTCCATCTAAGCCTAATTACCTTTCTAAGTCCCCACCTCCTAAAACTATTACACATGGTCCCTGACCTAATAATGATGGTTGACCTAGTGGTTTTTTTACTTTGTAATGTATAAAACTGAACCCAAGGGCCAGGGATTTAGCTCAGCGGCGCTGTGCCTGCCTCACAAGTACAAGGTCCTGAGTTCAATTCCCAGTACCGCAAATAAAAAACAAACAAAAAAAATTTGAATCCATACAACCATTGTTTTACTCTTTCAGTATCTCAATCACATGAGATATTCAATGCCTTATTATAAAATAGGCTTTTAGTTAAATGATTTTGCAAAAGTGTAAGCTAATGAAAGTGTTCTGATCATATTTAAGGCAAGTTAATTAGGCTATGATGTTCAGTAGTAAATGCATTTTCAGTCACTGTATTAATAACCTCATCACACGCCAAGGAACATCTGCATATTGAGAGTAAGAACTTCAACATGTGAATCTGGGAGGAACCCAAATATTCAGAGTAACCCAAATCCAAGACCACAATTTTGCATAAAGGGGTTGGAAGTTACATAAACTTGAAAAGCTACAACAGAAAGAATTAAATACTGTATTATTGATTTGAAAAGCTAGAGATCTGAAAGATGACTAAGGTTAAACTTTTAAGTCTCTTACCTGGGCCGGGGATTTACCTCAGTGATTTCGCCACCTGCCTCACAAGCGCAAGGTTCTGAGTTTGATCCCCAGTATCAAAAACAAAACAAAAACAAACAAAAGTCTCTTACCTGATCTACAGTAAATATCTTGATCCTTTCACTTCCCAGCCATTTTTTAAATTCTTTCCTCCAATTATTTACCAAGCTTCCCGGTGTAACAATTAGGGTCTTCTTTATCACTGGCTTGCCTCCATAGGGTCCCTGACACTGCAGGGTCCAGATGAGCGAAATACATTGCAACGTTTTCCCTAAACCCATCTCATCAGCAAGGATAGCTCCATATCTGCCATTCATTCTGTTAGAAAAAGTGTACTTCCTTTAATCACAGTAGGAAAATATTTCATTCTCCTAAAACCATCAAGAAACCAGAAACTGACTTTTTATCATTATGACACTGAAGCCTTTCCTAATGTTTTACTCAGCTGATTTATAATATACCACTTTTGCAATTTAACCAAAACATCGATCTGAAATTAAAGAACTGAATTTAAATCATCTGTTACTATCAAGTGTACATATTTGAAGACTACATTAATTGCAACATTATATCTATGCTTGGATAATTTAACAATAGCATTACTTATCATCTCTAACAGTTGAGCAATTCTTATCATTTTCAATATTAGATATCAAAACAGTTTAAAATATATTGTAACTTTAATCAAAAGATCTACTGGGCCGGAGATTTAGCTCAGTGGCGCCACACCTGCCTTGCAAGGGAAAGGTCCCTAATTCGATCCCCAGTTTTTTTTTTAAAAAAAAAAAAAAAAAAAAAAAAAATTAAGCTGAATTTATTCTAGGATAAATAAGTCTAACCTAGAATAAGAATTAATCACTCTGGCAGGAAATTAAGTACTCAATCAAAAGAGCTCCCTGTAATGTACCTTTTTAAAAATGTGGCTGGGGATTTAGCTCAGTTGGTGCCACTACTTGCCTTGTAAGCACAAGGTCCCCAGTTCAGTTTGATCCTCGGTACCAAAAAAAACTAAATACTTGATGTAATCCACATAATTTAAAACTTCTTTTATCCTACAGACCTACTAAATTAATGAAATTTTTTTTTCATTTTTTGGTACCAGGGATCGAACTCAGGGCCTTGCACTTACAAGGCAGGCAGCGGAACCACTGAGCTAAATCCCTGGCCCTGAATTAACGCAATTTAAAATAAATGTCACTAGGAATATTATTTAGGTCCTACATTTTTATAAAGCCCTTAATATCTAAATGCTATATATTAAAAAGTTATAAATCCTAAAAGAAGTGAGAATACTGCCCAAAATATAAGTATAGTTTATTAATTTGGGGGGTTTGGGGGTTCTTTATTTTTTAGACAGCACCTCCCTATACAGTTCAGGCTGGCCTTGAACTCACTACATATTCTAGGCTGGCCTCAAACTTGCCAAAATCCTCCTGTCTCAGCCTCCTGAGTGCTGGGATTACAAGCGTATGCCACCATACCCAGCCTAACCATATTATATTTCTTATTAGCAGAAATAAAGACCAATAAGCAACTTTTATGTTTTCCATTATAAAGTATATACAGAGAAAAAGCACAAATGTGAATTATTTTAAATAATTTGCCAATGCAGACCAAAGGTCAGTTAAATAAGATACAAAGAACAGAAGAAAAATATCCATGCTTTCATTGTGGGAAGGAAGGAAAAGCATAGCTTCATTGAGAAGATGTACCTGGCCAATTTTAGAGGGTAAATAGAAATTTACTGCACTAATTACGCAGTTCAATATACTTGGATCTTGACCTAAATTCCAAGAAGAGAAATATAAAGACACAAAGCTGGCAAAGTAGAAAGAAGGTAAATGTTCTTATCCTAAGAACTTACCCTTCATCTGGTAGATCAGCATCTCCCAAACAGGATTTTTCACTACTATCACAAGTTTTTGCTACATATGCAATACTATGCTATTACTTACTTTTCTTTTTCTGTTGTTTTTTTGTTTTTTGGGGTTTTTTTTGAGACAGGGTCTCACTAGTTGAGATTGACCTGGGACTCACTTTGTAGCCCAGGCTGGTCTTGAACTCACAGCGATCCTCCTGCCTTAGCCTCCCGAGTGCTGGGATTACAGGTGTGCACCACCACGCCTGGCTTATTACTTTACTTTTCTTTAAATAAATTAAATTTTACTTTAAACTTATTTGAAAAGGAAACTATATCTAAGCACAATTTATCCGGAACAAAAATTTAACATGTTATTTTTTCTAGTAATTCTTTAAATATATTACTATTAAAATGTAAAAACAGTCAAGCGTAGTGGCACACACCTGTAATCCCTGTACTCAGGAGGCCGAAGCAGGGGGATCACTGTGAGTTCAAGACCAACCTAGGCTACGTAGTGAGTTCCAGGTCAGTGTCAACTATACAGTGAGACCCTGTCTAAAAAAAAAAAAAAAAAAAAAAAATGTAAAAACAAATCTTATCTATGTATCACCTCAGAATGGTCCCACATACTACCAGTGGAATGAGGAACACAGAGACAAACTGCTTTAAACTTGGAATGAGTCTAAGAAAGGAAATGTTTCAAACTGGATATAAGCAGATTAGATTTGAGAAGGATCAGAAGCAAAGATTCAAGTTAGGAGCCACTGTAATAGTGCATATAAAACATGATGGTTTGATGTTGGATTAGAAAAGATTAGGCATGCAGTGACATTTAGGAGGTTAAAAGAATTATAAAGTTCAGGTCTGATTAGATTCAGAAGGTGAGAAAGAAGACATAAGATCCAAAGGAAGATAGGAGGGGGAGTTCAGTTCAAAGTTTCCAGGAGATAGTGTTCTTTGGCCTGTCATTGGGCAAAGGGTTCTTGGAATTTGGAAAAGGGGTGATTTGTTGTAGCTGTGTGGTTTTTAGGATTCTACCATGGGACCCAGGGAGTGCCAAAATATGCCCCAAACCCATTCATTCATTCATTTTTGGAGACAAGATTTAGCTAAACTGTCCAGGCTCAAACTTGCAATCTCCCTATTTCAGCCTGTAAAGTAGCTGAGATTAGAGGCATGCACCACTCACTATACCCGACTCCAACAAATCTAAGTTCAAGAGCCTACTCATTTAAAAACAAAACAAAAAAGACTGGAAAGAAATACTCTAAATACTAGCAGGGATTTTTGATTCTACTATTCCTTAATCAGAAAATTCAAAGGGGAGCAGAAACTTTGTTGGTGGTGGTGGTGGTGAGATTTTTTTTAAATCTTTTTTCCAAAATTCCCCTTAAGCAAAATTAAATTTCTTCCATAATTGGGGCTGGGGATGTAGCTCAGTGGTGATGCCACCTGCCTTGTAACCGCAAGGTCCTGAATTCGATCTCCAGTACAAAAAAAAAAAAAAA
>NW_022900917.1:20307504-20311926 GCF_012274545.1 Fukomys damarensis | reverse complement strand
AAAAAAAAAAAAAAAAAAAAAAAATCAGCCATAATCCTAGTGGCAAGCTCTTAAATACCACATTAAGGTTGACAATATTTATGTTTAGTTAACTATTTTATAAACTACTTAAGGGTACGGATCATGGTCCTGATTCTTGTATGCCTACTTCCTCCTATCTCCTAGCAGGATACTTATTGGGCACATTTAAAACTACTTTGGAGATAAACACAAACATTAAGTATTAGTCACCTTTCCTTCTTTTTTCTTTTCTTTCAGTTCAGGAGATCAAATCCAAGGCTTTGCACACTCTAGGCTGCATCTCCAGCCCAAATCACACCTCTTAACTAAAATTCTAGTGTACCCTGGAGACTTTTTACATCAGACTCTTCTTAGAAAATCATTACTATGTTACGGGTTAAATCAAAACTCATATTAAACTAAATTGTTTTCCTACCTCATACCCATTACACATTCATAAAGAAATACAATTCCTTCTTTCTGATGTGGTCGAAGATGATGTACAACATGAGGATCGATCACTACATCCACAAGAGGGAGGCAGTTCTTATTGAACATCCTCTGGTGATTCTTGTCAGGTTGGGGCAGAACAAGAGAATCTTTCCCAAAAAAAGATAAAAGTATGATTTTATGTGTAATTTCACTTTACAGGCAACAATATTATCTTTTCTTCATTATCCCTAAAATTGAACCCTTTACAATCATGACAAAAAAAATAAATAAAGTTTAGTGACACTAATGCTAATAAGGGTACAAAAAAAAAAAAAAGAAAATCCCAAGCCTATTGTAAGATTTCATAAAAATAATTACAAAACACTTTCCAAACTTCATATGACCAAGAGTGCTCCAAAAATCACTGAAATTCACTTTTACCTTGAAAAGCCATAATATTTAGTAGTTCAGTATTCAGGGAAATGAGAACTCTTGCACTGGAAAGCACAGGTGGGTATTTTGCCAGTACACACCTGCCAATGCTTACAGTTTCTCATACTGAAAAGAGTTCTCAAACTTAACATAAAGCTTTTTTTTTTCCAGTCCTGCACACACTAATGATCATTACCCCTATTAATAAGAACTGAGAAAGAATACATTTTCCATTAATTCAGCCATCATTATTTGCTTAAAGTTAATTATTACATTCATGAAAGTCAAACTCTACAAAGCAGAATGAAGTAATCATCAAATAATAAATTTTTAGACATATCCTAACACAATTTTTAAAATTTACTAAAACATCACCCAAAAAGGCAAAATCAAATATACCTCAAGGCAAGTCTCAACTGATAAATCTGAAGTAAGATAATAACCCTATAAAATTATTGTGGAGGTATATTTATTTGTCTACATCATGAATAAGAATTCAATTTGATCCAAAAAATAAACAGGAAGGAAATAAGAGAAGAACAAAGAAATAAGAAGGGAAGATACAAAGAACTAGGTTCCAGTAGACTAAATAAATGTTCATCAGTGTGGACATATGTGATCACAGGAATGAGAATCATATTTACCAAAAGCAGTTACCCAAAGGACAAGTTTTCTGTGGCTCGACCTAGGTTTCTAAGTAACTGGAAAAAAAAAAACCTTTCTTTGAAATCAATTCCTCATAGGTAGGAGATTAGAAAGTAAAAATGGAAAATTTAGCCCTTGGCTTTTCTCTATATTCTAGTAGCAAACCATGAACATACTCCTTGAGGAATTCCAACCAAGAATTAGCCCCCACTTTTTCCCCTTATCTTTTAAAAGTGACAAAGTGGGAAATATAGATGAAAAACATAACTATTCATACGAGGACACAAGATCACAGGAAAAAAAAAACCTAACCTCTACATATGGCCCATCTTTTTTTTTTTTTTTTTTTTAATCATTGAATTTATTTTTTTTTTCTGATTCTGGGGATTGAACTCAAGACCTTGCACTTGCAAGGCAGGAGCAGTGCCAATGAGCTAAATCCCCAGCCCTGATTATTGAATTTATTGGGTATTGAGCAGAAAACTGTCACACTGAGTTATATCTCCAGCCCTTTCTTATTTTTTGAGACAAGGCCTTGCTAATTCACCAAGTTGTCCAGGCTGGGATCAAACACAATCCTCCTGCCTCAGCCTTCTAGAGTACTAGGATAACAGATATAGACCACTACACCCAGATCTTTAAGGGGGAAAAAAAAATCTGCCTGGCATGGGAGGCTGGCACATGGACAATTTGAGCCCAGCCTGGGCAATTAAGCCATGCAATTTAGCCATTAAGTGAAACCACATCTTAAAATTAAAAATTTTAAAAGGGAGAATGTAGCTCAGTGCAAAGGCCCTAGGTAATAGTACTATAATAGATTACTTTTAAGTGTATAACCTAATTCTACTCATGGCATAGTAAAATAAATGAGGACAATCAACCATTTATACAAAATGCTTTCATATGTATATGTGTATACATACAAATACACACACACACACACACACACACACACACACACAGCACTCTGAATCTCTGAGCGGTTATTAGGACTCACATGAAGAAGCAAAACATTAGGTAAGTGATACCCAAAGAGGTCAGAAAACTAGTTAGTTCAGTGGCAAAAACCACAACTCCGACTGAGGTCATTAAATGAGCATAATATTTTCTTTAGTTCTCCACAGTCCTCTATTGTGTAAGAAGAAGGCAAAGAGAAAATAGACTAAAGAGAAGCAATTGGTGGGACAGATGAAATATTTGGGTAAAAAAAAAAGAAAAATTTGTAAGCACAAGCAATGGCTTTACATATTTCAACTGAGTTTTTATGATAAATTAATGAAGTACGAATTTTTAATTGTGGAGTTCTCTCTCCATTATGATGACTACTGAGTTTACCTAAGTCAGTTCCTCTTTCCAGGCCCCAGTTCCCTCAAATGTAGAATGTAGGGGACTGATCTAAATGATCTCAAAGGCTCCTTTATCTCAAAATGTATGTTTCCATAATAATGGCTACAGGAAAAAATGACTGTTCCTTTATATACTATTTCTTTGCCACTAGAATGAAAGAAGCCTCTTTTCCCCTCCTTCCTGTATCTACTACATCATACTTTCCTAATCCACACCAAACAAGGGTCTGTCATAGCAGCTTTACCTCTAGGTCCAATGCATAAAAGGCAGTTAAGAAACACTGGGTAAGAAAAGATTTGAAGGGCCAGGGATTTAGCTCAGCGGTTTGGTGGCCTGCCTCGCAAGCGCAAGGACCAGAGTTCATCCCTGGTACCAAAAAAAAAAAGAAAAAGAAGAAGAAAAGATCTGAATGAAAGAACAATCAGAAACAGCTTAGGTTTCATTCTGCAATGTCAATTTTTTTTTTTAAATCAAACTCTTCTAAAAGTTAACTGAATTAAACTGAATTTTCAGGTTTTGCATAGCATCTCACTACTCAACACTGTAATACACAAATGCAAGTGATCACAGGATGTAATCTTCAATCCAGAACTATAATAATTCTGAATAGTAAATTTACTGATTTTTCTCCTTACTACAGAAGTCAGGTTTCATTCAAAATTATACTTGTGTGAATTATATATCTACAATTTACCTACTTTCCTTCAATACATAAAGTAATATTTTGATTACTTTTGAGGTTATATATTTACATATTAAATAATTCCCAAACTCTTGCAGTTATTTGATTTCAACATTATCCCTTATGTCAGACTGTGTATCTTAAAAATAAAAGACTTTAACCTGTTTAAACGAAATCTAATCAATTCACATTAACAAAAATCTCTTGAAAGTAAAAGAATATTCAAGTTATTTTTAACACCTTACTTGGTGTGTATGGGTCATGGCGTGGTTTGTAATTCTGGAAAGCATCCCGTATATTTTCCTTTGAACTTGGTTTACAAATACTTCTGAAAGGCTTAGAAAAGCACTTTGAGGAAGTCTGAGAAGAACATGGGACAGCAGGACTTCCTCCTCCGAACTGAAAACACCTGCCACTGTTGAAGTCCTCTGAAGAGATTATACCTATGATTTCTATTTCTTTTCCACCAATCATCAGTGTATGGCCTTCTTCAATCTTTTCAAGCTCTTTGAATTTATATCCAATACCTTTAAGTTGAGAAAGAAAAAAATTAATTGAACTGACATCAAGATGACTTGGTGATACCATAGCCTCCTTGCCATGACTGAGCACAATGAAAACTGTGTTTTGCATGTAGTCTTATATAACTCCAGGCAGAAAACATAATTTATCGTTTTGATTAAGAAAAAAACCATAAAAGCTCAAAATAAAAAATGATTCAGCTCTAAAAGTTAGCCATACTTTAGAGAATGCAAGGATTTTTTATTATTGAAAATATAGCCTAGAGGGGACCAGGGACTTGGCTCAATGGTTCCGCCACCTGCCTCTGCCTAGCAAGTGCAAGGGCCTGAGTTCAATCCCTGGTAATGAAAAAAAAAAAAAAA
>NW_022900917.1:20299772-20307378 GCF_012274545.1 Fukomys damarensis | reverse complement strand
GGAAAAAAAAAAAAAAAAAAAAAGAAAAAGAAAAAGAAAATGTAGCCTAGGGCCAGGGATTTAGCTCAATGGCGCTGCCACCTGCCTTGAAAGTGCAAGTTCCTAAGTTCAAGCCCCACTACCAAAATACATACATACATACATACATACATATCCATACATACATGTAATTTGGAAGCTGAGGCAGCAATGGAAGTTTAAGGGCATCCTGGGCTACATAATGAGTTCAAGGCTAGACTGAACTACATAGTGAGACTCTGTCTCAAAAATAAACAAATAAAAACTATATTTTAAGTGAATGCATGAACACATAGTATAGATTTTATAATTTGGCCACACTCAAAATTGAGTAAGTGACAATGCAGAAAAACCTATGGTATTAAGCATTCTGAACTTATAGGCTAAGTTGTATTAGTACAAGTTATTCTGGCAACATTTTGTAACATAAATTAATGGCAATCTCCAATGTAGATGTATTAACCTAGGTCAGGCCTAGCCATTATTGCCTTGCTCAGTTTATCAGTAGCAGTCCTCTGAGTAGCACTGAAGTTGGCTATCACTGGAATCTTGGTATTAACACCTTATAAAATGAAATCACAACATTCTGCAAAAAAAGAAAAAGTGCACCAAGACAGACTATGTAATCTCAGAATGTCATAACAAGTATATAACTGGCTGATTGGTTTTGGAGAAAATGACAGAATTCACCTTCATAAGCTAGCATGTCACAAGCTTGTCAGGCTCACTACTATGAGGTGTATGCATCATACAGTTGCAGCATGAAAACACAAGGCCAACTCGCTCTTGCTTTATATTGCAACTGTGCAACCAGCTATATATACAATATCTAAGCAAAATCAGAAACATTATTAATATCACAATACCTTTCCCAATGTCTTTGCCTTCCAAATCTTTTAATATAAATGACCTTCCTTTCACAATAAGAACAGCATCTCCTTCCCACTTTTTGTGCTTTTTCTTTGAAGCCTTGCACCAAACAACACTGAAATATTTAACTAGACTATCAAGTTCCTCTTCTTGTCCCTTAGACTCTGTTATTTCTTTAGGGGCTGAATGAACTAGAATGAAAAAAATAAAAAGTTATTAAAGAAGACTTTAATGTATAAGTAATCAGTCATTTAAACAAAAAAGGGCACAAAAATATCAGACTGTCTTAAGGAAAGTATGAAAGAATATTTGATCACTTTTATATTACCATTTCAGAAACTGGAAAACTGAAATATCAGGTGTAGTATAACTATGAATTCAGTGAAGGTAATCATCCATGAGTCTTATAAACTCAGTTTGAAGTGGAGTAACATTATAATCACTATAAACACTTTGGAACTCAAGAAATTTCTCAAGAACACATTCCATTCTCTACTTCCCTGAGTTCATCTTCATAGACTCTACTTGGAGATGAAGCATACAGTAACTGCCTCTCATGGCTTATTTCACTTAGCTTTAATTCCCTCCACATTTATACATGTTGTCACAAATGACAAGATTTCCTTCTTTACAGAATGGTTTTCTATTTCTATTTCTATTCCTTCATTGATGGACACTTAGGTTGAATTCCTATGTTGTCTGTGTGAATAATATAGAAATGAACATGGGCAAGCAGGTATTTCAATACACTGATTTTATTTTCTTTGCATATATATCCAGAAATGTAATTACTAGATCATCCAGTACATAATTTTAAATAAAAACAAATGTAGGGCCAGGGATCTAGCTCAGTGGTTCCACCACCTGCTTCTCAAGCCCAAGGACCCAAGTTCAATCTCCAGCACCCCCCCAAAAAAAATGTAAAACAGCAAAATATGAATGAGACAATTTCATTAAAATTCATGTGTCTCCTAATTAGAAAGTAATCAGGTTTGTCCAATGATTCTAAAAACTCAGTAGTATATGATCAGGAAATAAAAATTTTCTTGTAAAGTTTGCTTTTCTCAATAACATTTCCAGTATCACCGTATGGAAATATATCCAAACAGCCTAACAGAAAACATACCAGTATCAACAATATTAATATATGGTGACAGAAATCAGAAAATAGTAGTTCCTGCCTCTAGAACTGAGGAACTGACTAAAAAAGGACAGGAGAAAACTTGTTATGAGTGATGGTTACACAGGTGGGTAAATTAGGGAGGAAAAAAATCACCAAACTGACCATTTAAGAGTTAAGTATTTTTATTAATGTAAATTATACCTCAGTCTTCAAAACAAATAAACAAACAAAAAAACAATGACAGGATTGAAAGGCACATATGACATTCTACATAATGGTAACCTAAGCGTTTTGATGCAAAAACACCATCATATTAACTCAAAGTACACTTGAACCTACAGACAAAATCCCCTCCGTTTCACCTTATTTCCTCTTATTCCCTCCTTTCCCCTTTAGGATTAGCACAAAACACTGACATCCCAAGAGAAATACTGCAAACCCCATGTAGAGTTCTAGCTCCTCCTACTCACCTAATTTGTACACTAAATTTTCAGTGACTATAAAAAACAATCTAGCTCAAGACAGCAAAAATCTCAATTCTCACATAACTGGAGAGCCCTTCCCTATAACTTTTATACAGTACACTCCTGACACAGGGAAGCTACCAAATAGTAGAAGTAGCCAAGTGGGCAGGGTGGTGCATACCTTTAATCCAAGCTACTTGGGAGTTTGTCACAGAAAATCTGAGTTCAAGACCAATGCTGGCTCATACCAAGATCCTATCTCAAAAAAAAAAAAAAGCAATGTTTTAGCTTTTAAAATGCATAATTAAAATGGAAAAAGGAAATACTCCAATATCAAGAATAAGATATCCCGGGCCGGGGATTTAGCTCAGCGGTTCCGCCGCCTGCCTTGCAAGCACAAAGACCTGAGTTCAATCCCCGGTACAAAAAAAAAAAGAATAAGATATCCCAGCACTTGGGAGGCCAAGGTGGGAGGCTAAGGCAAGAGGATCTTGTGCAAGTATGAATCCAGCCTGGACTATATAGAATTCAAGGGCAGTCTGAACACATAACAAGACCCTGTCTCCAAAATAAATAAATAAAATAAAGAAGAATGACTCCTTCTACTCCATATTGCCTTGGTAATCTTAGGCACTACAATAAGCCAATCAAATCTTTATAGGCTAAAGATAAGAAACAGGGAAGACAGGAAAACACTTAGGGCTGAGATCATCAGAAAAGAGCTAATCTTTGCAGATGTGTTTCCAATTTAGAACTGTAGAGACCCAGAAACTTAGGCCAGATACCAATAGCTAAAGTACCACTAGCGCCCCCTACTCCCAGAGTCTCCAGGCTCAGTTCTCTCATGCTCCTGTGCTCGCTGATGCAGTAGGAGAGGCAGCAGTGTGTGCTGGTGAATGAATTTCCTGCGGTCAAATGACTGTCTCTGTGTCTTCCTTTCATCTCTGACTGGCTCTGCGTCCTCCTGCTGGTTCTGTCCCTGCTAGGTTCTCAAATGCAGTAGGCAAGACTTGTTCACTGAGAGAAGTCCTGAGAAGTTGGAGAGCAGGAAGTCATCTTTAAGAATGCTCTCCCCGAGGGTAATGCACTAACTTGGATTTACTCTCCAGAATGGGTCAGAGTAGACAGACCAAGCTTAGAGACTCCAGTGTCCAGTTTCTGCCAGAAGCCCCTAAGTCTTGCTGGACCCTCTGCCTCTCAGGTAGTCAGAGCTAATCTACATTAATTATAAAAGAAGTGAAATGAAAAAGAAAAATCAAGGCAAAGGAAAGAGAAGAAAACCATGCTGAATTCGGAGGTGGCTTTCAAGGTGACTTACACACAAGTCTCTGAGACTGAAGATAATTCAACCGTGTTCACATTCCTAAAACCTCCGGATTAAGATTTGATATCTGTGACTGCCAGTTCTACACACAAGGACAATCCTTCCACCATTAAATGAAAAACAATTAGGGCCAGGCATTTAGCTCAGTGGTTCCAGTGCCTGCCTCACAAGCACAAGGACCTGAGTTTGATCCCTGGTACAAAAAGAAAATAATATTTTTTTTTTTTTTTTTTTTTTTTTTTTTTTTTTTTTGGTACCGGGGATCAAACTCGAGTCCTTGGGCTTGAAAGGCAGGTGGCGGAACCTCTGAGCCACCCAGCCCTCCTCTTCCTTGTTTGAATCTAGGTTTATTTTTAACTGAATAGAAAAGGGAACAAAAGTTTGGTTTTTGTTTTTACTCCTTGATCCTGAGACTATGAAGACAACCTAGAATGGAGAGAAAGCAGGTCTCTTACACTTGAAATACAGAAGCAACAATACACCCAACGACATCCACACGGCAAAGGAGTCCTTCAGCTGACATCAGGGTGTGAGGACCGTAGTCCAGCTCTTTTCTAGCCTTTTATCCTTACAGATTTTACCACATGAAACTTTATCACTTAGTGATGGAGTTGGTTCAAACTGTGCAGAAATAGGAGATGAAGTGATTATCCCAATTTTCACTTGCAAATATATTTTCAATGAAGGTGCCAATACGCAGCAGTTGAGGCCACCTTTTTTTTTGTTTGTTTTTTGAGACAGGGGCTCCCTACGTATTTGAGACTGACCTGGAACTATGTAGCCCAAGCTGGTCTCGAACTCACAGCGATCCTCCTGCCTCAGCCTCCCAAGTGCTGGGATTACAGGTGTGCGCCACCATGCCCAGCCGAGGACACCTTTGAGTTAGATGTTCCAGGTATATAGGCCAAAATAATTTTCTTGTAACTTGCCAAAGATGGAGTATATTAACCAATTTGGGTGTTAATTCCTTTAGGTACCTCTCCTTGAATTTGAAGCTACAAAGGTGCTTGTAATTAGTTATGGAAAAGCATTTCAGGAAGACAAATATCTCCCAAACAGCAACATATGGCTGCTTAGTATTTTGACAATGAGCTAAGGGAATAGAATATGAGAAAATGAAAAAAATGGAAAGTCTTTGTGGATAGGGCGGGGTGGAGGGATTGAAAGGAGGGCAGGGGAATGGGGAAAAAATAAGAACCAAGATGGATTTTGTAAAGGTGCAAATTTCTAATGATGAATCTCACTATATTGTATACCTTAAATGTGCCAATTAATTTAAAAAATAAAAAATAATGCAGAAACAAAACCGTAACTATTAGCAGATGGTATGATTGTTTCCATAGATTCTAAACACTAACGGCTAAGTTTAATAAAACATTTAACAGGGACACAGGATGCAAGGTTCATGGGCAAAAAAAAAAATCAATTGTATTCTTATAGACTAGCAAGAAATAATCAAAAATTAAAATGTTAAAACCCTATTCACAATAACTCCAAAAGAATTAGATGGATACTTAGAAAAATATCTAACTAAAGGCATCCAAGTCTTCTACGCTAAGAATTTTAAAACTCTGTTGAAGGAAATTAAGATCTAAATAAAGCATCTGCTTAATGGATTAGAATATTAAATTTTAAGATAGTAATCTTCCCCAAAATGATAAACACAGTTGATACAATACCAACAACAATCCCAAGGCATGTTGGGCTCACTGGCTCATGCGCAGAACCCCAGCTCTTGGGAGGCTGTTTCCAGTTGTATGTTTAACTTGTAAGAGTCTTCCAAATTCTTTTCCAAAGCACTGTCTCATATTCTTTCCAACAGGGTACACTTCCAATTGCTCTATGTCTTTTTTCAACACTTGGTATTCAGTTTCTTTAAAAATGTTAGCCCATCTAATATGTTGTGTGTTTGTATTTTAATTGGCTTACATTTGTGATACATAATAATTGTTCATTTTGGAAACTGGTACACATATATGACACTGTGGTCATTTTCAGTGCCCTCTCCTCCTTCTCAACCTTGCCCACCCCCATTCCCCATGTTTTGTTGTTTTTCTTTTTCTTTCTTTTTAGTATCAGGGATTGAACTCGGGACCTTGTGCTTTTGAGGCAGGTAGCAGAACCACTGAGCTAAATCCTTGGCCCTTCCCCTTGTATGTATTTTTGAACACATTTATTGAGATATAGTTCACATACCGTAGTTCCAACTATAGTGTAGAATTCATTCTTAATATTCTATTAGGTACAACTGTCACCACAATTTTAAAACCTTTCCAACAACTGAAACAGGAATTCCATATTTTTAGCTATCATCACCCAAACTCCCACTCCTAAGCCCACACTCTAGCCCTAAGCAACCACTAATCTATCTCTATGGATGTCCCTGCTCTGGACATTTCGTACAGATGGGATCACATGATATTTGGTCTTTGTGACTGGCCTCTTTTATTCAGCATAATGCATTCAAGGGTCACGTTTTAGCATTTTTTCCTTTTATGCCTGAATACCATCCCATGAATGTATACACATTTATTTGTTTGGATATACTGTTCATGTCAGAAAATTAAAATTCTTGACATTGTCCACATTTTCAGTCCCACTGCCAGTGAATCACAGTCCAAACAATTCAACCTTCTATAATGGTGATGGCAAGCCTTTTGGGGCTTTCAGTGATAGTCTGCTGCAGCACACATGCCATAGGTTCACCACAGCTGCTCTGTAACAGTCTCAGAGTGATGCACTATTTTATCTCTTCCATTACTTACTCCACTTACTTCAATATGCATTAAGGATTTCTGATCTATTGCAAGATCTTCACAACAGGTCTGAGCTCTTCTTCCCTTGCCCGCTCTATTCTTTAAAGAAGCATATCCCACATATACTATCTATTTTTAAATGTAAACCTGATCACATATCCCTTTTTCTCAAAATCCATTCATCTTTATGGTTGTGAAGGAAACATGCCTGTCTCTCCTTAGTGTGCTGACCCAAGTGAACTTCTACTCACTCTGCTACTCAGGCTAAATTTCTCTGGTTGCTCAAACGTGAAAATTTTTTATTATATCAACAATAAACATGTAACAAAGTACTTAATGTCAGCCTTTCCCACTGTACTATCAAGTCCTGAGAGGAGTCTGTTTTGTTCCCAGACAAGTATTCTTTAAAACTGTCATTTTACTCTAGGTGCATTTTTACTTCATCTTGAAAAATAATTATGATAATTAAGAGTTATACTGGGTTTGGTGTGTGGCCCAGTGGTAGAGTACTTCCCCAGGCCAGACGGTGCAAGACCCTGGGGTTCAAGCCCTGGAACTTTTTTAAAAAAAATTAATTTTCACTAAGAAAGCAGCTTTAGGAAGTAACTATTATTGTCTGTCCATTTTACAACTTATTTTCCAAGTAAACTTTAAAACAAAGATGTGATTCATCAGTTACCTTACATATGATAGCTTCTACCAACCCAAGGTTTTTCTGGGTTTTGTTTCTTTGTTTGCTTTTTGAGACAGAGACTCCCTGTGTAGTCCATGTACCCCACTATGTACCCCAGGCTGGTCTCAATCTCATGGCAATCCTCCTGCCTTAGCCTCCTGAATGCTGGGATAACAAGTGTGTGACATCATGCCTGACTGCATAACTCAATTTTATCAAGATTCTATTAATTCATCAACATTTAGTCAAGAAGACTGACCATGTTTTGGTTAAATTAGAAGTTGTAGGGCCACAGATTTAGCTCAGTATAGCACTGTGTCTACCTTGCAAGCACAAGGTCCTCAGTTCCTCAGTACAAAAAAAAAAAAAAAAAAAAAA
>NW_022900917.1:20291014-20299717 GCF_012274545.1 Fukomys damarensis | reverse complement strand
AAAAAAAAAAAAAAAAAAAAAAAAAAGTTGTCATGTATTGTTTTTGCTGTTTTGCCAAGCTTTATTTTCCCAGAGAAAGTTTTAAGATTTTTAGCATTAACAAAAAAACATGGGAGCCGAGTACAGTGGTGCATCCCTGAAATCTCAGTACTCAGGGAGGCAGAGGCAGGAGGAGCCCCACAAGTTGGAGGCTACTCAGGGCTACATGAGTTCAAGGCTAGCCTGATATAGTGAGGCTCTGTCTCAAAAAAAAAAAAAAAGGAGGGGGGAATGCTTCAATCAGTTTTATCAGGACTGGAGATTGAACCATAGGCTTTCACACTGAGGAACACTGCCAGCTTCTTGTTTGTTTGTTTGAGCCAGGGTCTCACTAGGTCACTAAATTGCACAGGCAAAGCTTAAACTTGTGATCTTCCTGCTTCAGCTTCCAAGTCCAGCTTTTTTCATCAGTTTTTGAACTCTAATAACAATTTTGTCGTATGCAAGTTTAGCCTATTTTAATTAGTTTTCTTTTTCTAACAGGTATAGTCATTATGCACTAAATAAAATATTATATTTTCCACACTTCAAAAGTTCTGTTTTCAAAAGCTCTGCTTTGGAGCCAGGCGTGGTGGCACACGCCTGTAATTCCAGCACTCAGGAGGCTGAGGTAGGAGGATCACTGTGAGTTGGAGACCAGCCTGGGCTACATAGTGAGTTCCAGGTCAGTCTCAACTACATAGTGAGACCCTGTCTCAAAAAAAAAAAAACTCTGGTTTTCACTAGGTTATCCAAGAAATAAATAGTTCATGACTGCCCTAAGGCAGGAATAAAAAGAACTTCTCACCAAAATGGCTGGGAAAAACATCCTCTATCAAGTACTCTGTTGTACTCTCAAGTTCTAAATAAAAGATTATGTCCAAGATCTTCCCCACCCACCGCACAAAAAGCTAAATAGAACAAAAGATAACTAGTGCTCACTTCAGCAGCACATATACTAAAATTGGAACAAAACAGAGAAGACTAGCATGGTCTCTGCGCAAGGATGACACCTAAATTCATGAAGGCTTCCATATTTAAAAGGGGTGGGAAATTTAGCTCAGTGGTTCTTCCACCTGCCTTGTAAGCACAAGGACATGAGTTCAATCCCCGGTACCAAAAAAAAAAAAAAAAAAAAAAAAAAAAAAAAAGGTAACTAAGGTCTAAAATCAGAAATTCCCTAAAATTAACTTTGAAAGACCATAAGACTTTCAGACTTATATATACCCTTTCTTTTGCAGAGTAGCAGAAGAGCAAATTATGGAGCCAGACTGCCTGACCTTGACTCTTGACTCTGCCACTTATTAACTAGGTAACCCTGAACAAAGTACTTAACCCCCTTGTGCCAGTTTATGACTCTATAAAATGAAAGTAATACTAACGCCTACCTGCCAGACTTATGAGCATCAGATTAGCAAATTGAGCATCACTAGGAACATGGGATCATGGAAAATAACCTCCTATATCTAGCCTTCTTGCATTATAGAAAATACTATGTCCCAAACTAAAAATCTATAAATTTCACTCTAATAATATTTATTTCTAAACTTGAATTTAATCGATCTCTCCTTCCACCCTATAAGAGGATTTTCCAGATCTTCAGCAAGATTCACAAGAATGCTTAAAACCATACTTTGAGGAAGATAATCATTTAATACTAATAATGGGCATAATGAATGATTCCTAAGCATAGAACTTATACATTCCATAAACTCGAGCATTCAATATTCTGTTGTGCCTTAATATTTCCAAATATACAAGTTTAACAGTTCAATGAAATTTAAAATGTCTCATATAACTAAATTCAATAAAGAATGTAAACATTCTTACAGGTTGTTTTTGAGGTTTAAAATTACCAAAACCTGCCAGAACTTTTAGTAGGCATTAACATAAATGCAACATAAACTTAAGATTGAAAAATTTTATTACACTAAAAAATATACAATCATTATATATAAATTGATAACCATCCATTGTTTTTTACCTAATTCTTAAAAACTGAATGTCAACTAAGTATATGTATCATTATAGAGAACCCCTATTTCTTTGCATTAAAGATCATTTTCAGAATAAGTATACATGTCAAATTCATATTTCTGATGGAAGTATAAAATGATCCAATTATTTTGGATAAAGGTCCAGCAGTTGCTTAAAGATTAAATGCATATGTTCCCTAATTTAGCCTGGTATCCACAATAAACTTGTACAAGAGTATCCATAAAACTTAATATAAAATTGACCAAAATCTGGCAGTTACCTGAAGTCTATCAAAAATAAAAGGATAAACTAGTAAATTTACACAAAGGAATACTACTCAGCAATAAAAAGTAATGGAACAACTAAAGAGATAACAGATGAATATTAAAAACATTGAAATGGAGCTGTGTATATAGCACTGACTGCAATTACCTGAGGTTCCCAAATAGGCAATCTTATCTAGGGTTTTGTTTGTTGAGACAGGGTCTCACTACATAGTTGAGACTGACCTGGAACTCACTATGTAGCCCAGGCTGGTCTCGAACTCACAGAGATCCTCCTGCCTCAGCCCAAATGCTGGGATTACAGGCATGCACCACCACACCCGGCCATCTAGGGTTTTTAAACAGAACAGTGGTTGCCTGAGATCCCAGGGGGCTGATTAGGAATGTCCCATCTCCCCACCCCACCAAGCCCACTCCCACTGATCATCCCCCATTGATAGTGAGAAATGAACCTAGGACCTCACATATGCTGATTGCTTTACCACTGGGCTACGTCTCTAGCTCCATTTTTTTTTTTTTTTTTTTTAAACAGGGTCTTGCTACCTAATTCAGGCTGGCCTCAAACTCATGGTCAAACTGGAGATTCTTCTGCCTCAGCCTTCCAATGCTGCAATTACAGGCATACCTTGCTCCATTCTAAATCTTGACACAAATTTGAGCAACAAACAATGATTTTTTTCTTGTTGTTGTTTTGGGGTTTTTTTTTGCTACCAGTGTACAGGGGATCGAACTCTGGACTTTGCACTTGTGAGGCAGGAGGCAGAACTACTGAACTAAATCCCTGGCCCAAACAATGGCACATTTGCTGGGGAATGGTGGTGCACACCTGTAATCCCAGCACTCGGGAGGCTGAGGCAGGAGAATCGCTGTGAGTTGAGACCAGCCTGGACTACAATGTAGTGAGTTCCAAATCAATCTCAACTACAGTGAGACCCTATCTCAAAAAACCAAAAAATAAACAAACCAAACAATGGCACATTTAAGATTTCATTTCAAGGTACACAAATTTTACCTAAATATATATACACACACATATATTGAACTACAGTTAATAATACATAAGTATTAAGGGGTAAACTAGTCTAATTCTCAAACATTTTATTACTTATTTCTCGTTTTTTTTTTTTTGAGACAAAGTCTTGCTACGTAGTTCAGGCTAGCCTTGACCTCACCATGTAGCCTAGACCGGCCTCCAACTCGTGGCACTCACAGTAATCCTTCTGCCTTCACCTCCCATGTGCTGGGATTACAGATATGTTGCCAGGCCTGCAACTTTCTTTAAAATAACTTCTATTCTTTAAAAATGAGTTGAGAGCCATGGATTTAGCTCAGTGGTTCCTTGCAAGCCTGCCTTGCAAGCGTAAGGTCCTGAATTCAATCCGCGGTACCTAATAATAATAATGATGATGATGATGAGTTGGATACATAGATGGATATATAACATGTTCACTGCAAAATCTAGGTGTTGGATACTTGAATATCTACTATGAAATGCTTTGAACTTTTTCTATAGGCTTAAAATGTTGAGAGTAAAAATCTTTGTAACAGGTGAATTTATACATAATTATAAAACACAAAAGACTAAATAAAGTAAAATTTTAATAATATATCTACTGTAGCTTAAATTGCTTGGGCTGACTTGAATGGTATTTTTATTTGCAGTTACTTATTTAGTATACCAGTATATATTTACAAAGCAATTAAATTTTTAAAAAATAATACAATTTCAAATTATAGCCACTAGTTTAAATCAATTTAAAAGATACATAAAAACACATTAAATAATACCTCTAACTATACAAAAACAGTAGGATTCTGTTAATATTTAATTAAGCTGTATATTTCACAAATTTCCACTTGTATTTTTAGGAATGCAACCATATTTCATTTAATTATCTTTAAGTACCTATAATGAAATTCTCCACTAAGTATTTGGTTTTGAGAATTTATGGATGTTAACATTGAAAAAATAAATATATTATGACAGATATGGTACATTTGGTATTTATTATACTACAATCACCTAAATAAATTCCATCCTACCTCACCAAAAAAATTTACCTCTATTGTACTCAATTCTTTTCTTAGGACAACAAAAAAGGGTACACACTGTACAATGTATTATCTGGTACTGAAAAGAACATGTATTAACAAATCATTTAACCACCATCAACAATATGTATTAAATAATTTATTGCACTCTAAGATATTTAAACATATCTAAAATTTGACATTATTCTAAAAAAAAGGCACATGGAAAATAACTAATTTTAAACATTTCCACACAAGATAGAAGAGCTTCAAAAATGAAATAACACCAAGTTGGTCATTATACAAAATAAAAGGATTTAATTTGTCTATTTCAAGAAAGCTGTCATTTTTTAGAAATGAAAAGATTTAACTTTTTTCAGGATGCCATTATAAATCTTTTTGTTTACAAAACTGTAAATCACAATGATAATATTCATTTAAGTTCATATCAGTAAGGAAAAGAGGGCCAGGGACTTAGTTCAGTGGCAGTGTGCCTGCCTCTCAAGTGTATTGTCCTGAGTTCAATCCCCAGTACCAAAAAGAAAGAAAGGTAGCAAAAATAATCTAACTACTATCTAAATTACTTATGCATTAAATGATATTCTGACTTTATTTTTCAAATTTAAAACACTTCTTCAGAATCAAGTTAACATAAAAATAAAATCACTATTTTCCCAGCATTATATGTTGCACCGTAAGCTCCCAAACAGTTCACTAGGATACATGGGATGTGTGGAAGTGTCAGTGTGTATTCCATTGCTCGTACCTAAATTTCCTCCTCTACACTCTCCTTACTGAAACTTGTCCTCAGCAAACACTGCAAGCAAAAGTTTGTAAGTACTCCCCAAACTCAAAAACTCTCAATATTTAAAAAAGGGGCTGGGGATTTAGCTCAGTGGTTCTGCCGCCTGCCTCGCAAGCACAAAGACCCGAGTTCGATCCCCAGTACAAAAAAAAAAAAAAGAGAGAGAGACTGGTTTAGCTCAGAATTTCCCCAACATGCTCTGCAAGACAGTAAACAACCTCTAAAAAAAAAAGATTCTGTGGTCAAATCAGTATTCAAGATTTCCCAAAATTGTGGTATGGTTGCAATGAGGGAGGTGGTAAGAAAATGGAGCAAAACTGTATTCATTTAAACTTTTGCCAACTAAAATTACACAAGATTGACTCAGAAAAACTGCTGCAGTAAGCACTGCAAGCAATGTAATTCTGGTGTCTAAAGACAAGAGTGAAGTTTTTTAGTTTATACTAATGCTAAGAAGTAGGACATGTGACACAACCAAAGACATAGCAAGCTTGAACAATGTAGGGAAAAAATGATTATAACAAGTTAACGTTTGTACTGTCTATGAGCAGCAAAGGACTTTTCAAAGGCAACTTTGTATATACATCAATTTCCTACTTCTCACATTGATTTCAGAACCAAACCATCAAAAAAAAGATACACGTACTTTTTAAACAAACTATTTTCTAGAAACATGTCACAGAATTAATATTCCACAATACACACTCTGGAAAATTGATTTCACTGTACAAAGTAAACACTCAAATTGAAAATTATCAATTTTCAGTGGTAGCATGCTGAAATTATAATATAATATGAATTAAATTTTGTATAGTAATTAGCTTCCAATAATTTTTAAAGTTTCTACTGTAAAGATGTAATAGAATCACATAATAAAAATAATACCTCAAATTAGAAGATACATTATATTCAGTTATAGCACAGATTAAAAAGCGAAGATAATGTCAAAGGAATGTTATATGTTCGACATTTTATGATAAAGAACCTAATTTAACAGCAGCTATAAAATACTCTTAATTAACCAATGAAATTAAGTACAAATAAGAATTCACTTTATTTTTTCTATTTCTAGAGCCATAACCTAAACTTCTGATTTCATTTCCTTTCACTACGACTATTCCTAAATGCTACTATAACACTCTTTGTAAGAATCACAGCTTTAATCCTATCTTCACAAACAAAAGCCATCAATGGCTACCTACCATACATTCAGTTGTCTGGCTCCTTAAACGCAGGATTTAATGTAATCTATAATCTCGCACCAAGCTACATCTAAACTGATATCCCTCAGTTCACTTTCACCCACTTTGCTTTTCAACAAAAATTTTTGAGATTCTAGCATGATTTGGGCACCATGCTAAGTTCCAAAACACTCTTCTACATTGTCCTCAAAGTTTATCTAGCATCAGTTTCCCTGAAAGCGGCCAGACCCCATCTCCAGAGTTTCTGACTCAGTTGGAATGAATGTCATTTATAACTAGTTCACAAGTGATGCTGCTGCTGCTGCTCCAGATCCGTACTTGGAACGCTGCTCTACTCCAAAGGCCACAAACTGAAAGCTCGGCGGGGCATGAGGCCTACTCCCATGTCTATACAGTGTTGGAAAAATATTTTTTAATTACTGGCATCTTTAAATTAGAAATTTTCACATAAAATATAGATACCTGGCTTATTCCTCTGTGTAAAATTTCTGCATGAGCTCAACAGAAGCAAACCCATTTAGTCTAGCGAGATGCCCTAGTCCAGGTTACCAAATTAGCTTTCTCTGCACTCACTTGAAATCAACTGGTTAGCAGTGTACTTGCACTTGTATACTGACCCACTTTTTCCTATTGTCTTTGCCTTTTCTCAAGTCCTCACTGATCTCAAACATCCTTTCATCCTGATACTGCTGAGACTCTACCTTCCCCATTCCAAAGCTTGGCTTAAAATCCTGCTTAACCAAGATCCCAGCAAAGACAAAAACCCTTAAGGAATACACATATTAAAGTTATTCATAATTTTAGTATATGTGCTTTAAAACTCGAGGTTTTATTTTCACATACTAAAATAGCAGTATTTACCAAAAAGACTACCACATTATATCATAAATTATAAACAAGTATGAACTTTTGCTACTTTCATTCTAAGTAAAATTTCCATCTTTCTATTCTGATTTTTACTGTGAAAGAAACCCTTCACAGAATAAGGCATTTAAAATGAAGATATAACATTAAACCAAATCATCAAAATATGTAATAGCATTGAGCTGAGGGTGTGGCTCAGTGGTACAGCACTTGCCTAGCATACGCAGGTCCTGGTTTAACCCTTAGCACCAAATATAAATGAATACATACATATAATATGTGTGTATATTACACATATGACATACATTGTACATATACATATAAGTACACATATGTGTACACACGTATATATCTTCATATATATATATACTGCAATAGCTTTAATAAAATATTTGTTCTAATTTTGCAGAATAATAAAGAGAGTCGAGTGTGGCAGTACATGTTTATAATCACAGCACTTGAAGACTGAGGCAGGAGGATCACCTCGAGTTGGAAGCCTGCATGGGCTATAACAGTGAATTCAAATCCAGCCCAAACTACATAGTGATAACCTGCTACAAAAATAAAAAATCAAAAAGGGAGAAGAGATGGGGTAATGATACAATTCCCTTGATTTCATAATCTACAATCTTTAAAAGCAATTTTAATGAAATAATTCTTCTATTTTTCAACCTAAAGAATATTTCAGTGGATTAATCCTACATGTAACAAGGGAGAACAAGGGGAACAAGGGAGAAAAATTACCAAAAAAGTATTTAGTTCTTGTTCTGCCATACAATTTTTACCCCAAGTTTTCCCTGGACCTCAGTTCCCTTACTTCTAAACTGAAGAGGGGAGAAAAAGTCTTTCCCAAACATCTATCTTGAAAATCTAGGATTCACTCCTTCAAAATGTGAAAACATTAAAAAAGTTCATAAATGGACCAGGGATTTAGCTCAGTGGTGCCACTGCCTGCCTCACAAGTACAAGGTCCAGAGTTCGATTCCTAGTAGCAAAAAAAATTTTTAATAAAATAAAACAAAAAAGTTCATAGAGGGACTGGGGATGTAGCTCAGCGGCACAGTGTCTGCCTGGCAATTTCAAGGCCCGGAGTTCAATTTTCAGTACCCAAAAAAAAAGCATTCAGATATAAGCTTGTTATTAAATTAATAAAGCTTCTAAATTGGACCGACTTAAAACCCTTTAATTATAATCTGGTCATAGTGGGGCATGCCTGTAATCCCAGCACTCACAAGGCTAAAACAGAGAAACAAAGTTTGAGTACAGCATCATAAACTATATATCAAGTTCAAGGCCAACCTGGGCTACACAGCAAGGGTTCGTCTCAAAACAAAACAAAACCTAAATGAAAAAATTTTTAATTTTACTTTTCAAAGTTCCAAAAGTGCTGAAGACTTCAGAACTTTGAAAGAACATGTATATTTGAAGCTGGGCATAGTGGCTCATGCCCATAGTGCCCACACTCAGGAGGCTGTGACTTCAAGGCCAGCCTGAGCTACATAGTGAGACCTTGTTCTAAAAC
>NW_022900917.1:20267574-20290848 GCF_012274545.1 Fukomys damarensis | reverse complement strand
AAAAAAAAACAAAACAAAAAAACAGAAAATGCACTAATTTGTGTGTATTCTAATGACAAAAAAAAAAAATCTCTTGTAAGACAACTAAATATTATAGGAAAAAACGGGGGAGACAATGAAAACTATTACCACAGGGACCAATTAGTAAGTTTACTATCTAAAAAGAACATTAAATTTAAAAATCATGTCAAAAATTAAAAAGAAACTCATGTCAAGAAAATTGTTCATTGGCCGGGTATTTAGCTCAGTGGTTCCGCTCCTGCCTCGCAAGCACAAGAGCCTGAGTTCGATCCCCAGCGAACACACACACAAAAAAATTGTTCATGGGCCAGAGATTTAGCTCAGTGGTTCCACCATCTGCTTCACAAGCGCAAGGACCCAAGTTCAATCTCCAGTACCAAAAAGAAAAAAAAAAAAGTTCATAATATCAGCATTATTCAAGAACATGCACCCTGCTTCAGAATATTCCCAAATTAAATTTAGCCAAAATTAAAATTTTCTAATTGTAAGACTGAGAAAAATATCTTAGAGACTATCTTAGAGACTATTATATTCGGGTAGATCATGTCGCAGGCGAATTGCTTTCAGCTTTTCCACTTCAATTTTTGCTCTTAGTAGCTCTTCCTCAAGTTGCTGCCTTCTTTTCAATCCATCCCTCTTCTCCTGAACATATAATCCAAAATTTTTTTGATTTTCTAATATTATCTGATGCTCCTCTTTCAACATTTGTAGGACCTGAGGATCATACCCTGATAGTGACCTAATGTGTTCTCCACTCTCATGCTGAAAAAAATCATCTCTCCTTGGTACAGAAGATGGAGACGATGTCATTCTCATATCAACGGAGGAAAGTGATGGTGACAAAGATCTTTCCACAACATGTATTAATTCATGTTCTTCTCTTTGCTCTAAAGTATTACTATGTTGAGGATTTAAAACCAGCGGAGGAGGTTTAATGTCTTCTTCTTGTTTTACCTCCACTGTAATAGCAACAGGATGGTGATCCAACATTACCTGTAGTGAACTGGTACCAGCTTGTGCAGCCTCATCCAAGTTTGAACTATAGCACATAAAAAAAGCATTATAAAATGTAAATCAAAGAGTATATGTATAGCATAATTTCATATTTAATATACATTAATTATAAAGCTGTAACAAAAAATATGACTCAAAAGTTGAATCCTGAGAGTAACAAATTAAAGTGACTAAGATTAAGATGTGAAAAATAAATACATATAGGTCTACTCCATCCTTAACCTTTCTTTGGTTTTGCTTTGTGGTGCTGTGGATTGAGCCCATATAGCCTGTGGCATGCTAGGTAAGTGCTCTACCACTGAGCTACATCCTTAGCCTTCCACCCTTAACTCTATAATTCAGATTTTAAAAGGGTAGGCATTACAAATACTTTAGAAGGGTAATGAGGTAAATAAGAAAATCAATTTTTAATGCTCTCAAAGAAACATCAATTATCCCTATAACCTTTTTTTGGGTTCTAAAATGGTGAAAAGATAAAGGTGCAAGATCCCAATGATGAATGTGACTGTACTGTATACCTAAAATGTACCAATAAACTCAATTAAAAGAAAGAAATAAATAAAATGGTGAAAAGGGTCATTTCATGCTTTCTGGGCCTTGCTATTCCTACACCTTAGCACTAGACCTCCTGCTGTTCTCCCAGAGTGATCTAAAACATCAAGACCTGTAACTTCTAAGAAAATAGTGGAAAACCATCTATAGAAGGCACTAATTTCTGCCTTTTCATAACTATCTGGAGATTAGCCTAATTATCTTATTTCAGATAGGATGGCGTTTCTCTTTTACCTATCCTGAACAGCATATGAGTTAAAGTTCATAGGAGCAAGGGTTTTATCCATCACTATATACTCAGCACCTAGCATAATAAAGCAATGTACTTTAAAACATAGAAGATGCTCACTGCATGCCGAATACATTAATGAACAAATAATTTTTTAGGTCAACTGTTTCTAAATGCCTTCTATAGATATGTTTATTAAATTTACACTCATATGAATTCCTAATAGAGCCAACTAAGGTTTTAGCATAACTTAAACTTTAGCATTATATTTTTTTTCATTTTATAAACACAATGCACTTTAAAATTTTTTTCATGTGCAAATTAATTGTTAACAATATATAAGCCTTTTTTTTTTTTCAATTTATGCTTCTGCCTAACTTAAAAATAAAAGTTACAGGAGGAAGAGATTATTGAGATATTAATAGAATCATGTCAACATTACTTAGAGAACATTTTATAAATGATAAGTAACATCATTAACAATACATTCTACTTGGAAGATTAAAATGCTGGAGTAAATTCAAGTACAACATAAGGGAAAAAAATTAGAACTCCCCATATGTCACTATTGGCACAAAATTGCCAGAAATAACAGATATTTGCCAAAGAGGTAGAAATGAAGGAACTCAACCATATATAGAGAGAGCATATAGTAATCTCTTTGAAAATTAAATCTTTTTGTTTTTCTTCGTCTTGTTTTTGTCGTTTTATATGTTCCAAAAACAAAACAATGGTCTATAAATGTAATTCAAATTAGGAAGATTTGCTTCTATTAATATTTTTACTAAAACCTAGAATGGGAAAAGGTTAAAGATACAGATGAAAAAAATTTTAAATCTACATAATTACTATTCAAAATTAGAACATAAACATAACATATCTCCATGTAAATTAAAAATATGCTTATACTGGGCTGGGGATTTAGCTCATGGTTCCACTGCCTGCCTCAAAAGCACAAGGACCCGAGTTTGATCCCTGGTACCAAAAAAAAAAAAAAAAATGCTTATATTACACTCCATTTTAGTTAAAACATTACAAGTCAGGAATACCAAATTTTTTTAAAAAAGCCTTAGAGAAGTTCATAAAAATGATAAAGGACTTGTAAAATTTATGAATCTAAATAAGAAAATCAAAAAAGTTATAAAAACAAAGTATAATCTGGTATTAGAGGTTAAAAAAGACATGATCAATGTGAGTTATAGCACCAGACTTACAAAAAGTTACATATTTTAAAATAAATTTAGTAATATAAGCAGTGATATTTCCTTATAAAGAAGGCACTGGTAAGATTACTGTCATATTTATATAGAAACATAATTAAGATTACAGAAGTAATTATAAACAAGATAATTATTAAGATTCAAGACATCAACTGAATAAGTACAAGAAAGATAAAAACATATTTAATGATTAAGTTATTATGGAGAAAACATCAATTAGACACTAATATAGGCAAGAATTTAAATGGTATAGTTCTTGTATTTTTCTCTTCAAAATCTAATATTTAAATAATAGGTAAAGAAATGTATAAATCAGTTAATCTGTTTCTATCAGAGAAATGTTGGTATCCTGAAGAATTGTGTGTACATTTATAACATAGGTATATACACACAAAAAGTGTAAACAGATACTTGCATATTTATTTTTCTTCTATACTTGTATTTTTAAAATATTCAACTATCTAAAACTAAAGTTTCTATGTGTGGTTTTGAAATTATTAAAAATCTAAATTTAATAACCAAAAGATACAGTTTTATGCCTGTAAAGCAAAGGCCATAATTCTCCAGTTTTGGGGGGAGATACAGGGTGGAAATTTGGAAGAGACAGCACAACATAAAACAGTTTTACTGTGGAGTTCACTGGACATCCCATATATTAAAATTTCATCATTTGTCATCATAGTGAATATTTTAACCAGTGGCCTCAAGTATTAATCCAATATGAATCCACGTCCTGGATACCACTGGCAATATTTTTTTTACTGCACTATCTAGTTGAAATAAGCAATGTACGCCAAGAAGCTTAGCTCAAAAATATTTTCCTAATAAGTCACAAAAATAACAGCTACATTTCACTAAAAAGTTTTTCCTCTATTTCTTGCCTAAATTCAAAGAACGTTCACAGGTAATCAATAGTTTTGCTTATATAAATAATGTCTCTCCTACCAGTAAGAAAGCACACTGTGTAAAGCTTTGTTTGAAAGGCCCCTCAACCAACACGGAGTTTACAGTTTGTTTACATTACCCTAAATGGTTCAGGAGAATGTAGCTGCCATTTTTTATCTTCTGCCAAGTGTTGAAATTTGAATTAGTAGCAAGGTAATACTTTGAAGATTCCCAGGTAAATACTAGTTATACAGAACATAAATCTAACCTGAAAATTACTTCTAACCCTAAAAGAACTCGGTTGCTGTAATGGGTATGTTTAAATTCCTAGTTTGAGATCTTTGCAAAGCAATATGAGAAAGCTTAACTTTCCTGTATGACCCAAGACCAAAGTGAAACTAGACCATTAAGGAATAAAAACAAAAACTTTTAATTTTATTATGTAATCTTAATCTCCAATTAGGCATTAACTCCCTAAAGTTGTTTTCATCTTATTTTAAGTATGTTCTAAAAATAATTTAACCTGTTTTCATGTAATGTCATTAATAACTTTACTTCATTGTTGATTTCAGTACTGTCAGTTTAAAGCATATTCAGTAAGTATAGACAGACAATTCATACAAAAGCAAAGGTTCCATTTCTCTGCCAGTTAACTTTATATAAATTTTATATAAAATTCAAAGATCCAACGAACTGTAATCTTAAATGAGAAAAAAAGTATCTCTCTGAAGCAAATTAAATAACTTTAAAGCTTAAAAAGTTTATGAAGTTAGGTCATAAATTTCATCCCATTTATTCATCCTTAACCTTTACTTTTAGAAATTATAGAAAGGAAGGGGGAGGGGAACACAGTTAAAAACTGGCTTAAATCAAATGCAGCAGAAAAATCCTTATAGCCTCACTGTTCTTTTTTTAAGAAAGCAAAACAAAGACACTATTCATTGCTCCCGTAGTGGGGATGCTTACTATGCATATCTCTTTCACAGCTAAGCCAAAGCCCAATAGATAGGAGGCGCCATAATTTTCCACAACAAAATAAAATAAAGCTTACCTTTGTATGTGGTTCCTGTCTCTTACCAGGCAAAAACTGGAAATCTGGGGAATCATCTCCATAACTTTCTTGGTTGGCTCAGAAATATTGCTTTTAAAATCTGATTGGGCCTCTTTTTGCTGCAATAGCTCCTGTTTGGCATATTCTTTGAGCCTTTTGTAAAGGGTTCGTAGGCCCTGCGCTGTTCGAGGAGGGCGGTCTACTCCAATTGCATTATAGTTAACTGCTATGATATCCCAACATCTATTCTTTTCCACTATCACTGAATGTTTGTTAGTGTGTTCTTCGAGAATTTTCACATATGGCTTCACAAGCTTTAGTAAATCAAGCTTTTCAGATAAGGTAAAATTGGAAGATCTAGCCTTTCCTACCATTGTTCTTTTCAAATTAAGTAGGCAGTGTCTGAAAACACCACGCAGCCTTCAGCTCTGCTCAGCTCTTTTCACAAACAGAAAAAAGATCAGGCTTAACTAGGCTAGCCTCATTTAGGCCCACGCCTACAGGGGAGGGTTTATTAAAATTCCTCCAGCTTAAACTGACGCAGGTTCAGGAAATCTGCTTAAACCAAGCCTGACCTACATAAAGCTTCTCACTGAAGACAGGAAGGCACAAGCAAAACACACTTGTGTATAAAGAGAACCGCTGGAGATAGGATTTAATGCACAAAGGTCTAGAGATAAGCATGGAACACAGCTAAAAATTAGCTAATTTAGTGAGAAAATCGAATTTCCACGTATGTATGCCTGGCTGATAAGACTGAAACTGCAATGCAGTTATCACTTAATAAAAACAAAGAAGGAAATGTTTTGTGCTATTCGTTTACGAATTCAACACACAGAAAACTAAAAGATATAAGTGGTGAAAACAAGGATTCCTAACAGATCTAATCACTGTTTCAGAGCAGGGTGTTCTCCCTGACAAAATCTGCATAATGCTGGTCCTGCTGTCAATCAGGAATTGCATATCCTCTAGCTAGTTAGGTTACACCCAGCTCAGACTACACAGTAAAGCTAAGCTGCTTTCTCCTTCATTTCACAGTCTGCATCAGCCTCTGCATATTTTCAGTTAAGAACACTAACTCTCAAAACCAGGTAAACATTACATTCTAAACCAATGGATTATTCTAGTTGCACATTGTGTGAATATACCAGCTTGTTTGATCATGTTATGAAAGAGCAGGATTTTTTTTATTTAGGTATAACCACATGACCTAGACTATAAAGGAAACGCCTAATTTAGCCATTTGCAAAGTTATCAGTTTACTTGCTTACACCTGGTCTGAAAACATATGAAAAATTATATAAACAAAACAAACCTACTTTCTCATGATAGACATGTTTCTCCAGTTAGGGATATTAATTAAAAGCATGCTTGAACATGGTTCATTCAGTTCAGTCAAACAATTACCAAACACCTATAAAAACTCTCCCAAGCACTGTGCAAGGCCCAAGGAAAAGGTAAAGGTCCATCCAGATACAACACTTATACAGCTATAGAAAGGCTATAAATTCTCAATTTCCTTGTTTTCATTCTTTTAATCAAAAATTTCATTCAATTAAATTTACCGAGGTCTCACTTTGCACCAGACAATATGCTAAAGTTTTAAATACATTATGTCAAAAAAATTAAAAAATAAAAGCAAGATTGCTGTATGTTCCATAGAATAATAGTACCTGTTGCCTGGCATACCCTACTAGACAATCTGATTCTGTAATAGCCCTAGCTTCTACTCCCTTTGAGCAGTTTTACATCTCAGTAAATTGTAGAAAATTACCCCAGGTTGAGTATCCCTTATCCAAAATACCTGGCACTGAAACCATCTCAGGTTTTGGATTTTCTTCAGATTTTGGAATATTTTCATAAATATGAAATGAGGAATCAACTAAAGCCTAAACACAAAATTCATGTGTTTCAGATATAGCTTATATACATAGCCTAAAAGTAAATTTAGGCTATTTTTTTATTCATTAAGTTTACTAGTTCTCTTTAGGTATAGAATATGACGACATTCATCATTGGGGATTTGCACCCTTTACATGACATATATTAGTTCTTATCTTTTACCCTATTTCAATACCCTGCCTTCAACCACTCCACTCCTTCTGTTTGTTTTTTTTTTTTCCTTTTCTCATATTCCTTTTATACCTGTATTTCAACCATAACTGGTCACCACAAGAGATTAAAGAATGGAATTTTCTACCTTGGGGGCTTCATGTCAGTGTAGAAGATATCTTGCTTATGAAGAAGGCAGTTAGCTATTGGAAAGGCCTGAGATAAGAATGGAGACCAGCCAAACCCACAGAATGCACCCTCCCTTCAGGATCTTAGTAGAGAGTGGGCTGCACTCCATGAAGCCAGGCAAAGAATGAATTTCCTCAGGCAACAAGGAATGCAGAGCACTTCCATGAGGATCCTGAGGGAGGGTGCAGTCACTCCCTACTAAGATCCTGTATTCTGAGGAAGGTTTAATGAAAATTAACCAGTTCTTTCTTGGATCCCAGTTTACTGTAAACACTGTGAAAGAGCTGGAGAGCCTGAATCCCAGTTGGTCACTTTAAATCCACAGTCCTGTGATAGGTGACCACTAATCAATGAAGCCCTATTTGCCTATAAGTAATTCCGAATTGAGAGGCCATGTGGCAACCTCCTCAGGACCCTCCTGTATCTCAGGGGCTATTCCTGTTCCCCCAATTAAGCTTTCCTACTCTTAACCTCCTTTGTCCTTTATAATTCATTCTTTGATTTCGGGGGACACAAACTGAGCACATCTGACATCTAGCAGGCTGGGAGCTATACTTCTTTATCAATAGCAACGTTAAAGTTTCAATTTTTGGAACATTTCAGATGTTATATAACTTGTATTAATCCAAATGATTACTGTTCATACAGAAACAAACTAAGAAAAATGAGCCACCTAAAGAACCAGACCAAGTATTCAAAGTCATTCTAGCTTCTAGGCTTTCAAAACAGTAAAGGAGAATGAATCAACAGCTAGATTAGGTATATCCTTTAAAGAACACAGGGTTCTTGATGAGGCATGGTGGCGTACACCTGTGATCCCAGTTCTCTGGAGCCTGAGGCCAGGAGGATCACTGCTAGTTTGAGGCCAACCTGGGCTACACATAATGAGTTCAGGGCCAGCCTGAACTACTAAAGGGAGATCCTGCCTCAAAAAACAAACAGCCAGGCGTGGTGGCGCAAGCCTGTAATCCCAGCACTCTGGGAGTCTGACCCAGGAGATAGCAAATTTGAGCCCAGCCTGGGTAATTTAAAACACTTAGCAAAACTGTCTCAAAATTTAAAAATTTAAAATGGGCTGGGGCTATAGCTTAGTGAAAAGGCCCTGGGTTCAAACTCTAGAACTACAAAAACTAAAGATTATTTTAACTCATAAAATGGCACAATTTTTTAAGACTGAAAATGTCAAGAATGGATGAGGATGCACGGGAGAAAGTGCTGCTCAGCACCGCTGAGAGTAGGATGTAGGATACAAGAAATAAAGGTAGGAGAAGCAGACAAGGAGATCAAGATTTTTAAAACTGTGGAGAAAAACTGCAGCTTTAGAACACAAGCCTGGCTTATCCACTTTTTCCCCTTTTCCCAAAACAGCAATGGGCAACTCCCTTGTAGCTGCCCAAATGAGTCCTCATCTACTGCTTGGGGTATCCCCAGGAATAGACCATTACCTCACCAGGGGTGGGCCACCCTCCCCCACCCACTAAAGCTACAGATTACCGAGAATTCCAGACTTTCACCTCCCAAAACACAGAAAGATCCCCAGTTCCCACTGCATCAACACCTGCATGCTTGAGTGCGTCCTGTACCTCCTTCTAATCCTTCTCTGGCCTCTTTTACTGACGTGTACAGAAAATTATTTTTCCTTGATGGGAGTCAGGGAACCTGCATACTTATTGCAAAGCAGGCAGTGGAACCACTGAGCTAAATCCCCAGCTCCCGCATACTTACTTCAAAGGGCTGGCTTACCTTCCTTATTTCAGACTCCAAAACCCTCAGACCCAGTCAGGTGACAGGGCTATAAAAACTTCCTATCTTCAATCCTTGGTAATTTTTCACTTCCCTGACTCTTACCTGAAGCCCCACTCCCACCCCACCCCCTCAATCCTGCAAAGGTGCAGTCACCTCTGCACAAATCCAAATGGCTCTCTCCCCTACTGTCAAGAGATGAAATCTCTAGTTAAAGTTAACTAGTGAATAAAATTTGTAGTTATTGAATAAGATCTGTTTGTATCTCTTTAACATCTAACTTATTTTTAAATCTTTGATCCTAGTGAATTAAAAAAACAAGTTGTCAGTATCTGCCTACATCCATATGTATGATAACATTTATTTAAACCAAATCACTCATATCATTAAGAATTTAGCTTCCCAAACCAGGCATGGTGGTGCATGCCTGTAATCCCAGCACTCCGGCAGCTGAGGCAGGAGGATTGCTGTGAGTTCGAGACCAACCTGAGCTAAATAGTGAGTTCCACGTCAGTCTCAACAACATAGTGAGACCCTGTCTCAAAAAAACAAAAAAAGACCGGGCAAGATGGCACATGCCTGTAATCCCAGCACTCCAGAGGTTGAGGCAGGAGGATCACTGTGAGTTTGAGACCAGCCTGAGCTACATAGTGAGACCCTGTCTCAAAAAACCAAAAAAAAAAAAAAAAAAAAAAGAGAGAGAGAACTTAGCTTCCTGTACAGTATATTTTTATGGGGAACTTAGGTACATCATCTTAATGAAATGCACAACTCATTCTGAGGAAAATATACCAAAGTATTCAACTTCAGAATTCATTTTTTAAAAAGAGAGGGGCCAGGTGTGGTGGCACATGCCTGTAATCCCAGCACTTGGGAACTTGGGAGGCTGAGGCAGGAGCATCATCATGAGTTCGAGGCCAGATTGGGCTACATGAGTTCAAAGTCAGCCTGAACTATAAAACAAGACCCTGCCTCAAAAGACAAAAAACAAAACAAAAAAACACGAAAGTTTTTAAGAATTAAATAAAAAGACTGATGTACAAATAGATATGTAATAAAGCAAATAAAGTGGTACCTTGGTTTACAAACTATTTGTTTTTCAATTTTGGGGAAGATGGCTGTGCATGTGTGCAGGTGAGGGGAGAGAGCCCTGTTCATGTTTGTCACCTGATGCTGAGTTTGCAGACAGAAGCAAAATTTTGCCAAATGCCTCTGTTTGCAAACTGAATTGTTTGCAAACTGAGAAGTTTATAAACCAAGGTATTCCTGTATAACAAAATTTTAATTGTAAATTTGAGGTGATGGGTATAAGGGTGTTCAATGTAAAATTTTTTCATCCTTTACCTTTTTCTTTAAATTTTTTTGGGGTGATTCCTGGGATCGAACTCAGGACTTTGAGCTTGCAAAGTAGGCACAGTGCCAATGAACTAAATCCCTGGCCCTACCTTTTTCAAATGTTCATGTTTTTACTACAGAGAAATGATGCTAGAGAAGACACATAACCCTACCCTAATTTAAACATTATGTGATGTTTTCATATAACATAGTACTCCATGAAAATGTACAACTTTATGAACCAATTAAAAGTCAATTTTTAAATTATCATAATAAAGTGTTTTAAAAATTATCCTTCAGAAGAGAACAAATAAAGCAGTTAACTTTTTTTTTTTTCCTTTTTATAATACCAGGAATCAAACTCATGGCCTTGCACTTGCCAGGCAGGGCTCTACTGCTGAGCAACAGCCCAGCCCGTAATTAATATATTTTAAATTCTTAACCACTAAAAATGTGTGAGGTTTGAAAAAAGCTAAATTTCTAAAATAAAACTTACTTTTACTAATTACATGTTTATACATTTTCAGAATGAAATCTGCTATAAACCATCTCACTGCAATGTATAAAAAAGGTCACTACTAAAAAATAAAAATAAAACTTACTACTAAAATTAATAATCAGGAATAATTATAGCATAGGCATAATTGTTCTATAACTTCTTTTTTCAGTGCTGGGAATCAACTCAAAGACTTTGCACAGGCTTCACAAGTTACCAAAAAAAAAAAAAAAGATATAACAACAAATTCTAACATCCTGAAGAGAATAATAAAAAATACTATAAAAATTTTGGGGCCAGGGATTTGGCTCAGTGGTTCCACCGCCACCGCCTATCTCAAAAGTGCAATGGCCCAAGTTTGATCCCAGTACCATAAATAAATAAATACATACATACATACATACATATCTCACACTTCACTGTGCCCTGGTAGCAGTATTCTGTGAAGTTAGGTAGTCAAAACTATCAAAACCTAGGATTCAGGAATCTTGAAACTTTTCACAAAACTGAAGTCAAATTGAAAAATGTACATTGCTTATGCTAACTGAATAACCAAACTCTACATGATCTAAACTTAGGTACACCTTCTTGGAATAGCTCCCAGTTATCTATTAAGGATTTCTGCTTGACCAAATGGGATCCATCCTTTGCTGGACTGTGTCATCTAACATGAAGTGAGCTAGTTTAAGAATGAAGCCAATCCTGTGATGAGATGGAATAAATAGAAAATGGGCTCGTGATGGCATCCTTTAAACTACTAGGACAGTCGACTCTAAAGCCTAAAATTTCCAATTACAAATGGCAATAAAAATCTTTATTCAGGTAAGCCAGTATTTTATTATTATGTGAACCTAAAGCATACTAAATGATACAAAAAGTATAATCTTTGTTGTTTGTCTTAGTATTGTGTTTACTTGTTTACATATTTTAGGTTACTTAAATTATCACTTCCACATTTGGTTTTGAAATGAAGACTCAAGTAAGAGATAAGATGTGAAGACAATTCAAAAGTAGAGGGTAGATGGGAAATACTACACAAAAAAACATCAACAACTGGGATCTTATTCTATTAAAGAGCTTTTGCAGAGCAAAAGAAATCACCAACAGGCCAGGGATTTAGCTCAGTTGTTCTGCCACCTTCCTTGTAAGTGCAAGGTCCTGAGTTCAATCTCCCTACCAAAAAAAGAAAAAGAAAATAAATCACCAACGGAGTGAAAAGACAACCCATAGAGTGCAAAAAAAAATTTTTAGCCAGTGGTTCCTCAGACAAAGGACTCATATCTAGAACATATAGAGAACTGAGAAAAATCAGACACACACACCCCCAATTTAAAGACTTAATCCTTCTCATATAAAGAAATAGAAATGGCAAATAAATATATGAAAAAAATGTTCAACATCACCAGTTATTCAAGAGACGCAAATTAAAACAACACTGAGGTAGCCGGGCGTGGTGGCACACGCCTGTAATCCCAGGACTGGGGAAGCTGAGGCAGGAGGATCCCTGTGAATTCAAGACCAGCCTGGGCTACATAGTGAGTTCCAGGTCAGACTCAACTACATAGTGAGACTCTGTCTCAAAAAAACCAAAAAAAAAAAAAAAGAAAAAGAAAACCCACAAAACATCACTGAGGGGGTGTGTAGATTTAGCTCAGTGGTGCTACTGCATAAGGTCCCACGTTCGATCCCCAGTACCAAAAAGAAAAAAAAAAGAAAAGAACACTGAGGGGCCAGAGATGTAGCTCAGTGGTACTGAGCTTGCTTTGCAAGCACAAGGTCCTGAGTTTGATCCCTGGTACCCCCCCACCGCAAAAAAAACACTGAGATTCCATCTGCAGAAAGAATGGCTATTATCAAATCAACCAACAAAAAATGCTGGCGAAGCTGTGGGGGAAAGGAACCCTTCTCCACTGTTGGTGGGAATGTAGACTGGTGCAACCACTGTGAAAATCAGATTCCTCAAAACACTAGGATGAGGCCAGCGGTTTAGCTCAGTGATTCTGCCACCTGCCTCGAAAGCACAAGGACCCGAGTTCAATTCCCGGGTACCAAAAAAAAAAAACTAGGATGAGAAGTCCCATTTGAGCCAAGCATGGTGCCACACACCTGTAATCCCAGCACTCAGGAGGCTGAGACAGGAGGATCACTGTGAATTTGACACCAGCCTGGGCTACATAGTGAGTTCCAGGTCAGTCTCAAGGGCATAGTGAGACATGTCTCAAAAAAAAAAAAAAGTCCCATTTGACCCAGCTATTCAATTCCCCTTCTGGGTATCTTCCCAAAAGAATTAAAAGCACCATACCACAGCAATATATGCACACTCATATTTATAGCAGCACAGTTTATCTTGAAAACAACCAAATGCCCATTAACTGATGGATAAAAAAAGATGTTTTTTTCTATAATGGAGTACTATTCAGCCATTAAGATGGAAAAAGTTCAGACATTTCTAGAAAATGGATACACCTTGAAACCATACTCAAGAGAAATAAATCAAACACATATGTAAATATTAAATTGTTTCTCTGGTGTGAGAAACTGAAAGGGTAAATAAGGACCAAAATTATAATTGATAATGTGAAATAGGAAGAAATTATTCATAATAATACCAAGTGTGAGATACTTTGTTCATAATTTAAATGTTTTAGTTTTGGTTTTGGTTTTAGTGTGGGGATTGAACTCAGGACCTTGCGTTTTCCAGGCAGGCATGGTGCCACTGAGCTAAATCCCTGGCCCTAATAATCAAAATGTTTTACTCAAAAAAAAAAAGGTACAGTATTATTAGGAAATGAATTGAGACAGATTAGCAATTGAAAACTTTTTTTTTTTTTGGTACCAGGGACTGAAATTGGGTCATCATGCTTGCGAGGCAGGCGGCCCAACCACTGAGCTAAATCCCTGGTCCTGAAAATATATTTTAAGATCATAATACAGTGTATTTACCACTGACATTCTCTATTTTTCTTATGAAATTTATTTTTCAAAGAACTGTTTGTATATTTTATTAATATTTACTTATTACATTAAAATTTTTAAATGTTTAAACAAAATACAAAAAAGTAGAGGCTGGAAGCAGGGCACAGTGGCACATGCACATAATCCCAGGGGAGGTAGCAGAAGGATCAGGAATTCAAGACGGCCTGGGCAAGAGAACCAAATGCCATTTCAAAAGGGGGGGTGCTATTTTTATTTTAATTACTCCACATTGGCCCTACCTAAAGAGTAAAGCAGACTTCCAGCTAACTGAGGAAGTCTTAGTCAAATTACATAGTAAATAATGAAAATTTTTCCAAGGACAACTTAGGGAATACCTCTCACAAAACTAGTGCAATTTTTAGGCTGTGGGGAATGACATAAGAATTATAAGATTATTTGAGAAAAACAGTAAAATTGTGGTCCTTCTCTTTAGAAAGATATGTGTCCTTCTGTTTTTTACTGTGTCCTAGTCATCCAGTTCATGAGGAAGGGATTCCTGTTCTAGGGTTATGAAGAAAACCAAACACATATCTGACACAGAACAGGTGAGCTCAACAGCAGGTCTGAGGAAGAGGATATCCCACTCACAAAGGCCACGCATGGATAGCAACTTGAGAACAGAATTAACAACCAGTGGCTGTAAGAGGTAGGCTTTGCATTATTAAGAGGATAAGGAGCCCACTGCATTTTGCAAGGGTGTGATTGGCTTAATTTTGTGGCTGGCAAAGAACTAAACCTGCTATTTAGGAATAAGCAGGAACTGTACCTGATCCCTTTAATAAGAACTGTTAAGCTAGAGGACGATATCCAGCGAAGTAAAGTGGGGAATAAAACAGGCCCTCCTGATTTTCCTAAATGTCAAGGCATTACATAATATTGAGCCTTAAAAATAAATAACCAAAGTTGGGGGTACAGCTCAGAGCACTTAGCACGTATGAGGCCCTGGGTTTGATCTTTAGCACCACTAAGTAAATGAATAAACCAACCAAACAACCAATTAGAAAATGAGCCAAGACCTGAACAGACATTTCAGAAATAAAAATAGCCAATAGGTTTATGAAAGGGTGCTCTACATCACTCATCACCTGGGAAATGCAAACCAAAACAAATATCATCACACCTGTTAGGATGACTATTACCATGAAGACAAGAGTAAAAACATTAGCAAGGGAGTAGAAAACAGGGGATCTTTGTATGCTATTGGTAGAAATGCAGACTGATGCACTTGTTGAGGGCAAGGAACATTGTGGCAGTTATGTCAAGTATTCAATACCACCAAGTACTAGCAGCCAAGGTGAGAAGTTACCAAGAACTAGAAGACAGCAAACACAAAAAGAAGCTGACTGGTTACACTCAAGAACAGATGGCCCTACAACCACAGCTAGAGCATCAGATAAGACAAGTGGACATTACTACAAAAACACACATTAAAAAGGCGGGACATGGTGGCACACGTCTGTGATCCCAGACTCTGGAATTTGAGGCAGGAGGATCACACATAGTGAGTTCATACCCAGTCTGAACTACAGAGCAAGACCCTGTCTCAAAAACAAACAAACAAACAAAAACAAACAAAACCATAAAGAGGCACTATAGAGCTGTAAATGAGATGCTTAACCTTTACTCAGGAACCAGGCTTTGTTTTTTAGCCTGAGGGAACTTGGATTCTGTGGGACTTCCATTAAAATGGTAGGTTCTCCCAGCCTGCTGCAAACTGGAGCTGAATACTCAGTGAGTGACATCTGGACACAATTTTGTCTCACATTCATATGAATGACCGGGATCGGGACCTTATACCTGTTAGTATGTGCCTTATAGAGAAGGATTTGCTGTCTGAATTTGTGTGAATAAACTGCATTCAAAAGACAGTATCTATCTGTTGCCTGATCTGTTCATGTCCCTTTACTCTTCTGTAAGTTGTCTGCAACAGAAGTTCCTAAAGAAATTACAAACAGTATAGCCATGCAACCCAGCAATTCCTCTTCTGGGTACACAAAAGAGATGAAATCACCAACTCATAAAGATTTGCATTCTCATCCAGGCAAGGTGGTGCACACCTGTGATTCCAACACTCAGAAGGCTGAGACAGGAGGATTGCCATGAGTTCGAGGCCAGCCTAGACTATACAGTGAGTTCAAGGTAAGCCTGAACTACACACCAAGACCCTGTCTCAAAACAACACAAAACAAAACAACAAAGAAAAACTGCATTCTGGTGTTCACTGCAGAATTATTTGTAATAGCCACAGTATGGCAATTACCTAAACGTCCACTGGCAGATAAATGAACAAAAAAAATATGGGGGACACATACACAACGAAATACTATTCAGCCTTAACAGAAGGAAATATTTCATTTGCTGCCACATGGACAGACGGAGAGGACATCACACTAAATGAAATAAGCCAGACACTGAAAGAAAAAGGTATGATCTCACTTATATGTACAACATAAAAGAATTTCAAACAAAAGGTCAACTATACATAGACTAAAATAGTTTCAGACAGGTAAATGGACAGGTGCATGTTCAAAGAGTACAAATAATAGATATATAGGAAGAATAAATCAAATGAGAGAATGTACAACAATTAATAAAATTAGATATTTTTGTTAAGTAGATTTCACTGATGTCATAAAAAATGTAACTATGTGAAATACCTGTAGTGGACATCCTAATTTGCTTCACATTGCTAACAATTCTACAAGAAAGGAAACCAGGAGCCTTAAAGGAAAAAAAAGGTAATATTTTATACTTAAGAGAAAATGTGATAACCCTAGAAATGGTCCTGGATAATACCTACGTAATTTCAAACATTCTTCAAGATGATTTGGGAGGATGTACATGACAGGGTCAGTATTCAAATGATCAGAATCTGTTTATTTTTTAACTAGACTGCTTCCAGGACAAAGTTCAGAAAATTTATTCACTCTTACACAAAGTAGAAACTCAAAAACAGTCCCAGTATAGGTCATTCTAAAAGTTCTTCTTTATCCTGAGAACTTCAGGCAGATTCATTAAGGGAGAATTCTCTTCAATGGTGTTTTCACAAGGAGCAGAAACACAACTATCATCTTTCCCCTCTTCAACAAACTGGGCTGCTGTCACTGTTTGATAATCTGAACTGGAAAACAACTCTACACACCTCTAAAATCAGAAAATTTATTTACTCCACAACCCAAATCTTTATTTAAAAAAAAAGGCTTAGGAACAAAAGATGGCATCCTCAATTCTTACTTTTTGTGGGAAATCTCTATGCAGAAAAAGATTGGTCAAAATACTATTGGAAGCTGGGTGTGGCAGCACACGCCTGTAATCCCAGCACTCGGGAGGCTGAGGCAGGAGGATCACTGTGAGTTCAAGACCAGCCGGGCTACACAGTGAGTTCCAGGTCAGTCTCAACTACATAGTGAGACCCTGCCTCAAAAAACCAAAAAAAAATAAATACTACTGGACTCCTTCCAGACATATCTGAGACTGTTATATAGGAAATCAGTAGACAATGAGTCACTGTAAGAAAAACAACAATCATCAGTCAACTTATAATTCTAAAAATTACTTCTCATTCATACAGTCATTAACTATAACAGTTTCTCTGAAGACTGAATGACAATACAGTAATACAATCAACTGCAAAATAAAACTGCAAATTTTGTAAAAGACTGACATGATAAATGCTTTTAAAGACTGACTGGAATATCAAAGGATTTTAGGCCCTTGGGAGAAGCTAAATTCACAAATATTTCACAAAAATAATGCTCTTCATGATGGTGCTAAGAAAGGCATAAACAAAAGAATCTATCTTTTTTTTTTTTTTTTGGTACTGGGGATTGAACTCAGGACCTTACACTTGTGATGCAGGTCCAGTGCCACTGAGCTGAGTCTCTGGCTCAAAATCTATCAATTTTTTATTTTTTGTTTTTATTAAATTTCTTTCCCATTCCCCCCCTCAAGCTCCCTGCCCTACGTACAAAAGCTTGTTTCCATTTTTTCTTTTATTTTCACTTTTTTCTTGTCCCTTTCTTTCTCCCATCCTCCTCCCTTCTTCCCCTTCACATTTGTTCTCATTTCCAAACATCCCTTATACATTTCGGTCCTTATTTCCATTTTTGGCTTCTTATACCCGAGAAACAATGAGGTTTTTAAACATGTGTGTCCAATTTATTTCACCTAAGAGTATGGTCTCAAAGTCCACCCATTTAACTAAAAATGTCTGAAGCTCATCTTTTATGGCAGAAAAGTACTCCATTGTATATTTAAAAAAAAAAATCTGGGCTCAGTGTTTGCACCAACTGCCTTGCAAGCACAAGGCCCCAAGTTTGATCCCTGGTAAAAAAAAAAAACAAAAAACACATCTTTATCCACTCATCAGTTGATGGGCATCTGAGTTGTTTCCAACATTTAGCTATTACAAACTGTGCTGTTATAAACATAGGTGTGCATACATCACTGTGATATGACACTTTTAATTCTAAAAATCTACCAATTTTTATCATGCCATAATTTTTGTGAGAAATAATCTAAATTCTTTTGTGAGCATAATCTAAATCTTCATCTTCATAAGTATATAAAATCTTAAATTCCTTTTATTCACAAAAATATTATTAATTGTAGTTCTTTTTTGTTTGTTTGTTTGTTTGTTTTTTGAGACAGGGTCTCAGTATGTAGTTGAGACTGACCTGGAACTCACTATGTAGCCCAGGCTGGTCTGGAACTCACAGCGATCCTGCCTCAGCTTCCCGAGTGCTGGGATTACAGGTGTGCACCACCACACCCAGCTTCAAAATGGAAATTTAAAAGTAAGATTTTTTTTCTTTTAGCAATCAGCAACTTCAAACTTTCTCCTGCTGAGCACATAAAACACCCCCTCCTCTCCTCTCCTCTGCACAGATGAAGTGACAGAGCTCAGAAGAGCTGGCATCAGGAGGCCTGGAGCCAGTTTCCTTTCCACAAGAAAGGAGATCAGGAGTTAGAGATAGCTGAAGGGGTGACTGCACTGTCTCTGTTTCTTCCCACAAAAGACCCTTACCCACTTGTACAGGGTTGTTATAAAAAATCCACTTGTCAAAAATAGGTTTTTGAAAAAAAAGTTTATTCCGATTAGCAGAGACTAAAATCAGATTCTAGCAGCTAGCTGGGAAAAGCCAAGTTTATCATCTCCATGTACGAATGGATGGCTGAAACCAGGAGAGAGATATTAGCAACTAACTGTGAAAGGAAGGCTTATCTAGAAAGGTACTGAAGGGGCTAAGGAATCTGAGCTGACATATTTATGACTCGGGTGCCCAAAGACAATCTGCTCAGCTGTGTAGACAATTCCTGGACTTTTCGGCACCATGGGGGTTGTAACATTTTGTATTGAGTCCACTTGTCCTATTTACTGAGAAGCTGCTGTTGTTTACTAAAAGCAGCCCGTTTGCTCCATCCTGTGGGTTTAGGCCAGGCCTGACATTGGTGAGACGGTGATTTGAGATAAATGGGTCCCTCCATTTCCTCAGAGCTAGCTTTGAATAAATCATTTTTTCTTTTTGCCAAAATATATGGCTACCAAAAAAATTTTTTAATACATTTATATATATATATATATGAATGATTTGGTCAGCAGCAAGCAAATGAACCTGATCGTATGAACCTAAGTGGCCCATAATATACTTTGTTTTTTGTGTGTGTGCATGCGTGTGTGCATGTATGGGGGGGGCTTTGTGCTGCGGAATCAAACCAGGGCCCTGTATACGCTAACCACATCATCTACCACTGAATTATACCTCCAAACGTAAACTCATGGTTTTTAAGATACGTAGAGGCCAGACGTGGTGACACCCACCAGTAATAACAGCGCTGAAGAGGCTGAGATGAGGATCACCATGGGTCAAGGCCAGCCTGGACTATACACAGTGAGTTCAGGGCCAGCCTGAACTACCATAGCAAGATCCTGTCTCAAACACACACACACACACACACACACACACACACACACACACACACACTGAGATAGATACAGAGGTCACTAATTATATATTTCCTGGCTTTGATTGCTGGAAACACTGCAGTATCCATAAGTATGCCTAGTACTTGTGTGTTTCTTGTGTTTGTTTGTTTGTTTTGTTTTGTTTTTGACACAAGGCTTCACTATATATAGTTCAGGCTGGCCTCCAACTCATGGCAATCCTCCTGCCTCAGTCTCCCAAGTGCTAGGATTACAGGCATGCACCACTACACCCAGGTGAGACCTTAGTTTCTGCTTTTTTTTTTTTTTTTTTTTTTTTTTTTTCAGGATCTCACTATTTAGTTGAGACTGACCTGGAACTCACTATGTAGCCCAGGCTGGTCTCCAACTCACAATGATCCTCCTGCTTCAGCCTCCCGAGTGCTGGGGTTACAGGCATGCACCACCACGCCCGGCTTGAGACCTTGGTTTCTAAATACCATTCTCAACTAAAACTGGAATTAGAGACCTTGACTGATTTCAACTAAAACAAAGATTTTATTGAGCCAGATAATGCAAAAGTACTCTAAAAAACAAACAGGAGGAATCCTTATAAAGGGTTCACATTGGCTAAATCTGCAGCAAACTAAACATTTAAAAATGATAACATTAATAAAGCACTGAATAAAACAAATTAATGAATCCATAAAAAATGAATTAAATAAAGGGAGAAGAAGGGAAAGCTGTTCCCTACAATTGATAATTATAGATGGAATTAGAAAATCAACCTTTGGGGCCGGGGATTTAGCTCAGCAGTTTGGTGGCCTGCCTCACAAGCGCAAGGACTCAAGTTCGATCCCCGGTACCAAAAACAAAAAAAAAAAGAAAAAGGAAAATCAACCTTTGACAACAATCATAACAGTAAAATTTAGGCAAGAGTATACTTATTTGTTAATTACAAAGGTAAAACAAACTTTAGAATAAAAAAAAAAAAAAAAAACACTGCAGGCACCAAGACATATTCAAATAAACACAATGTCACCAGTAATGGGATAAACTGGCATTGTGTACTTCCTGATGGTATACTAAGAATTATTTCTGAGATATTCCCGCCAAAATGTATAAACAGAATCCAATCATGAGGAAACATCTAACAAGAATATTCTGCAGGTGCTTAATTTGTACTCTTCAAAAAGGTAGAAGACACAGAAGATAAGCAAAGACTAAGAAATTGCTCCAGAGTTAAGGTAATTAACTGCATGACAGCTAAATACCACAAATAGTCCTGGACTTCCAGGGAAAAAACCCTTTTTTTTTTGTACTGGGGATTGAACTCAGGACCTTTTGCTTGCAAGGAAGGCGGCAGAACCACTGAGCTAAATCCCTAGCCCAAAAAAACTTTGTTTACTCATTTTTTAATTTACTTTTGCCATAAGGATATTGTGTTAGGTCTTTCAGGCTGCTACAATAAAATACCACATACTGGGTAGCATATAAACAACGGAAATTTTATTTCCCACAGTTCTGGAGGCTCAGAATTCCAAAATCTAGGCAATGGCAGACTCAGGACCCAGGGGACCTGCTTTCTGATTCATAGATAGCACTGTTTCCTGTGCTCTGGTACTCTGGAAGAGACAAGGCAGCTCTCCCGGGCCTATTAAGGGCATCAATCACATTGATGAGGCTTCTGTCCTCAAGACCTCATCACCTCCCAAAGGCCCTTTCTCCTAAAACCATCACAGTGGTGATTAGGTTTCAACTCATGATCTCTGGGGAAACACAACATTCAGACAATAGCAGACACCACTGGAGCAAGTGGAGAAATTTAAATGAGTTCTACAGATCAGATAAATGCTAGTATTGTATCGATGTTAATTTTCTGATTTTTAACAGTTATACTTTCATAACTTTATTGTACAAAAACCTCACTTTGTTTTGAAAATACATAATGAAGAATTTAGGATGACAGGGATCACATCAACAACTTACTCTCAACTGGTTCAGAAAAATTACACACAATACACACAAAAATTACAAATTTAGCAGTTCTTTGCACTAGTTTTGAATTTTTCTGTAAGTTTGAAATAATATTCTTTTTTATCTGAGTTTATTGGTACATTTTAGGTATACAGTACAGTTACATTCATCATTGGGATCTTGAACCTTTACATGACCGATCTTGCTTCTCATTTTTTCTCCATACCCCTGCCCTCCCTTCACCCCCTCCACACTCCCCTACTTACAAAGACTTTGTTTCCATTTTGGAAATGATATTCTTAAATACTAAAAAGTTTAAATTAAAAAGCATAACAAAGTAATTTTTTTTAACTATTAGACTGTCAAATACCAAAAAGTGTCCAAAAAGCTGGGCTTGGTGGCACATGCCTGTAATCCCAGCTATTCAGGTGGCTGAGACCAGAGGACCACAAGTTCCAGTCCAGCCTGAGTAATTGAGTGAGACTTAAAATAAAAAGTGATGCAGGTCAGGACTATACCTCAGTGCTTCCGCCACCTGCTTCACAAGCGTTAAGGTCCCAAGTTCAATCCCCAGTACCAAAAGAAAAAAAGTGATGGGGATGTAGCTCAGTGGTAGACCACTTGCCTAAAATAGATGAGGTACTAGGTTCAATCCCCAGTACCAGGGGAGAAAAAAGTATAATAATATACAGAGTCCACCAAAAAAATGTATACACACTTTAGCAATTCGCTGTACTAATAAATCTGTGGAAGCTAATAGTCATCACTTTGAGCACCTCAAAATTGTAGAGGCCAAAGGTAACTTGTCTTAATCTCATGATATCTCAATACATTTAGCATTAAAAGATAATAAATAAATTTAGTATTAAAATATTTTTACAAGTTTTTATTTTCCTCACGTATACTTTTTAAAAACAGACTATACATAAACATAAATGGAACATCACAATAAATGATAGATGTATAGCTCAAGTATTGTTGCTACAAGTATAAATCTGTACTAATATCTGCAGATGGTAACTTATCATTTTCAATCACAATAATAAATGTATATACCTTGTAATCAGCATCTAACTCCAAGCTATTATCCTGTGAATATATTCTCACACATGTATACAACACATAGCTATTCATTTTACCTCTTTTTATAATAACAAAAGATCCCAAACAAGCTAAATACCCATTAATAAGGCATTGGCTTCAGTACATTTCATATATCCATACAATTTACTTTTTTTTTTGGTACCAGAGATCTAACTCGGGTCCTTGCACTTGCAAGGCAGGCAGCAAAACCACTGAGCAAAATCCCCAGCCCAGCATAAAATTAACTTTTAACAACAGTGAGCTACTTCTAAGTATACTGACAAAAAGAATTTAAAGATACATTATAGTAAAAATGCAATGTATAGAACAATGCAATTAGGAAAATTTTATATAGAGAAAATATATCCATGAAAAATGTTTGCAAATACTAGAATGCCTCAAAGAAGATACACAAAACACTGGTAACTGCTTATCTCAAGGGAAGGGAACTAAACAGCTAGAGATCAGACAAAAGGGTTTGTTTTTCCTATATTTTTCATGACTTCTGATTTTTTTTTTTTTTTTTTT
>NW_022900917.1:20266334-20266926 GCF_012274545.1 Fukomys damarensis | reverse complement strand
TTTTTTTTTTTTTTTTTTTTTTTTTTTTTTTTTTTTTTTTTTTTTTTTTTTTTTTTTTTTGGTATCAAGGATCAAACTCAGATCCTTGCACTTGCCAGGCAGGTGGCGGAACCACTGAGCTAAATCCCTGGCTCTCCTCCTGAATATTTTTTTTAATTGAGTTTATTGGTACAATCTAGGTATACAATACAGCTACACTCATCATTGGGATTCTGTGCCTTTACATAATAGGTCTTGATTCTCATTTTTTTCCCCTTGACCCTGCCCTCCCTTCACCCCCCCTCCCCTCCCCATTTACAAACACTTTATTTCCATTTTTTCATTTTCTCATATTTTTTTCCTCTCTTATTACCTTTCCCCCACCCTTCCCACTTTCCCTACACCTTTAGCCCTTTACTTCCTATTTCACATTATTAATTATCTCATTAGGATCCTGTGTACTATTATAGTTTTTGCACCAAAGAAACTATTCGGTATTTCAGTTAAAGAAATCTCTGTATGAACATTAAAAATAGGGAACCCTAAAATAAAACTAAACAGGAAAGTAAAAGAGAAAAGGCAATGATGTAACATTAAAATAATCCTTAATTCT
>NW_022900917.1:20259031-20266219 GCF_012274545.1 Fukomys damarensis | reverse complement strand
GAAAACAGAAAACAGCAGAGTTGTGTTGCTGTTGTGGTACCTGGGACCATTTTTATTTTATTAGCATCTTGATCATTATTTGGAAAGAGAACATTCTAGAGTAATATCATTAAATGTAGCTCTGATAAAGCACAGTCCCTACTATGTATCATAAAGCAGGTACAAGATAGTTTACATTCGTAGAGGTATGATACAGTACCGTCCTACGAAAACAGCAGAGTTGTGTTGCTGTTGTGGTACCTGGGACCATTTTTATTTTATTAGCATCTTGATCATTATTTGGAAAGAGAACATTCTAGAGTAATATCATTAAATGTAGCTCTGATAAAGCACAGTCCCTACTATGTATCATAAAGCAGGTACAAGATAGTTTACATTCGTAGAGGTATGATACAGTACCGTCCTACAACGATAATACTAGAATCAGTTTTGGTTTGAAATTTGCTTTGTCTGAGAATAAGCTTGCTATCCCTGCTTTTTTCTGTGCTCCTGTCACATGGAGAATTGTTTTCCATCCTTTCACTTTCAGTCTATGGGCTTCTTTTTGCACTAGGTGTGTTTCTTGTATACAACATGTTATTGGATTTTGCTTCTTATTCCATTTTGCCAGTCTATTTCTCTTGATTGGTGAGTTGAGGTCATTGACATTGCTGCTTATAACTGATATGTACTGACTTATTATTGACATGTTATTGGCCTTTTGTTGACTCTTTTTACTTTTTCACCTTCTCCTTTTAATTTCTTGACTTGCCTATTTCATTTGCTCTGTTGGGCCTCATGGTGTTGTTGCCTTCATTGTCTTTTTCTAGGATCTTGTTTAGAATTGCTTGTAGTGCTGGTTTGGTATTCATGTAGTTTCTCAGGTGTTCTTTGTCGTGGAAGTGTCTTATTTCCCCATCCATTTTGAAAGAGAGTTTTGCTGGATACATCAGTCTAGGCTGGAGGTTGTTCTCTTTTAGTACTTGAAATATCTCATTCCAGGCTCTCCTTGCCCCAAGGGTTTGTGTTGAAAAGTCTGCTGTGATTCTGATGGGCTTTCCTTTCTATGTGATTTGTTTCTTTTCTCTTACTGCTTGTAGAATTTTGTTCTTCTGTTGGGTTTCTGGGATCTTGATTATTATATGTCTAGGTGTAGATTTTTTTTTTGATTATAGCTAGTTGGGGTCCTATATGCCTCAGTTATCTGAATGTCAAATTCTTCCCCTCTGTTTGGGTAGTTTTCTGTCATTAATTCTGCGAACAGCTTTTTAAAGTCCTTTGTATTTTCTCCTGCTACTTCATGTATTCCTATCAGTCTTATGTTATTCTTCTTTGCATCATCTAGGAGTTGTTGGATCGATTTCTCATGATCTTACTGTTTTTAAGAGACCTCTCTTTTCATGGTCACTGACTGCAATCTTATCTTCTATATCTGAGAGTCTATCTTCACATTCTTTTATTCTGCTGCGTACACTTTCAATGGAGTGTTTAATCTCCTTGATATCTGTTTGAATCTGTTTTATGGATTACATTTCTTTCCTATGTTGGGCGTTTATTTTTCCCATTTCTTTCTTATGCTGGGCCTTCATGGCTTCTATCCTGGTCCTGAGCTCATCTATTTTTTTGTCAGTTTCTGCTCTAGAGTCTCCAATCACGACTTCCATTTTGCTCACTATCTCTATGTTTATCTGGGAAATTATTTCTGTTTTTAATTTTTCTAGAGCCTGATTGATCTGTTTTGTTACTTCCTGTGCTTTGAGTTCAGGGTGTCCTGGTGGTTCACTATCGGCCTTTTCATCCTCATTTGCCCTACTGTTTGCCATTGGTGAACTGGAAGTCTGTCCTTGTGTCTTGCTTAAGTGTTTTCTCATTTTTATTTTTGTTGTTGGACTGTCCTTGGTTTAATCTCTGGATTATTACCCAAATCTTCCTGATATAGTTGCGCCCTAGCTTCTATGTCTCTAATGACCCACAGACATTCTCATCTTCATAACATCAGAGAAAACAGATCATCAAATCAACCGCAATGCTTTACCCCAACTGATACAATCAGCGACACATTAAGATCAAGCACAACTTTGACAATGACCACCGGTAGTAGTCACTAGTCTATCACCCTTAAATCATTTGAATTAAATTGAAATCAAGAAGCAGTCCAGAACATGTCTGCCGTGAACAAAATTTCAATATAGTGTATTTACCATTTAATGGCTCAGACAGAGCAAGGATGCAAGACCCCTGATCTCAGTTAGCTGATGGCTGAACCCCATGACGCTGACTGACCTCGGGCTGCAAGGCCCAAATTGAGTTCCCCAACCTTCTGAATGGTTGAACTCCACAGTGTTCTATTACAGGTTTCCCACACCCTTTCTTTAAAGATGTTCAAAGTTGGGAACTCAGAAAAATACCCTTGATGACCACCTCTGCCTCTCCAGAGACTGGCACAGTCTGGAGGACTGAGAGTGCGGGTGGGGGGACTTATGGGGTTCAGGGGCGTCCGGGCGGCTACCTTCCCGGCACTTGAGTGATGGAGGCTGGGTCGAGAGCAGGCGTGGCTCTCCTTCCCCCGGTGGATCAGGGCCCAGGCTGCCTCCCGGCGCTTGAGCGATGGCGGCTGGGTCGGGAGCAGGCATGATTCTCCCTCCCGCGGTAAATCGGGGGCCCCCTGAATTTTTTAATGTTCATGCATTACCTAATTTTAAAAGTTCACAAGGGACTATATATGGTGCGATTCTTTTCTTTTCTTTTTTGGTTTTTTGAGACAGGGTCTCACTATGTAGTTGAGACTGACCTGGAACTCACTATGTAGCCCAGGCTGGTCTCCATCTCACAGTGATCCTCCTGCCTCGGCCTCCCGAGTGCTGGGATTACAGGCATGCACCACCACACCCAGCCTTGGTGTGATTCTCTTTAAAGACATACCCAGAATAGGCAAAACCAGTGACAGAAAGCAAATTAGCAGTTACCAGGGCTAGAAAGACAGGAGAGAATAGGAGGGTTTAATCGGTGTAAGTTAAGGCTTCCTTTCAGGAAGATAAAGATGCTCTGGAACTACACAATAGGTGATACTGTACAGTGCTGTAAAAATGTTAACCTCCACTGAACAGTACACTGTAAAACAGGGAATTTTATATTTCATAATAAAAATGAAACATTTATAAACAATAAAATACAAAAATCACATTAATTTGACAGTGATATGTGGCTGCAATTAGAATGCTAATCACAATATGAATACGATATCAACAGATGTGGCACAGGTTCTTTTGTGTTCAAGCTCTCTCTCCACCAGGGAACGAATGGTTCAATTCTTTCATTATCCCTATCTGATACAGAAAGCTTCGTTTGGTAAAAGTATACTACTTAAACATTCTGTCCACCTCTGTTCTTATTTGCAGGTATGAATAAAACTCACTTAAAAGTGGCCATCCAAAAGATATAACAGGTGTATTACACATTTATTTGTATCATTTAAAAGGAAACAGCCAGGCATGGTGGCTCATGCCTGTAATTCCAGCACTCGGGAGGCTGAGGCAAGAAGATCTCTGTGAGTTCGAGACCGGCCTGGGCTACATGGTGAGTTCCAGGACAGTCTCAACTACTAGTGAGACCCTATCTCAAAAAACAAAAAACAGGGCCAGGGATTTAGCTCAGTGGTTCTGCCACCAGCCTTGCAAATGCAAGGCCCGGAGTTCAATCCCCAGAACCAAAAAAAAAAAAAAAAAAAAAAAAAAAAAAAAAAATAAAAAAAAAAAAAAAAAAAAAAAAAAGAAAAGAAAACAAAACAAAATTATAAATTATCTGAAAATATGTCCAACCATCTTCAGGACCCTAAGACTCATTAGAAAAACACATCTAATCCCTGCACCACAGAAAATGTATCACTCTTGTTACTATATATCATTAATCTTCCACTGGGAAAAGGGGAAAGGAGTAGGTTGGGTGATATACACCAAATACAAGCAGTAAGTACTAGTGTTTTACAGCACAATGAGATGTCTATCATTTACAGTAACCTATTATAGATTTTGTAAATAACTAGAAAAGGGCTCTGAAGGTCCCAAACACAAATAAGGAGAAAGAAACGTTAACTCACCTTGATATTGTATACATGGATTAAAATATCACACTATATGCATAATGTGATATAAATATGCATAATTATTACAAATACTACAGCCTGTCAAGATCCCTTCATTCAGCCATCCAATATTCTTAAATTCATATTATTAATTTAAATTCAACAAGAGAATGTTCCCACCTTCATATGTCACAGTTTAGCGAAAAGAGTCAGGTAAATCTACAAAAGATAATGTAAGAAAGTGTGGTTCTCATTGAAGGATGAGAATCAGAGTTAAAGGATTATTTCTCTTTCCTATAGAAAGTATAGCTCTGAATATTCAAGAGGTGTATTAATTTCCAACAATGCTGTAACAAAATAAGACAAATTGGGTGGTTTAATACAACAGAATTTATTCTCAGTCTGGAGACAAGATGTGAATGAAGAGTGAGCTGGACTGGGAACTCCCTCAAGGCTCTGGGGGAGAATTCTTTGTCTCTTTCTAGCTTCTGATGGCTGCCAGCAATCCACAGTGTTCTTTGGCTTGCAGCTGTATTATCCAACCTCTACCTTTATTGTCATACAATCTTTTCCATCTCTGTTTCCATCTCTCGTCTCATAAAGATATCAGTCATTGGATTTAGGGTGTACCATAAACCAGTATGACTTCATCTTAATAGGATTATATCTGCAAAGACTCATTACTTAAAAAGGCCACATTCATAGGTACAAGAGCTGAGGACATCATCGTACCTTTTTAGGAAACTGAGTTCAACTTACTATTTTTCCCTTCCCCCAGGACTTGACTTTCATAAGCCTGGGCTCAAAAGACTGAGCAGGGGGCCAAGGATTTAACTCAGTGGTTCTGCCGCCTGCCTCACAGAGGCAAGGTCCAAAGTTCAATCCCCAGTACTAAAAAAAAAAAAATAAAAAAAAAAAAAAAAAAAAAAAAAGACTTAGCAGGAATCTTCATGAAGAGAAATTCTTATGTTTAATTTGGAAAGAAATCACCAATTGGCAAAGTGCAGCTTCCCAGATGTTAGCCTCTCTGGTCCTTTAGGGTCAGTGATTTTCGCCCTGGGTGTTACAACTCCAGGATTTGAATGCCAGAACCTCTTAGCTCTTAGTGTTGTATTTATTTGGTGTTACAGTTAGTTCTAAGCTTTGAGTGTTAGCAGCTCCTGGCAGCTTTCAGCCACCCCTTACTATAGCTCCTCAGCAGCCAGAGCTCATAGACCCCTTGGCAGCTTTCTGGAGCTTCTCCAGCAGCTTTTGGGACCTCCCTGGGGTTTTTCCATAGGTTTCCACACCTATGCTCTTAGCTCTTCCCTGCTTTGCTGCTCACTAGAGCTCTTCAGCAGCCCTCTACATGCCAAGTATGCTCAGGGCTAATACCACCCCCCTTAATGTTACCAGCTCTTTTTTTTTGGTACCAGGGATCGAACTCAGGATCTTTCACTTGTAAGGCAGGCACAATACCACTGAGCTAAATCCCCAGCGCTACCAGCTCTTTCTTAATGCAACCAGCTTGGCCCACTTTACCAGAGATTAAAATCCTAAGTAGGCAAAAGGACCACCCAAGACACTGTACTGGGGCCTAGGCTGCAGCACAAGGGGATAGCACACAGAAGAAGGTCCTCTTAGACTAACTCAAGAACTGTGAGAATGCTGCTTACATAGAGAAAGGGAGGACCCATGCCAGTGTAGTCTCCGGCTTCTCCGAGAGCTATTTAGGGACTTTCAAAGTAGTGGCAGAGGAGGCAGGGTCATCTGGAGAGATTGCAGTGTGAAGTCACCGAGTTAGGTCTGCGTATGAAGCCCGCTGCAGCCAAGGCAGTTATCTCCCAGAGCAGCACTGGGAATTCTAGAATAGCCTCAGCTGTCAATACTGATAGCTCCACCGAACTATAGAAGCGGGTGCTGACTGACAACTCCTGTAAAACAGCAGGTTTGAAGTCATAACTACCACTGCTTTCAATGAGTTTCTGGGAGTGGTAGAACCCTGATCACGGCCCAAAAGGGCTTGGGGACTTCAGAATGACAATGGCAGGCCTTGGTCAGTCCTGATGAGTACCCTGTCTGGCATGGTCCTCTAGCCACTCCTGAGACAGGCAGCACATGAACAGTTCAGAGACAAAGAGGGGCACTAAAGCTATCGCCAGGCCAGGATTCCTATCAGGGCTGCAGTAGTGAGTCCTATCAGTGCAGGATTCCTATCAGTGCAGCCCAGAGAGTAGTTGCATAGGACCCGAAGAGTTGGCAAGAAGATGCTGGAGCTCATCACCCTCAGCACAATAACGGCGAGGGGCGTAATGGCTGTCAGTGAGATCGCAGGCAGCCAAAGGGAAAAAGGAAGGGTTGGGCTTTGTTTTTTAGGCTGGGGTGTTTGCACAAAACTCACACATACACACGGGGGGTGGGACAGAGACAGACATAAGTGGGCCATTCTATCACAACCCCCAAAGAAGGCACGTTCCTTGAGCATTGGGAGAAGTCACAGCAGACCCATATCTTCATTCTCACACAAGGAACATTATCTATAAACACGCAGTGTTATGAAGACTTGAAGTGCCCAGTAAAGTTGAATGAAATGAAAATCTACTTATTAGGGCTCTTTTAATTAAACTGTCTTACACAAAAGTAATATTACAAATAACCTGGATATTAAATATTACAAATTAATATTGTTTTGTATAATAAGTTTATTAGGAAAAAACTGAACTCGGGGCATCTCACATACTAGATAAACACCCTACCACTAAGCTATACCCCAGCACTATTTTATTTAGAGACAGGGTCTCAATAAGTCAGAAAACATTTATTTTAAGAAATATGTGCTGGGTGGTGCTGTCATCTGCCTCACAAGCACAAGGGCCCAAGTTCTATCTAAGGTACCAAAAAAAAAAAAAAAAGGAAAAAAAGAAATATGTGCTGGAGCTAGGTTTTGTCTGCCATCAAAGAATTCAGGAGACTAAGGAGCAAGTTGGGGAGGCCAGCCTTAGCTACATAGGGTGGTCAAGGCCAGACTGGGCTCCACAGTGAGACCCTGCTTCAAATCAAAAGAGAAAAGAAAAAGGGACTTGGGGATTTAGCTCAGTGGCACCACACCTGCCTCACAAGTGCAGGGTCCTGAGTTCCATCCCAAGTAC
>NW_022900917.1:20254127-20258992 GCF_012274545.1 Fukomys damarensis | reverse complement strand
GGGAGAGGAGGAGAGATTCATGCTGGTAAGTAGCATAGTATATGAAAGTTCAGTGAGAAAGAAAGAGCAGGTTTAACTTAATGATAGAACATTTGGCTAGCAGGCACGAGGTCCTGGGTTTCACCCTCAGTAAGGAGGGGGAGAGGGAGAAGGTGAGGGCAAGAGGGAGAAAACAAGGAGAGAAGGGGGAGGGAGGGAGAGAAAGAAGATAAAGGAAAGGAGAAGAGCAAAATATTAGTACTTGTTGAATGTAGGATGTTAACTGAACTATTCTCTTTACCTCTCTATATGAAAGAAACTTTTCAAAATAGAAAGATGATGTGGGGAAACGGTATATTTTAAGTAGAAGAGACAGGCTTGCGCCCCACTTCAGAATGGATTAGATTTACAATTTAAAGGATACCGGCATGGTAGCTCACGCCTGTAATCCCAGCACTCAGGAGGTAGAGGCAGGAGGATTGCCCCAGGACAGCCTGAGCTACATAATGAGTTCAGGGTCAGCCTGAACTACAGGATGAGACCCTGTCTCAAAAAATACACAGACAAACAAACTTTTAAACAAAAAGCAATTTGAAGGATGTAATATACTAATATCCTATATACTAATGTCCTGTACATACTCAATGTCTCTCAACTCCATGCTTTTCTGTATGCTGTATCACGCCCCTGCAATCTACTATAAAGAACAAAATGTTTCTCATAAAGCTCTTTCTGTAATTTAACCTCTCTCTGAATGAGAGAGCCAGAATATCAGGAGGTTAGTGCAGGTTCCCAAATCCAGTGAATATTAAATCAAAGAAGGGATTAAGGGATTAAGGGTTGAGTAAATTTATTCTCTTTATCTTAACTCTTAACTTCCTTCTCATATTTAGCAAAGAAGAGAATAAGAAACTACTGTAAAACACAAAGAAGTTCCAAATCATGAACACATAATGTATTATACTACCAAGTTTAAGTATCATTCACCGGCAAAAGGAGTAGCTACTATGATGGAGGGGCTCGTGCAGACTGCCTCAGGTTTGACAGTAAAGAAAACGGGAGGGTGGGAGGACAGAACAGTCACCTATCAAGCATGAGAGGGAAACAGAAGTAGGAAGGGAAACAAGAGAAAAAGGAGAACAAATCAGTGAGATGGGGGGAAGCTGAAATGACTAGCTCAGAACTGGGCATCTCCCCAAATTGAGAGCAGCTCCAAAAGGCTTTCTCAGACTCATCCGGACACTAGATACATCTTTTGAAAAGTTACAGGAAGCACATAAGTGGCATCAGGATAATGGAAAATACAATTCTTCTCTGCCCCAACACGAAATAAACCCATTTATAGGTAAAGTTCATTAATCATCACAAAGTTCAAGAACCTCCTTGAAAAGGGTTAAGTGCTTAAGGCACTGTGTTGATCTGCACTGGTATCATAAGGATGGGAGTTACCATTCCACAGTCCAGCTGACGGAGCTGGCTCCCAGAACCTGCTGACTCAACCAAAAACTGAATGAGTATAATTTGGAAAAACACGGTCTTAATAATGTCTTTCATGAGGCCAAATAAATATCTGTGAACCACCTAATTATATTTTACAGTTACCTGAAAAATAATCTCTTACAGACACAAAAAGAATCATAATTATTATTTTCACTCAATTCAGAAATATATGTTAAAGGGAATATATGTTAAATCTTGGTTTTCTTGCAATTATATGGCTTAATAATTCAATTCTTACTTTTTCTTTTTTTTTGTTTTTTTGAGACAAGGTCTTACTATGTAATTGAGACTGTCCTGGAACTCATTATGTAGCCCAGGCTGGTCTCGAACTCACAGCAATCCTCCTGCCTCAGCCTCCCGAGTGCTGGGTTTACAGGCATGTGCCACCACGCCCAGCTTCTTACTAATTTTAAGTTACTGCAGACTACGATAAATTAACAATTTATTCATATTTGACTTCAAATTTGAGTATTAGCATGTTTATCACAAAATTTTTACTTTTTCATTTGTTTCTTTTTTTGTTTTGTTCTGCTTTTTCAGATAGGGTCTTGCTGCGTAGTTCAAGCTGACCTTAAACTCACTATGTAGCCCAGGCGTGCCTTGAACTTGCTGCGATCCTCCTGCCTCAGCTTCCCCAGTGTTGTGATTACAGGTGTATGCAACCATACCCGACTCATAAACAAAAACTTCAAATGCAGTTAATTTTGATACTTAAAGAAAAGACCATATTTACCTAATACATTTATAATAAATGCAAAATTTCAATTACTACAAGGTTGTTAATGCAACCACTAAATAAATTATGACAACAAAATATCTGAATTGCCAACCATCTAGAGATACTGGATCAACAATTATTAAATACAACAGGGCTGGGGATTTAGCTCAGTGGTGCCACCACCTGCCTCAGAAGTGCAAGGTCCTGAGTTAGATCCCAGGTAAAAAAAAAAAAAAAAAAAAAAACAATTAAATACAATATATTCATTCTTGAATAATAATTTAAGTCAAGTATAAACCTGATTTTAAAAAAAAGCACAGTCTTACCTGTTTGAGGCGGATCTAGCACTGTCATTGCAGATGACTCAAAACAATATTTTCCACTGTAGTTATCCCTGTGATTAATTTTCCTAGTGCTTCCTGCAGTAGGCAAAAGATTTGAACTGCACACTCCAGGATCATCTTGTGACTGGAGAAGGACGTTATTTGCAGCACCCTAAATTTCAAGCAGAAATATTTTGTTTCTTTTAAAAATTAAATTATGGAGCCAGGGATTTAGCTCAGCAGTTCAGTGGCCTGCCTTGCAAGCGCAAGGACCCGAGTTCAATCCCCGGTACCCCCCCAAAAAAATTAAATTGTTATCAAAGTTGAAAAACATGACAGAATGAAAATTATGTTTATAATTACAGTGTATTTTAAACAACACTTGAGTTTTTAAACAAATCAAAATATGCCATTCTTATAGTCAAATTCTCCTTTTCTTGTTAAATTTCTCAATACTAAAATCAATACTTTTTTCCCTCTAGTTTTAGGGGTTGAACAAGGGCCTCACACAGGAAAGGCTATTATTGTACCACTGAGCTATATCCCTTATCCCAGCCCCACTCCTTTTTTTTCTTTAAAACAGAGTCTAAGTTTCTCAGGCTGGTCTTGAACTTAAAATCTTTCTTTAGCCTCTCAAGTAGCTGGGATTACAATCAGGTGCCACCAGGGCTAGCTAAAATCAACACTTAAAATATCACTTTTTGGGCCAGGGATTTAATTTAGCGCAGTGGTACCATCACCTGCCTCACAAGCACAAGGTCCTGAGTTCGATCTCCATACCAAAAAAAAGAAAAATTCACTTTTCTTTCAGGTGTGATAATGGTAATGTCAATACAGTGTTTTGTTTTATTTTTAAGAGCTCATAAGAGAGGCCAGGGATGTAGCTCAGTGGCACTGTGCCTACCTGCCAAGCACAAGGTCCTGCTGAGTTCAATCCTTGGTACCAGTTTTTTTTTTTAAAAAAAAAAAAGCTCTTAATATTAGAGACAAATACTAATGATTGTAGGGATGGACTGAGGAGGGAGTTGGAATGATAAAGATGAAGTAAGACTGGCCCTTTTAAATTTATTTTTTGAGAGTAAGTCTAAGTTGTCCAGGCAGGGCTCAAACTTGCAATCTTCCTGCCCATCTTTCCAGGGTGCTAGGACTACAGGGGTAAGCAACTGTGCCTGGCTACATTTTACATTTTTGGGCAAAAATAACATACAATAACAAAGTTGTTGCAACACTATAATTATTCATCATAACAATGTACATCTTTAGTTAGTAATTACATTTTTTTTCAGTCTTTTGAGACAGGGTCTTACTATGTGGTTCAGGCTGGCCTTGAACTCATGGTGATTCTCCTGCCTCAGCCTCCCAAGTGCTGGGAGCACACCTGGCATAGTAATCACATCTTTTAAAAATAACATCATCGGGAGACCAGCCTGGCCTATATAGTGAGTTCCAGGTCAGTCTCAACTACATAGTGAGATCCTGTCTCAAAAATAAATAAATAAAATAAAAATAAAAATAAAAATAACATCATCGGGCCAGGAATTTAGCTCAGTGGCACCTTGTCTGCCTCACAAGCACACGGTTATGAGTTCAATCCCCAGCACCAAGAAAAAAATTTTAAAATAAAATAAATAAAAATAAAAATAACATCAGGAAAGTCAGCTGGGCATGGTGGTGGCTCGCCTATAATCCCAGCCACAAAGGAGGCTGAGGCGGGAGAATTACTGCAAATTCAAGGCCAGCCTGGGCTCTATAGAAAGTTTAAGGCCAGCCTGAACTTCACAGTGAGAGACTCTCAAAAAAAAAAAAAAAAAAAAAAAAAAAAAAAATTAAAAATTGTGGAGGGAAGGAAGGGAAAAGGAAAAGAATTAACATGTGATATGTATATGAACCAATTCCCCACAAAGACTGTATTCATTATGTATCACAAACATACACCAAGAGAAATAAAAATTAAAACAAAAGGTTATCTACAGTTAAAAAAATACTGTCAATACACATACCTGACAAAAAAATAACATATCTCATACGATTTTTAAGTCAACTAATGGAGGTCATGAACTCTATTTTTTGCAACATTTTTACTTTGATATAATTTCAGGCTTATAAAAACATCCCAAAGATAGTATAAGGAACTTCCTATATATTACTAAGTCACCATTTGGTTACACTTTGCTTTTCTTGCTTTCCCTTTTATTCTCTCTCTTTCTGGGTATACATATGTTCAAGCCCACATGAACATATCTGAAAGTAAACTCTAGACACTACATTCCATCACATGTTAGTACTTCCAGGTTTCCAAAGACACTACATTATCAAAATCAGAATTTTTTTTCTGTCTTTTTTTT
>NW_022900917.1:20189148-20253191 GCF_012274545.1 Fukomys damarensis | reverse complement strand
TGTGGGGAAAAGGAAGGGAAAAGGAAAAGAATTAACATGTGATATGTATATGAACCAATTCCCCACAAAGACTGTATTCATTATGTATCACAAACATACACCAAGAGAAATAAAAATTAAAACAAAAGGTTATCTACAGAAAAAAATACTTGTGGAGGGAAGGAAGGGAAAAGGAAAAGAATTAACATGTGATATGTATATGAACCAATTCCCCACAAAGACTGTATTCATTATGTATCACAAACATACACCAAGAGAAATAAAAATTAAAACAAAAGGTTATCTACAGTTAAAAAAATACTGTCAATACACATACCTGACAAAAAAATAACATATCTCATACGATTTTTAAGTCAACTAATGGAGGTCATGAACTCTATTTTTTGCAACATTTTTACTTTGATATAATTTCAGGCTTATAAAAACATCCCAAAGATAGTATAAGGAACTTCCTATATATTACTAAGTCACCATTTGGTTACACTTTGCTTTTCTTGCTTTCCCTTTTATTCTCTCTCTTTCTGGGTATACATATGTTCAAGCCCACATGAACATATCTGAAAGTAAACTCTAGACACTACATTCCATCACATGTTAGTACTTCCAGGTTTCCAAAGACACTACATTATCAAAATCAGAATTTTTTTTCTGTCTTTTTTTTATTTTCCTGGTACTGGGGATCAAGCTTGGGACCTTGTGCTTGTTAGGCAGGCAGAGGAACCACTCAGCTAAATCTTTACCCCTATCAAAATCAGAATTTAACACTGACTAGGGTCAGGGATTTAGCTCAGTGGCACCATACCTGCCTTGCAAGTACAAGGTCCTGAGTTTGATCCCTGGTACCAAAAAAAAAAAAAAGAATTTAACACTGATAATAATTCCAAATTGGTCACCTATCTTAACAATATCCTCTACCTTTTTCCTCATACTAGGATCTAATCCAGATACACACTGTAATTTGTCAGCATGTTTCTTGTGGCCTTGCAATTTCAGGCCAGTTATTCTGTTGAATTTCTCTTGATTTGGATTGTCTGATATTTACTTATAAATAGTTATCTTTCTCAATTTTGTGCTGCTAGAAGCAATGCCACAGATTGGGTAATTTACAATCAAGAGAAATTTATTCCAGACAGTTCTAGAGGACAGAAGACCCAAAGTAGAAGGCCTGCATCTGGAGAAGGCTCTGTTGCTGTGACATCCCACAAAAGAAGGCAGAACAGCAAGACAGCACATGTGCAATAGAAAGGAAAGGACTCAAAATCATCCATTTAAGCAAGACATGGTGGCTCACACTGATAATTCCAGCACTCTGTGAGGCTTAGGCAGGAGAATCACAAATTCAAGCTCAGCCTAAACAACTCAGCGACACAGTGAGACCTTGTATCAAGGAAAAGTATTTTAAAAGTGCTGGGGATGTACCTCAGTGCAAAAGCCCTGGGTTCAATCCCCAGTACTACAAACAAAATCATCCACTTATCAGGATCCCACTCCTACAACACCAACCCCACTGCAGCAGTAACACAACCAACACACTCATGAGGACAAGTCCTTCATGCCCTACTCACTTCAACACTGTCACATTAGCTATTGAGTGTACAGCACATGAACTCCAGAGGACACAAATGACAGCAGCACCCCTAATCCTTGATGATAGGTTCCAATGCTTCCAGTGGATTCCTGGAACTTCAGATACTACTGAATCCTGTACATATTATGTTTTTCCAGCATGTACAGACTTAAGATAAAGTTTATTTTATATATTAGGTACCATGAAAGGTTAACAATAAGCTAATAATAGAGAAATTATAACAATATACTGTAATAATCTTTCAAAATATCAAAATGTACTGTCATCTTTTAACTTAAAGGAAGCATTTTAGGGCACTTGTTTGCTCAGAGCCAGGGTCTTGGCACATAGTTCAGGATGGCCTTAACCTCACTATGAGGTCCAGGCTGACCTCAGCCCTCCGGACTCAGCCCCCTAAGTGCTGGGATTATAGGCATGCACCACCACACCCAGCAAGAACAGTCTTTTCAACAAGTGATCCTAGAACAACTGGCTCTCCACCGTGAAAGAATGAAATTGGACCATTACTTCCTACTATACATTAAAAGTAAGTCAAAATGGATCAGACTGAAATTTAAGAACTCTTAAAAGAAAATACAGTAGGAAGTACTCAAGACCTCCATATTTTTAGCAACACCCTGCCTCAAAATAAAAATTAAAGGGCTTACAGGTGTGGTGGTGCATCCAGCACTCAGGAGGCTGAGGAAGGAGGATGCTGTGAGTTGAAGACCAGTCTGGGCTACATAGTGAGTTCCAGGTCAGTCTCAACTACATAGTGTGGGGGGTGCTGCTTAGATGTAGCTCATCTCAAAGGGCATAGGTTCAATCATCAGTCCCATATACACATATAATTTGATCCCTATAAGTGTGAAAAATAAGAGTACCAGAAAAAACGGGATTTAGCTCAGTGGTTCTGCCGCCTGCCTTGCAAGCAAAAGGATTTGAGTTCAATCTCTGATACCAAAAGAAAAAAAAAAAAAAAGAAAGAAGACCAGAAAAGGTACTGTCCATTTTATATTGTTTCTATATCCATATGACCTTCAGTCTTAGACCTAAAACCAAAAGGATTCTTCTTAGAAACAAAGAGCACATGGTGATATTACTTCCAGTATTCCTTTGGGGGGCGTGTACTGGAGAATGAACCAAGGACCTTCACACTGAGCTCCATCCCAGCTCTTTTTTTTTTATTTTGATCTAAATTGCCCAGCCTGAGCTCAAATTTGAGATCCTGCTGCCTCGGCCTCCCAGAATAGTGGGATTACAGTCATGCACCACCATGCCCACCTTAGTGTTCACTTTTTATTCGTTAGAATTAAAGGAAATGCTTATAATAGTGATATAAATCATTATTTATATTTATACGTTTTCTCTTTAAATCACTATAAAGTTTTTCATTATCTATGTAGTAACTTTGAAAAAAATAGATTAGAATGATTTATTTTCATATGAATCTCCACCTTCACCCTTGAAGAGTTGACTTAAAATAATGAATGAACCAAAAGTTCATTTTAGCAGCTGGAGATATAGCTCAATTGTACTGTTTGCCTATGATGCACAGGCCCAGATTTGATCCCCACCCCATAAAAACAAATAAAAGTTTATTTTATAGACTCAATTGTGTGTCGTTCTACTTGTCAGAGATACTAAAAATTCCTATAGACAGTAAATATTGATAACTCTTTTAAATATTGTCTTTTAAAAATACATCTTTCTGGGCTGGGGATTTAGCTCAGTGGTTCCGCCACCTGCCTTGCAAGCAAGCACAAGGTCCTGAGTTCGATTCCCAGTACCAAAAAAACAAAAAAAACAGAAAAAAAATAAATAAATACATTTTTCTGTTTTATGATGTCTTTATTTTTTACCTCTTTTAACTTTGTATCTAGATCCTGTTTTGTAATCTCTTCATTCAGACTTGGGTTACTTCTTCCTGGTGGTATGAATTTTGCTTTTTTGGTGGAATTCCCGAGCAACTGACTTGGTGCTGCAGATCGCCTCATCTTCAGTACTGACCTGAAAAATACCGCAAACACAAGTCCTCCATGAGTCTGATTAGAATTGCCCCAAATGTAAAAATAGCTCATCACTACAATCACTTCATTGACCATACTGTGTGTGTGAATACACACATGTGCACAGGATCACACCCAGGACCACCCACATGCTAGGCAAGTACTTTACACTATGCTATGCCTCCAACCCACAGGATGTATTTTAAAAGGTAAGAATCCCAGCACTTGGGAGACTGAGGCAGGAGGATCACTGTGAGTTCGAGACCAGCCTGGGCTACATAGTGAGTTCCAGCTCAGTCTCAACTACATAGTGAGACCCTGTCTCAAAAAAAAGAAAAGAAGCTTGCAATAAACCTTAGAAAACAAGTTCAACGGATAATAAGATTTTACTTTTCAAAATACAGGGATATTAGAAAGAATATATGGTTTAAAATTAATGGTCTAAACTTGAGTTTAGGGCCGGGGATTTAGCTCTGTGGTTCCACCACCTGCCTCGCAAGCACAAGGACCCGAGTTCGATCTCCAGTACCAAAAAAAAAAACAAAACTTGAGCTTATATTGCATCAATTTTGATAACACTATAGATAATTGCAATATCTACAGTGCATTTTTCTTTCTTTTTTTTTTGAGACAAAGTCTCAGTATGCAGTTCAGGGTGACCTTGAATTCACTATGTAGCCCAAGCTAACTTCAAGCTCACAGTGATCCTCCTGCCTCAGCCTTCTGAGTACTGGGATTACAAGTATGTGCTATCATACCTGGTTTCTTCAATGCACTTTAAATAAAAATTGCAAACTCTAAAAAAATGAAACACAATTATTCACACAAATATATAAATAGATATATATATCTATATATATCAAGTATGTTGCTTTTTTTCTTACACCACCAACTGATAAGCCACATAAGGGTAACACCCTGTTTATTATTCTTCACCAGTTGAGAAAAAATATTAACCACAATGCCAGATACATTACAATCACTACCAAGTATTTCTTGGTACTGGGGATCAAACTCATGACCTTACACTTGCGAGGCAAGTATGGTGCCACTAAGCTAGATCCCTGGTCCTGGTTTCTAACTTCTGCTCAATACTATTTTCACTGGAACTGGATAGGGGAAAAAAGATCATTACATATGTACATTACACTTCTATACAGATTTTTTTTTTGAAACAAGGACTCACTCTATAATTCTGGCTGGCCTTGAAGTCACTATGTAACCCAGGATGGCCTAGAATTTTGCAGCAATCCTGTCTCAGCCTCCCAAGTGCTAGGATTACAGGTATACACCACCACACCTGGCATGTATCTGTAAAGAGTAATAGCAAGTACTCCAACTTCACAAAACACTTAACACAATAAGCCATCACTAAGAATGTATATGGCTACCAAAGTTATTTGTTTAAACCAGAAATTTCACTTCTTCTAGCTTACCCTAGAGAATTATCAGGGATATACTCCAAGAATTACACAGAATAATAATCATGCTATCCTAGCACTTAGGGAGACTGAAGCAGGAAGAGTGCAAGTTCACATCCTATCTAGGTAATTTAGCAAGACCCTGTCTCTTTTTTTTTTTTTTCTTTTTGAGATAGGGTCTCACCATATATAGTTCAGGCTGGTCTTGAACTCACTATGTAGCTCCGACTGGCCTCAGACTTGCACTGATCCTGTCTCAGCCTCCTGAGTGCTGGGAATATAGGTGTATGCCACCATGCCCAGAAGCAAGATCCTGTCTCAAATAAAATAATTTTAAAAGGAAAAGGAGGATGTAGTTCAGTTGTAGAGCACCCGTGTTTGATCCCAGTACCAGTAAAAAAATCATGCTAGTATAACTTACAGTAGGAAAAAATGAAATTATGTTCCAGCAAAGTACTAAACTATGGTACACCCACACAACAGAATATACACTCTCCATACACTGTATTATTAAAACTCTGATGGGCTGAGGATTTAGCTCAGTGGTTCCACCGCCTGCCTCACAAGCATAAGGTTCCCAAGTTCAATTCCTTTAGCAATAAAACACAAAACAACTCTGAGTCAGTATCAGGTCCAGAGACTACCCTAGTGCTCTTTTCCTCTAGGCCTTTGAATGATCTTTCTCCAATATGATGATGAAAATGCTTTTTTCCATTTTTCTTTGCCTCATCCTTTCAGACTCTTAACTATGAGCACTCTTCATCTCTCAAACACTGGATTAGAGACCCCAACTATGTGTGCACTACCCAAGTACTTTCTTTTTGAGACAAGGTCTTGCTATGTAGTTCAAGCTGGCTTTGAACTCACTATGTAGCACAGGCCGGCCTCAAACTCCCAGCGATCTTCCTGCCTCAGCCTCCCAAGTGCTGGGATTACAGGAGTGCACCACCATGCCCAGCTCCCAAGTACTTTTTAAACTCCAGTAAAACTACCCATTGCTTCTCCTTGAGCTGTAAATCCCCATGAAGTACTATACAGGCTAGAATTTCTAATCTGAAAACACAAAATACCATAAGGCATGGTAACAAAAGCACTCAGGAGCCAGGCATAGTGGCACACGCCTGTAATCCCAGCACTTAGGAGGCTGAGGCAGGAGGATCACTGCAGTTCAAGACCAGCCTGGACTACAAAGTGAGTTCAACTACATAATGAGACCCTGTTTCAAAAAACAAACAAAAAAAAAAGCACTCAGGAAAGGATGAGGTTGTTTGAGATCTCAAGTTTGAGACCATCCTAGACAACTTCGCACTTAGTGAGAATGACTCAAAAATTTTTTTTAAAAAGTTCAGAGGAGTGCTAGTGATATAGCTCAGTTGGAAGGCTTTAGGGTTCCATCCCCAATACTGCATTACCAAAATAAACAAATAAGGAAAGGAAACCCTAAATCCCAAATGCTCCATCTAAAACTTTTTGAGTGCCACCACGGCACAGTAAGAAGAAAAATCCACACCTGATCTCATGATCAAGGTTGTACTCAAAACACAGATGCACCAAAAAATATCATAAACCAGGTGTGGTGATACTCGCCTGTAACTGGTAGAGGCAGGAGTATGGAGTTTAAGGCCAACCTAGACTACATAGCAACAGTCTGTCTCAAAAAACCAAAAACAAAAGTATAAAATTGTCTTTGGCTTATGTAAGGTTTATATGAAACATAAATGAATATACATATATTATGTATATTAAAATTTTTCAAAATCCAAAATACTTTGGTTCCAAGCATTTGAGACAAGGGATAACTATACTCCATTCATCACATAATACTTTCATAAGTATTAAACTTATAAAAGGCATTAAGTGTTTGCTTTATGAATGATTCTAAAGCCAACCATTAGTAGGAGGAGGGGGGTTTACACTTTAGAAGAATGTTTAATGACCCTGACCCAACAACTGTTTTTAATATATCAAATAAAAAATGGCCACATAGCATGCTCAGCAGCACTCCAATCTTAAAAAAAAGAAAAAAGAAAAAATAGTTACCCATTAGGGTCTTTTAAGACTAGAACACAAAGGAGCATAAGAGAAATGTGTAGATAGAAATAATCTATATTATAGTGTGATTACAGGATGTGTGGACATCCTTACGTCATTAAAACTTGCACTGTGCAACATACAATGCTATAAAGTAAATACAATATATATTTAATATACAGCCTTTTTAAAAAAACTAGAAAAACATATACTACTATATTAAAATTGATTATCTGAGGTTTGGATAACCAGCAATATTTATTTTTTCAGAGTTCTTTTGTATTTCCAATTTTCTACAATGAAAATGTTACCTGTGTAATAAAGTGCCATTAGATTTTTAACTACCTTATTTCACAAATGCAAAATGTTATCAATTTTAAGATGTACTATTATTTTATGTATCCAAGAAAAAATGCAGCCAATCATTATTAGCCCCTTCCCAATTTCTGCAGTGTTAAAATGATAAAATACACAAGCATCTAATATAAGCCTTTATACAGTCTAAAGGATTATATTAGTGGTCATTCTCCAGTTTATTAATCAAAGACAAAATAGATCTCTACTAGCACAATCTTAAATTATGAAAAAGACTGCTTGTGACCTCTTATGAGCAGTATTTACCAATACTGGAAGTCTATCCAGATTCTGTCATTTAAATAAATCATGCCAAAATAATTTCATTAAGCCTAAGTAGAATGATATGTCTCTAGAGGAGTAACTGACATGAATTTGAAAATGACACAACCTAACTACAGCAACATTCATCCAGGCTGCCGCTTAATGGTCAAATGAAATTGAACAATGGTTAGATCAGATAAAATATAAGGCTTTTCACTGCCATTTAACTGAAATAACAAGACAGTGATGAGTCTATTTAAACTAATAAATTGTAAATAGCATTAATTAAATATTATGTCTGGATGTTGTGGCACAAACCCATAGTCCCAGCACTCAGGAGGTGGAGGCAGGAGGATTGCCAGGAGTTAGAGAACAGCCTGAACTACATAACAAGATCCTGTCTCAAAAAAATAAAATATGATGTTCATATCCTAAAATGTAAGAGATCTGTTCTCTACATTAGTCAAACTCTCCTATAATGCTGTAAAAATTCTGACAGGCAACTTTTTAAAGGAATACCAGAAATATACATAGTAACTAGAAAAATCCATAGTAACAGAAAAAGAAACCCCAGCATAATTCATATTATCCTAAGGGATGGTTAACTTTGGGCAAACCATTTATACTCTCTGGATATCATTTTCCTTATTTATAAAATTTTAAAAATTGAACTAAATGATAAAATTTCTAAATTCTGAGAATGATCTCCATTAACCTTTTTTATATCTCTGATTTCTAATTTTTCTGCACTCCTATTTAATTCTGTAAACTAAAAAATAAATAAATAAATTTGAGAATACAGGAATATCAGAAGCAGCACAGAGCAGTGGCTAAAAAAGACTCACTGGGTACAGCAGTGAACACCTGCAAAACCAGCACATTGGGAGGCTGAGGCAGAAGAATCAAAAGTTTGAGTCTTCTCTGGGAAATTTAAAGAAACCCTTTCTCAAAATAAAAAGAGTTGGGGATGGGAAGGAAAGAAAAGAGGCAAGGAAGAGGGACAAGCCAGTCAGCCCACCTGGGTGTGTTAGGGCACACCTGTAATTCAAGCACCTGGGAGAATGTGGTGGGAGATCACCATGAGTTCCAGGCCAGAAAAGACAGTGTGACTCTGTCTGAAAAGAAAAAAGAAAGAAAGAAAAACTTCCAGTCAGCCTGCCTTTCCTAGGATCCCAACTCTCTTACTTACATGTGACCAGGGGTATCCATCAAACCATCTCATTTGTCAAAGAATTTCAAAGTAAACTAAAGGAATCAGTACATTAAACCCAAAATACTTCAGCACTTATTGCTTTTTTTTTCCCCACTTACTGCTTTTATGAATTAGTTCTGTTGAATCCTTTTCCCGGGCTCACGGAATGAAGCTATTTGGCAGCCCATTTGGCGCTATTTGTAGCGCAGTGCTGCTACAACTTCTATGCTTATAACAGCTACCTGATCAGTCCTTCCAAGGAAAATGGCCAGACCAGGCTGACAACAGCAACGCATCAGATAGCTGGGAGCACAAGGCAACATCTCCTAGTCATTAAGAACACACCTTTGAAGGCAAAGGTCCGAACATAAATCTAGACTGACACTTCCAAGCACTTAATCTTACACAGTTTACTTAACCTCTTTGAGTCTTAATTTCCCCTCTTATAAAAAGGAGTACCTTACTCATATCCAAGAGGACTGCTTGGAACATTAAATACTTAAAGCACTTAAGCAAGACTTGGCACATAATAAGCACTGAATATTATCTGTAATTTTGTCACCTATAATCGTAATTATTTTTGGATATTTAATACATAATGGCCTATAAAAGTAAGAACGATACAGGTCCACTGGGGTGGGGATGGGGTAGAGAATGTAGTTATACATATAGTTCATGACCAGAATATAGCTATGGGTTCCTTTGAGTTGCACAACCATCAAATTTCTAGGATGCAAGAATAAAAACTACTCTACCAAACGCCAGCAAGAAACCTCCGGTGCGGGAGGGGGCCCGCACGACAGGGTCTCACTATGCAGTTCAAGCTGGCCTCGAACTCACGGCGATCCTCCTGCCTCAGACTCCCCGGAGCTGAGATTACCCAGGCGCACCAACACGTCCGGATGTTTCAGCCTTTTGAGCGCCAACCACTTGAGGCAGGAATTATTTCACTTCACGCCTTAAAGTCTCCTTTGACTGTGACTCCGCTACACCTGCTTGCAAAACCTTCCACGAGGTAATTAATAAAAGGTTTCAGGAAGGGAATAAAAGAAGTGCGGGGGTGACCAGTTTCTAGGTAAAAGCCCCTAAGGAAGGCGCTCGTTCTTAAAGCTGGTTGGACGGGCTCCCCGCGGGCCCTAAGGAAACAGTTTCACCGAGCTGAGAGTCAAAAGCAGGAGACCCACGCGCAGGGCACTCAGGGGTCTCCCGGACCTCTCGGCTCGGGCGCCGCTCTCACCACCCAGGCCGGGTCAGCCCGGCGACCACGAAGGCGCCCCTCGCACCTCCCCGCTCCGCTCCCACCGCCCTCTCCCCTCGCAGAAGCCCACTCCGGCGCCACTCCCCGCTTTATCCCAAACCAGCCTACAGGTTATCGCACCCTCTCCAGCCTTCTCCTCCTGGGACGCACTTGCGAGAATCTGACAGACACTGCTCCCCAAACTAAACAAACCGCGAACCTACGGACGGTCCCGCGCCACTCTGGGCGCTCAAGACACCCGCCTTCGCACAGCCAATCGCGGATGAGGCGCCCCGCGCGCGCAGGACATCTCCGCTACGGCGCCTCGGCTGGTCCAAACTGATGGGCCTATGCGGCATTTTGCGCATGTGCCTTTGCGCTCTCCTTAAAACACTTTTGATTACGATTTACAGTTCATTTCCAAAAATACGGATTGGAGCCAGCGGACACCGATGTAGATGCCGAGGCTACAGATCTCACCATCTACCTCGATTTGTAATAACTTATATGTGGTGTGGAAGCGCAATAATGGAAATGCGTGCGTAGCAGAGGTATTTATTGTCCTGTTATTCATTCATTCAAGACATTGATTTAGTCCGCAAGGTATTTTCCAAGCCCTGTGTTAAATTCTCGGAATATAAAGATGAACCATGAACATTCAGAAAGAGGGGACCGCCTCGAGACTTAGAAAACTATTAAAGAATTTTTCAGCAAGAAAGTGATATCATTTAATGAGTTCAGTATTTATTGAGCCCTTCCCAGTGCCAGTCAGACAGCCTAGAGAAATGAGCAATAAGAAAGGAGTGTCGGGCCGGGATGTGGTTGAGGCACGGCGTCTGCCTGGCAAGCATGAGAGCATGAGTCCTATACCCGGTACCCCCCACAAAAAAAGAATGGCGTGTCAGCCGGACGTGGTGGTGCACGCCTATACTCCCAGCACTCTGGAGGCAGAGGCAGGAGGATTCCAGAGAGTTCCAGGCTAGCCTGAGCTACATAGTGAGTTCAGGGCCAGCGCGACCCTGTCTCAAAAAAACAAAACAAAACAAAACAAAGGAGTGTATGAGAGAGTACTTAAAAGGCACTAGTTGAGTTTTATCCAAGTTTGACAAACATTTTTTTTAATCAGTCGGGCATGGTGACATCCACCTGTAGTCCCAACACTCTGGGAGGCTGAGGCAGGACGATGGCAAATTCCAGCCCTGCCTGGACAATTTAGCAAGACCCTGTCTCAAAAATTTTTTTAAAAAAGGGCTAGAGATGTAGCTCACTGGAAAAGCCCTGGTTGGTACTCCAGGACCACAAAAAATAACAATAATAAAAAATCGTGTTTAATGCAGATGTGAAGCAGTGAGAACCGTCACGCCACTGGTGTGTGTAAAGAGGTATAGTCATTCAATGAAAATATGATCTGACAGCACCTCAGGCCAGGAGTATAGCTCAGTGGCACGCCTGTTTGGCAAGCACAAGGTCTGAGTTTGATCCGGGGGGGGGTCCTGACAGCACCTAGTAAAAGGACAAAAAAATTTATATATATATACTTAAAGAGCTTTTACTCTGGAGACTTTCACCAGTCCTAAAGACACTCTGCAAGTTCTGCTTTTGTCAGTTCCTGGGGTTAGGGTCACAAAAGATGGAATCTGGGACCTGTTGAGTTTGGGTACCTTGGGAAACCACACTACTCCCTTCTTTGAGTTGGGACACAAGAAATCAAGAAATAAGTTGACTAGGAAACAAAGCAGCCCTTAGAGTCTGGGGACTACCTTAATCTCACTGGGAAATCCAGAAATTCTAAAACATGGCTGTTTGCTCCATCTTCAACCAGGTCAATATTCCTTAGTGTACCATCTTGAAAAAAGGCCTCATCTCACTCACCGCTACCTTCTCATACCTACTCCAATCTGTGCTTTAGTTTTTTTCTTCACACTTCCTACTCACTTGCATATACTTACTGCCTTTCTATTCCTCTCAGAATGTAATTTATGTGGGAGCAGGATCTTTACTTTCCTCCCTGCTGTCTCTAAAACACTTTTAGTCACACAGAATACACCCAATAAATATTTGCTGAGTACCATGGTACAGGCATGTAGTCCCACCACTCTGGAAGGCTGAGGCAGAAAGACTGCAAGTTAAGTTTCGCTGGGCAACTTAGCAAGACCTGGTCTCAAAATAAATTTTTAAAAGACAGCCGGGCATGGTGGCGCATGCCTGTAATCCCAGCACTCGGGAGGCTGAGGCAGGAGAATCGCTGTGAGTTCAAGACCAGCCTGGGCTACACAGTGAATTCCAGGTCAGTCTCAACTATACAGTGAGACCCTGTCTCAAAAAAACCAATCAATCAATAAAAGAGAAAGCACTCAAATGTAAAGGTCCTGGGATCAATCACCATTACTGAGGAAAACAAAGATGTTGAATAGAGTTGAATGAAAACCAACAGGACTAGGGGATTGCTCCCAAGTAGAAGACTGCCACCCTAGATTTCACATACAGGACCAGCATTAGAATCCAGGGTTGCTCAAACATCTCACTGGACTCCACATTGGATTCTGAGGGCCAGGGCTGAGCTGATAATTTGCATTTCTAATGAGACTGCAGGAATATTACAGATCACCAGCTTGGGCAACACAGCAAAGCCTCACCAAAAAAGATCTGAATTGTTCCGTGTTCTTCCACTTAGGATCTCAGTAACTTTTCTTTTAAAAAACCTTCATTTCATGATTGTTCCCATCATTAGATTCCAAGTTTCCTTCTATTCAAAGGTTGGGCTTGAACTAAGGTACATCGAATACTGGGGATGCTCAAGACACACTGTAGTTCCTACATTCTCATCCTGCAGGCTTTTCCAGGAATTGTCACACACGAAGGAGTAAAACTGATCTATCTAGACTTGCTAATGCTTCATACACATTGATAACTAACACCAGTTCCCCCCTCCACCTTTTTTTTTGGTACCGGAGAATAAATTCAGGACCTTACGACTGCAAGGCAGAACAGTGCCACTGAACCAAATCCCCTGCCAAATAGCAGTTTTCAAGTGAAGCATTTGTTTTTCCCTTGGGAAAGAAACACAAATCACCCAGTTAACTCCTGGTGCTATAGATTAAACTTTATTCTCAAAGGTATTCTGCATCTACCATTAAGTCTTGTTTTTCGTTTTTGTACCAGGAATCGAACTCAGGACCTTGCACTTGCCAAGCAGGTGAGTGTCACTCAACTAAATCCCCAGCCCTCCTCTCATTAATTTTTGTGTAGTATTTAGAAATTAATGGCAGTCAGGCATGGTAGCACATGCCTGTTTATCCCAGCATTCAGGAGGCTGAGGCAAGAGGATCACCACAAATTCAAGGCCAGCCTGGGCTACATAGTGAGTTCAAGGCCAGCCTGAACCACATAGCAAAACCTTACCTCAAAAATAAATATCCTATTTATACAACATTTAGCTTAAACTCATTAGCTTGCTCCAACTGTAAAATTAGGATTAAATCTCCTTTGCTGGATTGTTATAAACACTGAGCAATACATGCATACAAGTTGATCAACATAGGTTCCTTGCCTGTTGATTTAGCAGACTTTCAGTTACTCAAGTCATTTTCAATTTGCCTGGCATTAAGTTGCTCCTGCACTGATAAAATATCATCTTTGCTGACCTGCGCTATGGGTGTATTATTTTTGTTTTCTTGGGGTTTTTTGTTTTGTTTTGTTTTGTTTTTTCTTGCTATGTAGTTCAGGCTGAACTTGCTATGTATCCTAGGCTGGCCTCGAATACATGGCAAACCTCCTGCCTCAGCCTCCTCAGGCATGTGTCATTACTACAACTGGTGACTGCACTATGGGTATTCATCTAAGATTTGAGTGGCACTAACAGTTCTCTCATGTTTCTCAAAGATTATATTCAGGGCCGGGGATTTAGCTCTGGTTCTGCCGCCTGCCTCACAAGTGCAAGGTCCCGAGTTCAATACCCGGTACCCCTCCAAAAAAATTATATTCAGCTTAGTTCTTTTAAAAAAAAATTACTTATCTACATAGTCACATGTTCTCATTTAAAGAAGTTACCTAGGAAATTAATTTGTATCAGATCTTAGGGGCAAACTCTAATTCTACCTTATATAATTTACCTAAAAATTTGTCTTTACAGAAGACAAGACTATTAGTTTTATAACTGAATGGAGTTAAAGTCATCTTGCTATTTTGGGCTGATGGTCTATGTTCCCCAAGATTCCTATGTTGAAGCTCTCATCTCACTGTGATATTGGAGGTGTGTGCCCTGGGAGGTAACTGGTTCTGACCAGACCCTAGGGGCAGGACACTCAGGATTCGTGCACTTATCAGAAGAGGGAAAGGTGAGAGCTGTCTCTTTCCTCAAACATGTACTGAGGAAAGACCATGTGTGCATGCAGCAAGGCGGCCTTGTAAGAACCCACTGGTGCTGGCACCCTGATCCTGGCCTTCCAAGCCTGCAGAACTGAGAAAATCTTGTTGCTCAGGCCATGCAGTCTACATTATTCTGCTGTAGCAGCTTGAGCTGACTGAGACACTGGCTCTTTGAGGCAACAAGTTACAAAGATTTCCATTACTTTTCACTTGCACATCAGAACCTTTACAACTGAAGTTATTCATTAAGGGTTTTTTTGTTTATTTTTGTTTTTCCTTTTTGGTTCTGGGGATTAAACTCAGAACCTTGTACTTGAGAGGCAGGTGGTGGAACCATTGAGCTAAATCCCCAGCCCCAGGTGTTTTTCCAAACAACAGAGATTTTTTTTTTTCACTAACGAAGAATTCACCAAGACAGAGTGATAAAAGGCTAGAATAAAACTCATACACTTATTTTTAAAGAGTACTCTGTATTTGAGGCCAGTTATACAGGCTCAGTGTGTTAAGACATACCTTGGGGACAATATGGCTACTTTCTCAAACTTATAAGCTTTATTTCTAAATATAAAGTCCAGCTTTTATTAGATGTTTCTAATTCTCAATATTACAGAATTAGGAGATGCCTCATTTTCGGCTTTAAATAATTATGTAGTAAAATAACATCAGTAGGTCCAAAGCTGAAACAGAGTAAGTTTGTATTTCTTTCTAACATAAAGAAGTATTGTTTCTTTTGGTACAGCTATGGTTACCAAACTGTTACCAGGGCACCCTAGTAGATTTTGAGGGAACACAGCAACACCCCCTGGACACCACACAGACTACTAATTTGAGGTAGTTTACATTTTCCATATTAGATAACATTCCTTTTCATAACAGTGTATCTTTGCAAAACTTTCAGTAGTTTGACAAAAAGCACTGTGAAAGAAACATAGTGAAGCAGGAAATGAAACTGATTCCAAGCTATGAAACACTGTACAGTGTCCAAAGTTACTAGAGGTGATAAAGTAAATCCTTAAGTTGCTTGGACCTAACTATAATAAACAGAAATACTAGGTATTTCTTTTGGCCTACATGTGCTGTGGAAAATTACTGAAACACTAACATGGGCTGAGAAAGATCAGGAATATCTGTGGTATAGCAAGAAAAATACAAAAGACATCGTTTAGTTTTTCTACCTAGAAATTTTCTAAATAAATAGTCATAGAAAAAGGGTAAAAGTATATACAAACATACATACAAAGTTGGGATTTTTATTGAAATCTCATTTAGGTATCAAACAAAATCTGCTTTCTTCAGATAAAAATATTCTCTCAGATGTCTCCAGATAATAGCTAAGTCTAAATTGGTCCTTCGATGTCTTATTTTTGTTGTCCTCGTGAAATGTCTATATACACTTAATGTCCCCAAGAGCATTTCATCGTGTGAAGGACCGTACGTGACGACCTCGACCACTGCCTCCACTAACGAACTTTCCTCGGGAGCCTCCACTGCCGCTGTTGGCGCTGGCCCAGGAAGGCCCGAGACCCCCACGACCCCGAGAAGCTCGGTCCCGAGGACTTGGCCGATAGCCTGCAAGGAAACAACAGTTGTTAGTTCCACATCCTCTCCTTTCCTGCTACATATATCCTTATCTACAGCACTGCTCTTGAATCAGGAATTGCTCTTTGCTTTTCAAAATTTCATATAAAAATTCAGTGAATGTGCTAAAGGTCACTGAATTGGCAATTTTAAATAGGCAAAGTATATGATATTTAAGAAGTATATACTAAATATAATACATTACCTTATATATTACATATATACATATACTATATATTATATACTAAATACAATACATTATAAAAATATATTTAAAAAACAAAGTTATTCCTGGCTATTCCTGATGAGAATCCTGAACTTGATGTAGTAATGTATTTTTAAAAAGATATGTACTGGGCCGGGGATTTAGCTCAGCGGTTCAGTGGCCTGCCTTGCAAGCGCAAGGACCTGAGTTCAATCCCCGGTACCAAAAAAAATAAAATAAAAAGATATGTACTTACACCCACAATAGTTTTTTTTGTGTGGGGGGGTTGAGACAGGGTCTCACTATGTAGTTGGGACTGCCCCGGAACTCACTATGTAGCCCAGGCTGGTCTCTAACTCACAGCAATCCTCCTGCCTCAGCCTCCTGAGTGCTGGGATTACAGGCATGTGCCACCACGCCCAGCTCACCCATAAAAGTATTAACAAAACCAAAATATACTATGAAGAAGGTATGTTATCAAAATACCTTGTGATTAAAAAAGGTTCCTTAAGGATTAGTTTTCAATATTGAAATATAGCACATCACTATGAAACTGTTCAGATTACACAAATGGCTCGGAATCTAAAAATTGACGACACAAACTTGGCTCTCGAATTGTAACTCAACATTCTAAACGTCCTCCCCACCAGAGAGAGTGTGCCAATGACACCGACGGACTGGGCAGCGGTGGCGAGTGGGGAGCACGCACCTGCAGAGCTGAGCGGCCGCAGCGGGGGCAGAGGGCCCCTGTTGAAATTGCTCTGGCCCCCGCGACTCTCGTTATAGTTGCCTCGAGGAGTATTCTGGGCGCTCCAGCTGGAGCCTCTTGTTCCCTCCCGACGACTGTAGTTCCCTACATGCAAACAACATCATCAAAATCCATGCTCTTTACATCCTCAACTGGATTAAAGAGGATTGGACAGGTTTTTCTTAAGCTTCAAAATTAACAGATGAGAAACAAACTGTATAAACTGAATACACTGCATATTGGAAGTCTCACAGTAGTTAATGGCAGAGTTTCTAGAACCAGACTGCCAGAGCTCAAATACTGGTCTGCCTCTTACATTTACAAATCCTGGTCAGCTAAATGACTATTTTCTCATCCGTAAGTGGGGTACGATAGGATCTATCTTATAGGGTGGATGTGAGGTTACTATACATAGTGTTTACAATAGTTCCTAACACCCCCCACTTAAGCCACCCTCCTAAAATAACAAGTAGAAATGGAGGTATGTCATCAATCCACCAGCAAAAAATACCTAAATAAATGAATAAATAAATAAATAAAATAAAATGAAACAAAAAATAATTTCTCTAAAATAAGGTACTTTCTGGGCCGGGAAGGTAGCTCAGTGGCACTGTGCCTGCCTGGCAAGCTCAAGATTCTGACTGAGTTCAATTCCCCATACCAAAATAATTAAATAAAATAAGGTAATTTCTAAAATCTTGAAATAATTTAAAACAGATTAAATATAACATTAGGATGCAAAGGGATAAGAGAAGTAATTGTTTACTATACAGAACAATCCTTTTGTTCTGTTTTTTGTTTTTTGAGACAGGGTCTCACTATGTAGTTGAAACCGACCTGGAACTCACTATGTAGCCCAGGCTGGTCTTGAACTCACAGCAATCCTCCTGCCTCAGCCTCCCGAGTGCTGGGATTACAGGCATGCAACACCACACCCAGCCCAAAATTTCTTTTAAACATGTTGCTAAAAACATAATATATAAAAGGTTAACTTTTTTAAAAAAGTGAGAGTTTTACCCCCATATTCAATAGAGTACTCAACAAAGAGTACTACTGGTTTAGCAGTTCTGGTCTACGAGCAGCTCAACTGTAGTAATAGAAAAATAATGTATTTTAGTCTCTTCCGTGTGACTCATTTAATATTGCAACATTTAATATTCCAATATTCTAACTCACGAGAAAATACGCATAAGTAGCTACCTTTTGAAGCAGGTGGTGTAAAAAACCTATTTTGACTGTGAAAAGCACCTCGTCCTCCTCGATTGCCTGAAAACCCGCCACGAGAAGAAATCTTCTGTGACACTTTGAGTGGCCGTTTTGGTGGGGGTATTCCATCTTGGGGGACCACTTCTTTACTTTCAGCTGCAACAAAGTCATCCACATGCATAGAAGGTGGTCTACTTGTGTTCTGTTTTCTCTGACGAAAAATATCATGGGGTCGTATACCCTGTCCAAATCCTCCCCTGCCCCTTCCTCTTGGTGGTGGCACAACATGAGCTCGTTTGGCAGGTTCAATGTATTCAGATTTTCCACTATTAAAACAAAAACACTCCATGAAAACATTTTTCTCATATTTCCAATAAAAATATAGTAGTCAATTTCTGCAATACTGAAAATTTTTCCTTATTCCAACCGTTAATTTTGCCAGTATCTATATTACTGTCCGTGTGACACAGTAAACTAGCTAAAAACAATACTCACATTTTATTGACATGACTAACACTTATAAAAACAATCCAGTTCACTTATTGCTCAAACATTTCAAACTCCAGTAACAATGCAACAGGAGGTAGAGGTGACCCAGGCAGGAGAATAAGTGCTTAGCAAGCGTGCAGCCTTGGCTTCAATATCTGGCACTTTTTGTGTCTGTGCCTTTTGTGGAACTGGAATCAAGCCCAGGGTCTCGTAGATGCTAAGCAAGTGCTCTACCACTGAGCTACATCCCAGCTCCCAAAATTATCTTAAAAATATCCAAACAACATTCATGATTCAAGTACTATACCAACTTTTTTATCAGTTTAAAAAGTTTATCAACTTTTTTATGCGTCTATCTTAAAATACATAAATAAGATCTTCAGTGGAATAAATTTTACCTTGAAGTTATAAAGGTCTCATGTTTATGTTTCCCAAGTTTGAATCCTTTAGTAGTCTTAGTTCTCCCTGGAGATGACGGCTCTGATAAAAATGAGCGCTCTAACTCTGAGTGCAGATCAAAGTCACTACAGCATTTTTCAGAAAGTTCAATCAAATCAACCTTTACCTGCAGCCAGAGAAATGAAACAAAATACATCTTAAATGTAACTATTATTGTAACATTTGACTAAGAAACTTTTCCTATTTATATATTACATTGAACTCCCATAGTAAATAAACTATAGATCTACCTCTCTCCTTGATCTTTTCAGAAAGCAGTACCATTGGTAGTTAAGAGCAACAACCACAACAGTAAGAAAACTCTTAAGAATTCAACTAATTTTTAATTTTTGGTTGTATTCCTCCTCAAAGCGGGGCTGTAAATTTAGAGGGCTGGTAGAGAACTCAGGCTTTCTCTGTTTAAATTAACACTGCAATACCTCTAGAACATTTCCAAAGTAGTCTGAAAATACAGAGCCATTTCTGTTATAAAAGAATTCCATTCCACAGATTCCACAAAGTGTTATGCACTTAATGATGTTCCAACCTAAGGTTTTGTTTTTTTGGAAATGAGGATCAAACTCAGGACCTTGTATTTGCCAGGCAGGCGCAGCACCAATCAGCTGCAACCCCAGCCCACAGACTACATTAAATTAAATTTTTTTCTTTGTTTTTTGGAGTCAGGGTTTCAGTACATAATAAACTGACTTTGGGTTCATTACATAGCCCAAGCTGGCCTCAAACTCCTGATCCTCCTACCTCAGCATCCTGGATGCAAGGATTACAGATAAACTGACAATCTCTTACCTATATTCTTACCCATTCAGCAATTGGGTTTCATAACGTCAATTCTCAATCACACCACATACCAAGAACCATTAGACTATATACTCTAAGTAAGTGAACTGTGTGACAGATGAATTATATTTCAATAAAGCTGGTTTTTGTTTTGTTTTATTTCCCTGGTACTGGGGATTGAGCTCAGGACCTTGTACTTGTGAGGCAGGCACGCTGACATAGAGCTAAATCCCTGGCCCCTCCACACCGCATTATAACAATTACATTCTTTGTAAGATCTCAAACTGAGAGCAAGTATTATACCATTCCTTCCCTTAAAACGAAGTGCAAGAATAAACCATTATTTCGTGAGATATTTTTCTCTATTTTATACCCTTATGAGGTACTTATGCAAAAATGTGATCTGGCCTTAAAAGTCACATTCTGAAAATGCAACTTATCAACTAGAGAAAAGAAAAAGAAAAAGTAACATTAAAAAGAGTTCTTGACACCTTTAACTGGGTACATGACACAAAAATAATACTGCACTGGCCTCCAAGTGGACCTTAACAGCCGTATAATATGTAAACTATTGTAATGCTAATAATATACAAAAGAAACAAACACAAAAACCAGTAACTTTTTTGTATAAATATTTAGTAATTAAATCCTTTATACCAAATCCAGATCTGCATCAATCTCTTCAGCCTGAAATGGAGTGAACCACATAGATTTCAACTGATCATCCATGACGTCAGCGAGCACATATGCAGTCCTAGAATACAAGAAGTATTTGGTGAAAAGCAGAATCTTAAAATCAAGTATTACAGCTTACCTTCTAAGTAAAAATCTATGGAATGTAGTTAAAAATATTAGCCTCTAAAATAGTATTAAAATTAGCAGCTAGAGACTCAAAAGGCTATTCAAGAATTAAGCATTCTTAAAAACCAATAACTTAAATTGGGCATGCTGGCATAGGCCTGTAATCCCAGCATTTTGGGAGCTGAGGCAGGAAGACTAAGTTTGAGTCTATCCTGGCAATTTAGTGAGACCCTGTCTCAAAATTAAAAATAAAAAAGGGCTGGGAATGTAGACCATGGATTAAACCCCCAGTACTATGAAAAGCAAGCAAACAAAACATTAACTTAGAAAATGACCCTGCTGTAAAAAATATTGAACTTTCTGTAAAATAAAATGGAGCCCTACTTTTATTTCCTAAAAGGCAAGTTTACTTTAATGTACTACAAAGAAGCTGCTACACTTAATTTTCTAAATATGAACACTAATTCCTTTTTTATTGGTACATTTTAGGTAATGATAACATTTATTACAGAGAACTGTTACCTGTACATGATATATATTGCTGCTTTTGTCCCCATTCCTCTCACCTCTCTTCAAACCCTTCTTCACCTCCTTATTTACAAAAACTCTGTCTCTATGTTTTTCCTTCTATTCTTTGTTCTCTTGTTCCTTCCTTCCTTTCTCTTTCCCTGCTCCCTTGTTCCCCTTCTCATGTGAACATTTTCTTCCCATTTCCCATTATCTACTATACTTTTTCATCTTTTCATACACTTTCAGTTTCTCACACCAGAGAAACAATGCTGGAATCCGCACACTACTTCTCTCATAGTAAACGGTCATTAGGATGTTAGTGCTCCAAAGATTAACACATCTATATCCTCTAAACTAGGAGTAAAGCCAGGCCTGTTTTGCCAGCCTATGTTTGACCTATCTGCAAGCAAGGAAAGGTTTATATATTTTTAAAGATAAAAAAAAAAAAAAAATCAAGAAAACTACAGGAGGCTGCGCAGAGACTGCACGTGGCCTGCAAAGCCTACATTTTTACTGTCCTTACCCTTTACAGAGAGAAGTTTGCTGATCCCCTCTCTGCTCCAGCCATTGAATTATAACATCCACCCACAGACATGAGTGTTTTACCTATTGTTAAACAGATTCTGGAGAGATTCTGGAGCAGAAAGCACTGGTTCTACATCCTGGTCACTAAGAGGTAAGGGGTCGCCTGATGACTCCAGCATATGCTTAAGGCCAACAACACTGTCCAACAGAGAATCCAGATTGTCGTCATCTTTTGAATGTTCCTAGACAGAAGCAAAAGCAGAATGAAAAGGTGCAGGTAAAATTTGAACACACATGCCTATAATCTACTGACTAGCAGAAAAGGGATATTTCACTATTAAAGTTTGGAACACTATTAAGAAGTGATCTTAAACACTTAACATTTAGACATTAAACTATCACTTTCTTTCTTTTCTTTTTTTTTTTTTTTGGAGCCGTGGATCACATGCTCTGCAAGTGTTCACCCAGAGCTACAGCCCCAGCCTCCCATTTTATTTCTAAACAATGGCAGCAGGGGGCGGAATACATTCAAAGAATAGAAAAGCACTGCCTTTGTTTACACTTTAAGATTCATGATACAAAGGAGGCCTTCACTCCAATTTATTAATTCAAAGAGTTATTTGGGATGTTGTAAATACCCAAGGTTCACTATTTAAAAAGGTCCCTAAGATTAACTTGTCCAGTCAAACTGAGAAGAAAATATGCCTCAAGAATGCTGTTATTATTTTGCTTCTGCTTTTGTTTTTCTTTTTTTACCAAAACAAGCTTCTCTAGTTCAAGGAACAAATTTTCAGGACTTTCTTCTTTGCTCTGTAGAAGCTGTTTTAACTCTGCAGCATTAATACTCATCGTCCGTGATGGATGAGCTCCCTCTACTTCCATGAGACCACTATCATCTCCACAACATCCCTGTAAATGTCACACACAAGTTAAATTTGAGAGCAGAAAATTTGCAAAGAGGCTTCTCAATTTATTCAGGTATTAAATCATTTGCTGTAATTATCCCTTCAATATGCTTTTGTATTGCTACAAATGGACTTAGAGCTGAAAGTAAGACCCACAAAATAAATGGGTAAACAAGCATTCAACTTACACGAAAACTCAAGACAAACATTCAGTGTCAAACACACTGGTACTTGTAGGTCATACAACACACTGATTGATGATCTGATTGATGCTCAAGAATAAACATCTGCTAACAACTACAGTAATCAGAAATTATATTACACTTGGAAGAGGAGATTTAGCTCAATGGCGCCACACCTGCCTTGTAAGCGCAAGGTCCTGAGTTCCATCCCCAGTAAAAAAAGAAAAGAAAAAAAATTACAGTACCTGGAGATAAGGCAAGAAAATAAAGAAAAAGTATTGTATTTGAGACTACACTACATCAAGCAAGAAACTATTTTCTATTTAAAATCTTCTTCAAAACACTTACAGTAGATAGTAATATACATACCTAACCATACTTTCAAATCTTTGTGACATAGCCCTGTTTTAAATGGCTCAAAATGAACACAATCTCTCTGGAATAAACTCAGAAACAAGTAAAGTGCACTCACCAACCCAGATACGGGATTTGGTACTTCAAAATTGGCGTAAATAATTAAAATTTTATTTGGAGTTCATGACATTTGTCTTTTGGAGGGGAGGGGGTACCAGGGATTGAGCTCAGGCTTGCGCTTGCCAGGCTACATCCCTGGCCAGTGACATTTGTCTTACATCAAGTGTCTGTAAAGGATGAATGAAAATTCTTAATGAAGACAATGACCAGAATAGATAGCAAACAGTTCACTTTAAAAGGAAGCCTAATGGTTGATACAATTCATACTCTAAGACTTTATGAATCTCATAGAATAAGCATCTAGAAAGGAATCTATGTGGCTTCTTTCATCCTTCACTGTTATTTATTCCACTTTCAATGACAGATGGCAAGTTCAGTATAGTTGCATCAGAAATATTATAAGGAGGACCGGGGATTTAGCTCAGTGGTTCCAGTGCCTGCCTTACAAGCACAAGGGCCCGAGTTTGATCCCCAGTACCAAAAAAAGAAAAAGAAAGAAAGAAAGAAAAGAAATGTTATAAGGACTATTATTTATAAAGCTCAGAGAAAACATACTAAAATAAATAAAAAAGGGAGGCCCAGATAGGTTGAGTGATGAATTCTACCAGACATTTAAGAAAGAAATTATAACCATTCTCTACAATCTCTTTCAGAAGGTAGAAGCAAAGGTAAAGTTTCTAAACTCATTCTACACGGCCAGCAACAGCTAACAGCGTACTGAATGCTAAGAAACTAGCTTTCTCACTAAAGCAAGGATCGTGTCTCCTCTTTCCACTCTTTTCAACATGGTAATAGAAAGTGCTAGATAACACAAAAAGACAGGAAAGAAAATAAAAGATATATAGATTGGAAAAGGAAAAATCAAGCTGTCTTTGAACTTTAATGTAAGTTATGTATTTGTGTGATAATTATGTCAGTGGGGTGGTCGCACTTGTGTAGAGGGAAGGATTATGAGTATTTCGTACTTTCCAGTTTTGCTGTGAACCTAAAACTGCAAAGCAAAAAACAAAAAACATTTAAAATGGGATGGTGATGCCTGTGGTGACGCTAAAGCCGGAGGATTATATAGTAAGTACTACATAGTGAGACCCTGTCTCAACACCACCCCCACAAAAAGGAGAGAAATGGTATGGAAGCCAAAAAGATCACTAGCATTTATTGATATACATTAAAATATTTTTTGATTAAAGACAACACTATAAATTCAATAAAATATTTGGAATAATCTAAAATCTCTCTATACTCCCTTGCATCTTTATGAATTTTGACCAAAATGAAATGTCTTTTAAATTCTAATCCACGTGCTTATAATTAAAAGTAGTAGGGCCAGGCGTGGTGGGTGGCCCATGCCTGTAATCCCAGCACTCAGAAGGCTGAGGCAGGAGGATCCCTGTGACCAGCCTGGGCTACATAGTGAGTTCCGGGGCAGTCTCAACTATGTAGTAAGACCCTGTCTCAAAAAAAAAAAAAAAAAGTAGTAGGGCCAGGGATTTAACTCAGTGGTTCCATGGCCTGCCTCGCATGTGCAAGGTCCTGAGTTCAATCCCCGGTACCAAAAAAAAAAAAAAAAATGTAGTAGGCCAAGCATGGTGGTGCACAACTGTAATCCCAGCACTCCAAATTCTAAGTCAGGAGGTCTGCTACGAGTTCAAGGCCAGCCTGGGCTACACACTGAGTTCAAGGCCAGCTAGAAATACAGAATGAGATTCTCTCTCACAAAAATAACAATAATAATAATAATAAAGTAATCTTAGAAAATCTAGAGTCAAATTTAGCATATTTTCAAGTTTTCTGTATATGCATTACTGTGTTAAAGAATAACACAGTTTTTAGAAGATTTTTTAATTATAATCTACTATAATCCTAAAACCATACCATGTTTTAGGAAAGTGGAAATCCTATCAAATTTCCATGTGATACTATTTCAAATTATTCATTTGTCAAACACTTCAGCTATTCGATGGCATAAGACATTACATAAGTATTCTGGGAAAAAGACTGTCCTGGTCTATGACTTAACTGAGCTAATATTCCAAAAGTGGGGTGGGACATGATAAATGATCTCCAAAACAGAAATTCAAGGCAGGGGGGATTTAGCTCAGTGGCTCAGTGAGTTCGATACCCTGTTCTAATAATAATAATAATTAACAATAATAATAAGAAGAATAATAATTCAAGTAACATGATGCGAAAAGTGGAGAAAAGGTAATCTCAAAAAATTTCGTCAATCAGGATACATGAAAACTGATGATCAGATTATAGCTTGATCAAAGATACCAACATACTAAAAAAAAACCATGGCCACAAAAGAAAAAAAAGTCCACGAGCTAGAAGTAGTGATACAGGTCTGTATCTCAGCTACTGGAGAGGCCAAGGAGGCCACCATCCAAGGTCAGCCTGGGCAACTCAGTGAGATCCTGTCTCAAAATAGAATTTTACAGAGGGCTGGGGAGGTGGCTCAGCACTGAAGTGCTTGCTGAGCCTGTACTGGCAAGGGGAGTAGATGAGGTTTATGGACAACGGCATAATATGTTTTCTAAGGGAGAGATGATTTCAAGAGTAGTTAAGATTTGGGGCTTTGGGGTTTTTTTTTTTTTAGTTAGATAATAAATATTTTTGAATGCCATACTACAAAGTTTGGAATTTATCCTAGAGACATCAAAAGTTATTACAGGATAGAAAAATATAATCTGAAGTAGGAAGATAACTCACACAGAACTATTCATGTATGAAAAAGCTGTGGTGGCTCACGCCTATAATTTCACCACATTGGGAGGCTGAGACAGGACTACAAGTTTGAACCTAGCTTGGATAACATAGAAACCTTGAAAGACTTCACCACAAAAAATAAAAAGGGCTGGAGAAATAGCTCAGTACAAATGTTCTGGGTTCAAGACCCAGCACAGGAGGAAAAAAAAAATATCAGAGAAATAAATATTTGGCCAGGGATTTAGCTCAGTGGTTCTGCTGCATGCTTTGTAAACGCAATGTACCAAGTTCAATCCCAGGTACCAAAGAAAAAGAAAAAAATGTTTGGCAGGAAACTGGAAAGATGATAAATACAGTATACTGCAAACTAGTAAAGGCCTAAGGAGTATAAATATAAATTCTGAAGGGAACTACAATTACTAAAAATTCACTACAAGACTCAACAGCAGATTTGACTAGGCAGAGAATAAACTTGAAGATAAGAAAGAATTAGAATCTCTGAAGAGAGCCGGGTATGGTGTCACACAGCTGTAATCCTAGTACTGGGGAGATTGAGACAGGAGGATCTCTGAAAGTTTGAGGCCAGCCTGGGCTACATAGTGAGTTCAGGGCCAGCTTGAACTACAAAGGGAGACCCTGCCTCAAAAAACAAAAAAAATCTGAAGAAATAAATTTGAAAACTTTACAAATATAATACATTAATCAATACATTATACTTACAAGAGGCTCAAATAATCTTGTAGAGATCCACACAAAACATAACATAATCAAAAGAGAAGTAAGATGTATGCTCAGTATACATGTAAGATGAATGCTCAGTAAGACCAACAAGTGCTTTCTCATCAGAATCATGAACCGAAAATGCAATGGGAAAATATATTCAAAATGCTCAGAGAAGACTATCAACCAAAAATCATATAACTAGCAAAAATGAGGACAGCCAACCATAGTGATGCACGCCTATAATCCTAGCATTCAGAGGCAGAGGCAAGAGAATTGAATTCAAGGCCAGCCTGGTCTACATAGTAAAAGTTCAACGCCAACCTGAACTAAAAAAAAAGAGAAAAAGGAAATTAAGACAGAGAGCTTACCACTAGCAGACCAACACTACAAAACAAAAAAACAAAAAAACAAAAAAAAACATAAGTGAAACTGAAATGAAAGTACAGTAGACACTAATCTGAATCCACATAAAGAAATAAGTGCCAGTAAAGATCAACTACATAGCTGAATATAACAAATACTATAAAATATATTTGCATCTCTTTTTTCTATTTGAATTAAAAGCTAATTAAGTAAACCAATTAACTATAAAACTGGATGATTCAACATATAAAAATAAAATTTATTTGACAATAACAGCACAAAGCAAAGAAGGATCAGAAGAGATGTAGCTATACAGTTTTGTATACTATGAAATTAAGAAGATATTAACCTGAACTAGAATTTTTAATTATATTTCCCAGGCCACTTTCAAAATAACTTTGAAAAGGCAGCCGGGCATGGTGGGGCACACCTGTAATCCCAGCACTCGGGAGGCTGAGGCAGGAGGATCAGTGTGAGTTCAAGACCAGTCTGGGCTACATAGTGAGTTCCATGTCAGTCTCAACTACATAGTGAGACCCTGTCTCAAAAAAATAAAATAAAATAAAATAATTTTAAAAATAATAAAATAAAGGCAAAATAGAGATAAAGAGAAAAAAGACATTATATATATACATATATGAATGAAGTAAATGACAAAAAAATCAGAAATCTTACCTTGCTAGTAATTAAACATAAATTAAATATAAAAAGAGAGAAAAAAAATCTCAAGACGGAAAATGGCAGAATGTAAAAAATAAAACATAATTCGACTACATGCTATATATGACAGTTTAGATTAAAAGGCACAGGTCTGTTGAAAGTAAGAGAAGAGGAAAAAATACATGCCATATAAATCAAAACTAAGCTGAATATAAGAAGACAATTAGATAAGGATTATTACTAGAGAAGAGAAAGGGAACATTTTATAACAATAAAAGGCCCAAGAGGATGTAATAATCATGAATATACATATACTCAAAAACAAACCCTAGAGATACATGAAACAATAATGATACACTAATGGGAGATCATTTAATGACAGCTAGAAACTGTAATACCCCATTTTAGTAGTGGAAAGAGCAACTGGGCAGAAAATAAGCAAGGAAATAGATGGCTTAAACAACTAAAAACCGACTACTCTTACAGACATTTATGGAACATTCCATCAAACAGCCACAGAAAACACAATCTTTTGTGAGCAGGAACACTCTTCAGGATTGATCATCTGTTAACCAGTGGAAGCAAGGCTGAAATTCAAAAGTGCTACAATCAAACAAACTATGCCCCCTCTGATCAGAATGGAGTGAAATGAGAAGCCAGTAACAGAAGGAAATTTGAGGAATTCACATGTGCACGAAAATTAAACACACACCTAAAAAATTAGTGAGACAAAGAAGAAATCAAATGGGAAATTAGATAATTTTGAAATGAACAAAAATAAAAACACAACATACCAAATCTTAGGGAACTAGGAAGAGCAATGTCAATAACAAAATATGTAACTAAATGCCTTCATTACAATGGAATAAAGTTCAGTAACCTTCGACCTTAAGAAACCAGAAAAAAAAATGGCACCAAACTCAAAACATGAAGGAAATAATATACATTAAAGCAGAAATAAATGAAAAAATATAAAACAGAAAAAGTTGTTTACAAAAGTTCCCCCTACAGAAGAGCCCCAGTAGATGCCTGAAACCACAGCTGGTAGTGAACCCCTAATAATATACTATATTATTTCTTACACATACATATCTATTATAAAGTTTAATTTATAAACTGGGCACCACAAGAAGTTTAAAAATAATTACTGTATAGCAGTGTACTATAATAAAACTGCCAGCATCACTACTTTTCCACATGGGCGCCCTTTTAAGTACAGTAACTGGAATGTTCCACCAAAGCACTGCAATACCACAAGTCACTCTGACAGCCAAGAAGGCTACCAAGAGAATAACTGGTGAGTAGCATGTTCAATGTGGATACAGTGGATAAAGGGATGACTCGTGTTCTGCAAGATGGAGCAGGACGGGGTGAAATGAGACTTCACCACTACACAGAACGATGCACAACTTAAAACTTATGAATTGCTTATTTTTGAAATTTTCCATTTGCTATTTTGTGTTGGGGGGGTTGCTGTTGTTGTTGTTGTTTGGTACCAGGGATTGAACTCAGGTCCTTGTGCTTGCGAGGCAGGCAGTGGAACCACTGAGCTAAATCCCCGGCCCTTCCATTTGCTATTTTCAATGGAATCTATCATCGAATGGGTCACACTGAACCCATGGAAAGCAAAACAGCAGATAAGGGGAACTACTATATTTGTAAAGATCAACAAAACTGACAAATTTTTAGCTAAACTCACTAAAAGGAAATAAAAGAAAGGACTGAGAGTTAAATTATGTCCTGTGCTTGCCTAGCATGTGTGAGTGAGGCCTTGGGTCAAGAAGTTACAGATAATTTAAACAGGCTAAGGTAATTGAATTAGTATTCACACACACACACACACACACACACACACCCCAAACCCAAATGACTTCACTGGTGAATACTACCAAATAACAATCCTTCACAAACTCTTCCAACAAATAAGAGAAAACATCTCTCAGTTCATTCACTAAAGCCCAAGACATCACAAGAAAACAAAGTTACAAGCCAAAATCCCTTCTGAAGACAAACATAAAAATCCTCAATAACGAAAAGCGAATGGAATCCAGCAACATAAAAAGGATCATACATCAAGATCAAGTAGGATTTCTCCCAGGAATACAAGGTTAGCTCAACACACAGAAATCTATCTGCATGGATAGGATCTGGGGAAAACCCACACAATCATCTCAGCAGACTCAGAAAAAGCATTCAACAAAATTCAACAACTTTCACTATAAAGCACTTTACCTAGGAATAGAATTAAACACCACTAATCTGATAAAAGGCATCTAAAAATCCATGGCTAATACATTTTAATAGTGAAAGACTGAAAGCATTCTCCTTAAGGACAAAAACAGGACAAAAACACCCATTTCTTGCTGTTTCAGTTCAACACCGTACGCAGGGTCTTGTGAGGGTAATAAAACTGCACAGAATAAGGAGCTACTGAAGATGACCAAGTAGGAAAGCTGGAGACCATTTCATGATTTCTTTCTTGTCAGTTAAGGGGAGATCAATGGGCTAATTAACAAAAATTAAACACATTTATAGGGAAGATAATCAATTTGTTTTGTGATTTCAGAGTTACCATGAGCATAAAAGACAAATGAGGGAAAAGGATTCAGGAAAAACATTACAACAAGATCCAGGTTATAGGTACAAAGTGTAGAAAGGTTATAGGTAGAAGTGGTGCAGAGATACATTTTCCTATGTCAAGGGAAGGAAGCGATGGATTATGAAGAACAGGAAAAGAATCTGAGGGAGAGTGGAGCAATTTACAAGGTGACCAGGATGACCGTAGTCTTCTCAATGAAGGAGGTAAAAAAAGGAGATCACTGATTTGGGGTGAATAAAAGTACGTATCATTAGCAATTCTGAGTACTAAGCAAAGTGTGGATACTACGAATGAAAACTGATCAGTGGTTTTAGATTAGGAACTGATGAAACATGTAAGAAAATCTGTTAATTGCTTTGTTACCATTGTCACTTAGGATCTAATACAGAGTCTTATTAGGTAAAATACCAAAATCTCTATGGGGCAGCTGTATCTTTACTGTTAAATATGCCAATCTTTCAGAATCAAAGCATTATGGGAAACACAGTGACTTTCTTTTTTCTTTCTTTTTTTTTTTTTTGTTGTTGTTTTTTTTTGAGACAGGTTCTCACTATGTAGTTGAGACTGACCTGGAACTCACTATGTAGCCCAGGTTGGTCTCGTACTCACAGCGATCCTCCTGCCTCAAAACAGGCCAGGGATTTAGCTCAGTAGTGCCACCACCTGCCTGGCAAGCACAGGGTCCTGAGTTCCATCCCCAATACCAATCAATCAATAAATAAAGCACAAAAATGAGCAATAATTGCCAATAAAATTAACAAGACAGTATCAACAAACACAACCAGCAATTAAGAATGGCTTACTGGATTAAACAGTCTAAATATAAATTACATACCAAGAGAAAACACACTAGTAAAAATTTATGTTTTTGTTTTCTCTTTTGAGACAGTCTCACTAAGTAGTCCAGGCTGGCCTCAACCTCTGGAGTGCTGGAACTATAGGCGTGTGCCCTGACTGGCTATATTTTTCTTACAAAATCCCATGTTCTATTTATTTTGGTAACGCTGTACTAAAAGGTCCTCTACAACTTTCCCCAACAGAAATCTTAAGTAGATGAATTTCTTGGGGTCTTTTTGTATTAGAAACCAAACTCAAGACCTGTACTTGTAAGGTAGATGCAGTGCCACTGAGTGACATCCCTGGCCCTATGCAGATGACTTGCTTTTCTCTTTTTTTGTTGTTTATATGTTTTGGTTTTTTGAGACAGGGTCTTTGAGATAGGGAACTTTATAGTTCAGGTTGGTCCCGAACTCACTAGTAGTTCAGGCTGGCCTCAAACTTGAGGCAATCCTCCTGCCTCTGCCTCCCAAGTGCTGGGATTACAGGTGTAAACCACCATGCCTGGCTGCAGATTAATTTTTTTTTGTTGTTTTTTTTTTTGTTGTTTTTTGAGACAGTGTCTCACTATGTAGTTGAGTCTGACCTGGAACTCACTATGTAGCCCAGGCTGGTCTCAAACTCCCAGTGATCCTCCTGCCTCAGCCTCCCGAGTGCTGGGATTACAGGCATGCGCCACTACACCCGGCTTGCAGATGAATTTCTTGAACCACTGTAGACCGAGATCATAAGGACAGAATGTGTATGTATGAACACACACACACACACACACACACACACACACGCACACACATTTCACAGATGATACATATAAAGCTGAATGAAACCATAATAAAACACCAAGGACTTTTCAGAGCTTTCAATATACTAATGTGTATAGTTAACCTAGATTAAGGAAATATTTTCAAACTTATATGACATGAAATACTTTTTTTCAGTTTACTGTTTAAAAGGGAGTAATCATACATTTGGGTTCTAAGAGGAGCAAGTATATCAACACAAAATTTACAACCGTTCTTCACTTGAAGGTTTTCAACTTTTCTAAATTAACACTCAAATATATCCCAATGTTCCAAACTAAATTAATGTACGCGGGTGCAAGCACTAACCAGGCCTATCAGTGGCTTCTGATATTGGGTCCACAATATACAATGATTTTGGAAAACACTAATAAGATTAATCCTACTTATATTTTTAAAAGATTTTAGAATAAATGAAGCAACATTTACATCTACATCCAAAATATTCTAGTATCACTAATTTTACAGTTACCCCCAACGCTTAGCATTCAAACCACAATTACTATAGTAAATACTCAATTAAGTGACAGTAATAAATATTTAAGAGACTACTTGATTGGTCTGAAGTCCATGGTAACACAATTACCAGGTAATGCAATGTAAAGAATTACTTTAAAGTGAAGGTGCTTAAGGTAATGTTTTTCTGTTGCTAAATAGTATTCATAAAATAATGACACCTACTAAATTAGACCAATATAATCTACTCTTACCATAAAAATTATTTCTTAAAAACAGTTATTTATAGTAGGATGAGGGTAGAGGAAAAAAACTAAGTTCTAAGATAAGTTTCAACTAAACTACTCTTTTAACTTAATGACAAACTCTGTAAAACTAAAAAACACCAAATATAAATATAGTTACCATTGTTTCAGAGTTAAGAATTTGTCTCATAAATTCCAAAAATGAAGATGCAAGTTCTCCCGTGTCCTTACTAAATGTGCTGATAACTCGTTTCAATAAACTATGCAGAGCACTACTGTTTTTCCTTAAGGAACTATAAATAAAGGAAATAGAGGAGAGTAGATTAAAATAAGAACATATAAATTGTATAAGCAATGAACTAAGGTCAGAAAAGATAAATTTGATTCCATCATTTAAAAAACTGTAAAAAGTATTCCGGTGTGTCTGCATATATAGTGTAACAAAGCAGAATCTATAGTACTGGCTCCTTTAAAGCTGAGCGTGAAGTATATAAAGAAAAATTTCTCCCAAATAGTAAATTTATAAAAACCAGCACAAGAAACTGCCACTTTCCCATTTTTTAAACTTTTTATAATTTCACAATTTCTCTAACATAAGTGGATTATAGCTGTATCAGAAACCAGCCCAGGTTAGATAAAACCTAAGTTTCATAATACCTACAAAAAGAGATGCCACTGATCTGACCAAAGGAAATCAAGGATCTAGAGATGGGTCAGCAAACTTCTGTGTTAAAGAGTCAGATGGCAGCCAGGCATGGGGGCGCACACCTGTAATCCCAGCACTCGGGAGACTGAGGCAGGAGTATCACTGCAAGTTCAAGGCCAGCCTGGGCTATATAGTGGGTTCAAGGCCAGCCTGAACTATATTGTAAGACTCTGTCTAAAAAGCCAAAAAAAAAAGAAAAAGAAAAAATCAGATGGCAAACAATTTAGGTTCTGTAGGATACACACAATTCTGGTTGCTTATCTGTCATATACAACAGCAGTCTCAGTCACTACTACTAAACTCCATTGGTACAGCAAGGAAGCAGACTTAGATAACGTATGCATCATCATTTATAAAACTAGCAGCAGCCTGATTTGGCCTGCAGGCCAGTTTGCCAGCCTAAACATAGAAAAAACTTCTATATAACAACCAACCATGATTTATATAAAAAATTTTGATAATATATAGACCTGGTAAAAGTATTCTAAGCATTGTGCAGTTCCTAGATGATCAAGGGCAAATTATTTAAATATTCAAGTATGCCCTTGAGCTATAATTAGCCAAAGTGAAATAACTGTGAAATTAACACTAAGCATACAGTGTTTATATTTGGAAAATGTGGGGACAGGGATTTAGCTCAGTGGTTCTGCCACCCACCATGCAAGTGCAAAGTCCCCAATTTGATCTCCAGTACCAAAAAAAAAAAGTAAATAAACGTACAATAGGAATACAAAAAGGTACAAAAGGAATGAGGATAATTATAAAGATAACATTGTAGAATAGATTCAAAATTAGAGTATATCAATTATTAGCCACTATATAAAACCTTAATCAAGAGCCAGGGATTTAGCTCAGTGGCATAGTGCCTATCTGGCAAGTGTGAGGCCCTGAGTTCAATTACCAGTACCAAAAAATAAAAAAATTTTTTAAAATCTTAATCAAGTGCATTATGTACTCTGAAGTTCTATCAAAAGTGTGGTGGAGGGATACAGCTCAGTGGTGCTGCACCTGCTTTGCAAGCACGAGGTCCTGAGTTCAACCCCCAATACCAGAGGGGGAAAAAAAAGACGGGGCCTCAAACATTTTATTAGGAAAAACCTGGCAAGGCCAGCCACAGTGGCACATGTCTCTCTAGTCTGATACTCAGGAGGTGAGGCAAGAGGACTCAATAAGCCAAGGAGTTTCAAGCCAGTTTGGGCAACATGGCAACATTTTGTCTTAAAAATTAAAAACAAAATAAGACAACAAACCCCGAAAATACCAACATCTGATGAGGATGAGGCACAATTGGAACTCTCATGTCTTACTGGTAGGAACAGAAAATGAAAAATAGTTTGAGAGTTTCATATAAGGTTAAATATATTCCTACCATATAACACGATCACTGACCCTGAGCTACCTATCCAAGAGAAAGAAAAATGGAGGTTAAAAAAAAATCTACATGCAACCAGGCGTGGTGGCACATGCCTGTAATCCCAGCACTCAGGAGGTGAGGCAGGAGGATCACTGTGAGTTCGAGACCAGCCTGGACTACACAGTGAGTTCCAGGTCAGTCTCGACTACATAGTGAGACCCTGTCTCAAAAAAGCAAAAAAAAAATCTATATGCAAAGTTTTATATCAGTTTTATTCATAACTTTAAAAATTAGAAATGACCCAGACTGCTGGACTATTACTTATCAGTTAAAAAAATTTTTCTGCCTAGCATAAACACAAAATTTTTCTTAAGAAATCATACCTTCAATTTTTTACAATAGGCATAAATTAAAAGGAATAAATATGAGAAAAAAAATAAAAACAAAGTCTTTGTAAATAGGGAAGGGTAGAGATGTTGAAGGGAGGGCAGGGGACTGGGGAAAAAAATGAGAACCAAGTTAGATTATGTTTTTTGTTTGTTGTTCTTTGTTTTGTTTTGTTTTGTTTTTTGATACCAGGGATCGAACTTGGAAACCTGCATTTGCAAGGTAGGCAGCAGAACCACTATGCTAAATCCCCAGCCCCGAGATATATTATGTAAAGGTACAAATTCTCAATAATGAATGTCAGCATACTGTATACCTAAAATGTATCATAAAATTAACGAATAAAACAACCCAAAGCAATAGGTATGGATTAATTTGCAGGGGGAGGGTGTGACAGAGTAAAAAATTAAATATGAGTTTATAAGACTAGACAAAGCATTACCTTTTTAAGTGAAACAACCCATAATCATGTTCTGCAAGAAACATCATTGTTCTAACACAAGTCAGTAAACAGTTGTAACTGCTCTCGGAATTGGCTAAAGTGGCCAACAGACAATCACAGATGCAGGCCATCAATTCTTTGTTCGGCAGAGAATTGGAGAGCTGCTCAAGGTCAGAAATAGAGCCTTCAGAAGAGGTTGGCAAAATAAGTGCAATGTCCTGAGGGGCAGAAAGAGAGCAGAGAAAAAATACATTTATTAAATGAGTACCAGAGGAAGGAGAAGGGGATGAAAAAAGAACTGAGATGGGTAGATGGACCAACTTCCCATGAGGAATGTGATCATTATGTACTGCAAAAGTGTACTAATAAAAATAAAATATTAACTAGAAAATAGTATTACCATCACTGAGAACTGTTCCTTCAAAAGTATGCATCAATTAATGCTTAATAATTATCTCATGAAAATATTACTATCCCCAGCAAAAGGTACTAATACATCAAGAATAAATAAGTTATTTTGTCCTTTAATACAAGCTAATGTAAAGATACACACTTTAAAACAGACTTAAATGCTTTACAATATTTTTACTTTAAAAGGACGCTTTTTTGCCAGGCGTGGTGGCGCATGCCTGTAATCCCAGCACTCGGGAGGCTGAGGCAGGAGGATTGCTGTGAATTCCAGACCAGCCTGGACTACATAGTGAGTTCCAGGTCAGTCTGAACTACATAGTGAGGCCCTGCCTAAAAACAAAACAAAACAAAACAAAAGAACACTTTTTTTAAAACTTTTCCTCCTTTTTTTTTGTTTTTGTTTTTGTTTGGTACCGGGGATTGAACTTGGGTCCTTGTGCTTGCAAGGTGGGTGGGCAGATCCTCCTTTTTTGTAAAGAGAGAAGTCTCTATTTTCAAACGGTTAAAGAAAAGGTATTTTGAGAAGCTGGAAGTAGAGCTCAGTGGAAGTGCGTGTGTCTTCTGCTCAAGGCCAGGGTTTCTATCCCTAGCACTGCTACAAAAAAGAAGTACTGCTGGAACTAAAATACATCAAATCACTGTACAACTCCTTCATTTATAAAGTTTACTGTTTATAAAGAAACCATTCAGAAAAATAAACTTTAAACATAATCAAAGTTGGAATTTTAAGCATTATAAAGAGATGGTCATAAACATAGCCTTCAAATATTCCTCTCTACTTTTTATATACTTTTAAAATTCAAGTTTTCCATTACTAAGCCAAGTTTAGCTAACATTAACTGTAAAAAATTCTACTTTTTTTTTTTTTTTTTTTGTATTGGAACCTGAACCCAGGGTCTTTCACTGAGCTCAGAGCTAAATCCTAAATCTCTCCACTAGGTTGGCCAGGTTGGGCTCCAACATGGGACCTTCCTGCCTCAGCTTCCCAATTTCTCTTTTCATCAAAGTAAAACAGATTTTACAAAAGCATTTTTGTGTATGTTTCATCACTTTCATTATTTCAACAAATTGAAAACCAGTATTTAACCCGGTTTAAAACCATGACACAAAGATTTGAATCAGAAGGGAAACACAGTGAGGTCAATAAATAATGTCTGTGTGATAAAAGGGAAACAAGAATGCTTTAGTGCTAGTCAGCACAGTCACGCAATCCCATATGGATTATTCAAAAAATATCACTCAAATGCACAATCTGAGGAATATTTAAAACACCCTTTTGGGCTAGGGATTTAGCTTAGTGGTTCCACTGCCTGCCTCGCAAGTGCAAGGTCCTGAGTTTGATCCCCAGTACCTAAATAAATACCCTTTTGATCAGACCCAAAAGTCCTTTCTGCCACATCCACTTATGGTGACAAGCCACACAGAAAAATATTCATTCTTGACTTTAGTCTTATATATAACCAAACTGGATTTCTATCTTCCAACTCAGGACTTTATTAAAAATATTCTCCCTGAAAAAAGTCCTGCTGATAACCAGTTAGTATTCTGATAAATTAAAATGCCACTGGGGGCCAGGGATTTAGTTTAGGGCACGGCCCCCATCTGGCAAGCTCAAGATCCTAAGTTTGATCCCCAGTACTGGGGGAAAAGAAATGCCACTAGGCATGGAAATCTCCAAAGACTCCATTCACAATGGGCTCTAAAAGCACAACTGGGCTAGGGACTTAGCTCAGTGGTACCACCACCTGCCTTGCAAGTGTAAGATCCGTTCAATACCTGGTACCAAAAAAAAAAAAAAAGAAAAGCGAACATAATTACCATTATCTCCTCTAACTACAAACTAGGAGTCAATAATACAGACAGCAGTAAAAGTATTACCACTGATAGCACAGTAGTCTGAAACACATCTAACTTCAGTCACCCCTGATGCCTTCCAATAGTTGTCCTAACAAGAGAACATATTAACTCAAACCAATAATAAAGCTACAAAGTCAAGAATAATTTGGTGTATAATTGGAAGGAAAATTAAGATATTAGACATTAATCAACCCTAAAAATTATCAGTAGAACAAAAAGCAATCACTCACGGTTCTAATCTGATAAAGAAGGGAAAAGCTCTTCAGAGACACCCACAATACTGTTTACTAACCCTTGCTGGGCATGGTGGTGTGGTCCTATAATCCCAGCACTCTGGAAGGCAGAGGCAGGAGCATCACAAATTCCCAGCCTGGCCAACTTATCACCTTAGCAACACCCTATCTCAAAAAAAAAAGAGCTGAGAGTGTGCTCAGTGCTAAGGCTGTGAGTTCAATTTTTAAAATTTTTAAAAAGAAATACTGATCCAAATCATGATGCTTTGAAGTACCATTCTATAGTGTCATTCTACTGTTCCTTCACTTGTTAATCTTCATATAAACGTAATTAATAAAACATAAGAGCTTTCTGTTCGCATACAAGATTTAAACTGAGAGCTTTAAAATGTGTACACACACACACAGACACACACAGAGACTTTATAAAATGCAAATACCTGATCACAGAGAGACTGCAAAATGGATGTGATATATTCAACACACTGTTGGCGAATAACACTGTCTCCTGGAGACCGCACCAAAGCTAAAAGATCTTGGAATATCTCTGTGTATCTTTCATCACCTTTAATAGTTCCATTAATTAGATGTAAAATAGCTAATTTACAAGCTTTGTGTGAAGCCAGAGCATCAAGAAGAGCAAGCAACCGGGTGGTTTGGCTAGTATACTGTCTTTCTTTATCTTCTGAAGTGCTGAAATAAAATCAATACATTTAGTAAACAAAGTTCTTAATTTTAAAGGTATTATTTAACTAATTTATTTTTCTATACATATTACACAAATATGGCATAAAACATTTCATTCTTTGGATATGATGACAATTTTTCTGGCGTTTTACAATTACTATTTCATAAATTCAGTAATTTTCAATGTTTTCTTAAATCAGAGTATTTCTTCATAGTTCACCTTTCAAAAGCCCAAATTCAAGACCTTCAAGGTATACTGTACATAAAATGGTGAAATGAAGGTAATTAACAGTAATTTACTATATTCCTTTATACATACATGAGTGCATGTGTACATTTATACGTAAATGTGTTTTCTGGGTTTTCTAAACCCTGGTTTACAAACTCTAAGTGAAAAAAGTGTATCCACGTCAAGAAAGACTTGAGGAAAAAAATTCTTAATGCAAAATGAAAATACCTTTGTAAGTCTTCTACAATCAAATCCAACACAGTTCTCATAATCAGAAGTGCGGTTGGTGAGGCAAGGTCACACAATTGAACACAAATACGCCGTAACATATGCTGAATGGGCTGGCAGGTTGTGCCAGAGAAAGAACGGACTATTTCTTGGAGCAACTTTGCTTGAACATGAAGGTGCATGCTCCACAATTTTCGGGTGTTGAGTGCCACTGATATGTCATGTGGCTCAATAACCTGTTAAAAAAGTATAACGTGTGTGTACGTAGATTTTTAATATTTATTTATAGTCTCAAAAACTGTTCAGGAAGAACTGTTATAAAAGAACATAGTTACTGCATGCTTAAAACATTTAATTTTCTATTACACAATTAAACATTTGACTGAGTTCAATGAATCTAAAAAAATCTTATCGTTCTCAGGTTAGCAGTCAGTTGAGCAGAGTCCACTGGTGAAGCAACCTAGTTACTGGCAAAATCTAACACATGATGGGTGAGGGGTTATAAAATAACAGGAAAATGTAAATACAAGTATACATGACAGCATAATAAAACTCACTTCCAACAAAAATTTATTTAAGCATTAACCCCCATATTTCCTCAATGACCACCTTGCTTCAGTTTTATCTTGCCCTCATCCAGTTATTTTGTCTTTTAGGGGTGAGAGGGATGAGAGTTTTGTTTTTATCAAAAATCACTGGCTTTCTTAAAAGCGCTACTGCAGTCATTCATAAGATGCATGTTATATGGAAGTGATACCTGAGTTGTTTGCATGGGCAAAGGAAGAGGCAGCAGCTCTGAAAGAAGTATGAGTCCAGAAAAAAATCCTTCGGGAACCTTCAAGATGGAAGAAAGAACTTCTTTTAACATTAAAGACCAAGTATTATTGGCCAGAGTTTCTTCTGAGATTGTGAGTTTCTCATTAACTCCTTGTGTGAAAGTTAGTAAGATATCAATGATATCATTCTGAATCCTCTGTTCATCACTATCCAGACGACCTGAGAGGGGGATAGAGCACAGGAGCATGTGTAACGTAACAAGTGCTGAGGGGATACGCATGTCCTTAAACTCAAAGGATCCGCCTCTCAGGAGCTCCGTTAGCATGGTTTTTAGAAGAGTGAGCGTGCAGCGAGCCATGGAGATGGTGGTAACTCTGTGAAGGGTAGTCCCCATGTTGACATGGAGCCTCCAAGGCTGAGTCAAAATACTGTTCAATTTTTGCAGAACCCGAATAAAGGTGTCCATTCCTTCAGCAGAAAAAAGCTGAATAACAGCAAGATTCCATTTCAGGTCTTTCTGCTGACCTTTATATAGAATAAGGAGGGGAAAAAACTAATTATTTCTATGTTAATAATCAGTTAATAATTTTGAATACTTAATAAATAATATTTATACTATGCTTAAATAGTCATTTTTAAATGTCACTTTACCTTCCACAGGAGGAGGTGGGCATGCCACATTACAGAGAACACGTAAGGCAGTGGTAAGGCCAACTCCTTCTGGCGTCATCAAGTTATCAATATTCTTTAAAAGTAAAAATAAACAGAGTTTAATTTCTTGGTAGCCAATTAGATCAAGAGAAAATTCCAGACACGGCATTAAAAATATCTGTGCAAGGCCCTCCTTAGTATACGTATGCAAGGCTCTGAGTTCAACCTCCAGAAGGAAGGAAAGAAGGAAGAGCCTTAAGCACATGTAACATTTTATATTTATTTATGTATAGTATATTTAAAACATAAGTCACCAAAGCTAAAAAATGTTCATCGTAATTATTTTATCTTTTACATATGTCAAACTGTGAAATATTACGTAAAAAGAATTGTAATGAACAAGTACAGTATATTTAAGGTATTAACTGCCGGGCATGGTGGCGCATGCCTGTAACCCCAGCACTTGGGAGGCTGAGGCAGGAGGATCCCTGTGAGTTCGAGACCAGCTTGGGCTACATAGTGAGTTCCAGGTCAGTCTCAACTACACAGTGAGACCCTATCTCAAAAAAACCAAAAAAAAAAAAAGTACTAACTAAAACAAAGCTAATATACAGGAATTATGAGACACTCTTTGAGTTTAATTCCTTTCTTCATACTTATTTTATACATCTTCTCTCCTGAAAAAGGAATAATGATTGTATTTTAAGAACTCCATGGTACAAAGCCTCTTTCAAAACTTGAGGAAACATGGCAAGTTTTTGGACTATACAGGTACATTTTTTAAAATGCCAAACTAAGGACACCATGGTTAGAGGAAACAGAGAGTCAGTCAAGCTGGGTGTGGTGGCGAATGCCTGTAATCCCAGCACTTGGGAGGCTGAGGCAAGAGGATCACAGTGAGTTCGAGACCAGCCTGAGCTACACAGTGAGTTCCAGGTCAGTCTCAACTACATAGTGAGATGCTGTCTCAAAAAACAAACGGGGCCAGGGCTTTAGCTCAGTGGTTCCACCGCCTGCCTCACAAGCACAAGGACCCGAGTTTGATCCCCGGTACCAAAAAAAAAAAAAAAACTTCTAGAATTACATTCCTAACTACTTTTACTCAAACATTTGATATTTATTTATTTGTTTTATTTCTTTTTTTGGTTTTGGTACCAGGAATCGAACTCAGAATCTCTCGCTTGCCAGGCAGCACTGTGCCTCTGAGCTACAACCCCAGCCCACTTGGTATTTACTGATGTCCTATTAATAGTCACTTATCATGCACAAAGCTTCAGAATGCATGAATGCATACATTTACAGGACATTAATTGTGCTTCTGCTAAATACAATGAAAAGCTCCAGATATCATATGAAGCAAAGAGTTAAGACAGAAAAACATGATGGCATCATAGAAGGTAAAAGTATTCTTAGAAGAAATACAGTGTCAGAGAAGGCAAGGGCAGAAACATTAGTGAAGAAAAAGCTGAAGCAGATAAACCCAAATGGTACTTTGTTGTAAGATCAAAACAGCTACAGGTAGTTTTGTTTTCCTCTCTCTCTCTCTCTCTCTCTCTCTCACACACACACACACACACACACACATCATCAAGAGCTAGATGAGGTAATTCAAAGTTCATACTGTCCTTCCAGATTAAAACTTTTACATATCTATGTCCCTTTAGTCCTTATTATGTTACACACTGGATCAACCAAGAGCAAAAATAATAACAAAAACAACTGGGAACCAACTTCTAAGACTAACAATGCACTGATTTCATTACTATGAATTACCTGAATTTTATTTGAATTTTTTCACCAATACTGTTATGAATTTTATAGATCTTGATTCCAGCTTTTATAAATTATTTCAATTATAGATAGGACTATCCCAAATTAACAAAAGGGAGAACTAGCCCCTATGCTGCAATTATCTACTATCAATTTTCAGCTAAATATTTTCAGGAAAATTACTCGTCACTAATTAAAGTTTAACAGAAATAATTACATGTTATATTACCAAAGCATTGAACTGTATCTATACAAGTGATCTAATGCATTACCATTTTATACTACACCATGAAGTTCCAAAAAACTTGTAAATTTAACTTACCTGTTTAACATATTCAATTAGGTTTGGGATGCAGTTAATTTCAAATCGAAGGTTTTTCAGAGGTTCAAGCCATTTGCCAAGTTCTTAAAAACAAAAATAATAGTCTGTAATGTTTAAAAATAAAGGCCTTTATAACAAAAGAAATAATAGCATATTTAAGGAAATATCAGCTCTGCACTGACTTCAATATCTAAATTCATTCAAGGATAAATTTGTATGTAATTATTTAAACAACTTTTAAATTGAAGTGGAGCCACCGGGTGTGGTGGCGCACACCTGTAATCCCCGCACTCAGGAGGCTAAGGCAGGAGGATCTCTGTGAGCTCGAGACCAGCCTGGGCTACATAGTGAGTTCTAGGTCAGTCTCAACTACATAGTGCGACCCTGTCTCAAAAATAAATAAATAAATAAATAAATATGAAGTGGAAATATAGGCCTATAATACTGGTTCAAAAACAAGAAGTAACTGCTCTTTGCTACCTGATTTCTGAAAACTTACATGTGTAAATGCTTAAACACATATGTAATGAAAACATAATAAAAATGAATTTTTCAATCAGTTTATAACATTACAAAACAGATTTATAAAAAACTGCTTACAAACTGATATACTGTTTATTTATCTATCTTTGCTGCTGCTGCCCAGACCCCTGAAAAAAAAATATAGGCAAAATGTATTAAAGGTAGTTATTTCTAACAGGTCAAATCCATGAGACAGATTACTCAGTACCTCTTCTCTCAACATGAAATTGTCAATTTCTTTTTTTTTTATTTATTTTACTTTTGGCAATTTTAACTATCAATTTCCTTTTTTTTGGGGGGGGGTACCAGAGATTGAACTCGGGTCCTTGCACTTGCAAGGCAGGCCACCGAACCGCTGAGCTAAATCCCCGGCTCAATTTCTTAATTTGCCTTTATAAAACTAAAAATTACTATCACCCCAAAATAGGGAGGAAACTCTGATTTAAAATACCACCACAATCAAAACAAAACTCTCCAAGACCCTATGTACCACAGTACCTATACCGCATCTCCTCCTCCAAAGTGTCTTTTTGGTTTGGTTTGGTTTGAGGTCTTCCTACGTAGCTTAGGCCGGCCTCAAACTTGTGGTCCTCCTGCCTAGACTTCTCATTTGCTGAGAATGCAGGTATCCACAGAACGACCTGCCTCTAAAGATGTTTTCAGAAATGCTAACATAAAAGTGATGTATCAGGGCCAGGGATTTAGCTCAGTGGTTCTGCCTCCTGCCTTGAAAGCGCAAGGTCCGGAGTTCAATTCCCAGTACCAAAAAAATAAAAATAAAAATAGTGGGGGTGGTGTATCAGTTCCAGACACTCTATAGGTAGGTATGACTGAAGGAAACCAAAAATAGAAGTAGTTTCTCTCCTTGGTTTTGCACTTGTTCAGAAGGGTCACAGCTGCGTACATCTTAGAATTTTTCTTTACATATTTTTCTATTTTGAGACAGGATTTTCCTATACAGTTCAGGCTGGCCTCAAACTCATGATCCTCCTATCTTGGCTCCTCAGTCGTGGGATTGATTACATGTGTGTGTCACCACACCTGGCTTCCTATGCATGTATAAATTAAGTCCTTCATATAAAAAGAATATTAAATTAAATTAAACCAGGCATGGTGGCGCACACCTGTAATCCCAGAGCTCAGGAGGCTGAGGCAGGAGAATTGTTGCAAGTTTAAGGCCAAGACTAAACTACGTAGTGAAACTCTATCTCAAAAAACCACAAACATTTTTAAATTAAATTAAAGAATAAAATTTTTTTAAAAAATAAAAAAAATTTTTAAAGTGCACCCATTACCTAAAAAGAGTAGTTAAGTGGGCTAGGGATTTAGCCCAGTGGTTCTGCCACCTGCCTTGCAAGCACAGGACCCCAGTTTGATCCCCGTTACCAGAAAAAAAAAAAAAAATTAGTAGTGAAGCATTAATAATGCCTTTGAAGATATCATGTGTCCTCCTTTAATAAGGGCATACTTCACGGGGAAAAAAAATCTACTTTTACTATGGGAGGTTGAGATTACTACCCAAGTTTTTATTGCAGCTACCACAATACATAAAATTTAGAATTAAAAAAAAGAGGCCACATTCCATTTTAAAGCAGTTTTACAATATTTACTCAGTGTTCTCAAGTTTTATACTTGGTAACATCAGAAAGCTGAGACGAAATGTAATAATTTAAAAATTACAATTAACTGTCTTATTTTCCAAACTGCCTATGAAGTTTGCCATAAACTTCACTCAATATACATTTCTATACTTTAAAAAATAAAGCTCATATTCATATCGTTCACTTCTGAGGACAATATAAATATGTTGATCCACAGAAGATCTGTTATAATTAGAACAGTGTTTACTCCATGAGGGTACGGGCGCGTGTGTGTGTGTGTGTGAACATATGCACAAGCTATACCACAATCAGAACTTTTAAGGCCGGGGATTTAGCTCAGAGGTTCCACTGCCTGCCTCACAAGCACAAGGACCCGAGTTCAATCCCCGGTTTAAAAAAAAGAACTTTTAAATTCTTTAAACTACCTCTTCCATTTTCAATAGCAATTTTAAACACCAATTTTATGACTTCCTAAAAATAAAATAATTCAAATCTTTTTGTTTATAGACTGAAACATTTTATCAAACCTTTAATTTTAAAAACTACCTTTATAAAAAGTAAATTAAAGAAGTAAGGGGCCAGGTACTTGGCTCAGTGGCTTCACTGCCTGCCTTGCCAAGCACAACGGCCCGAGTTTGATCCCCAGTACCAAAAAACCAAAACAAACAAACAAACAAAAAAAAAAATCACAGACATTCATAGGTGTTTCTTTTCATGTATCACAAATGCTTAAAATAATTTCAGATACTATACCTTGCAATTTAGCATTATTTTCATCTGCTTTACAAAGCTTCAAGAGAGATGCTGCATGTTGTTCTAACATTTGGACGTCACTGGAAGACTGAACCACCACCAAAATAAGTATGCATGCATAATTATAAGCTACTGACTTCTTAGACTTGGAATCGCTGAAACAAAATAAGGTTTTTAAGTTTGGGGTACAAAAACAATTTTTAGGAATAATTTTTTTAGGAATAATTTTAAATATATTTTCTATTTGGTGTTAAAGACCAACAAAATTTACAATGAAACATGACTCACTTCTTGAAGACAAGAAAACAGATTTTACATTCACATCCAATTCATCAGAAAGCTGTACTCAGCAGTAGTCACCCCTCAGTACCAAAATCCATAAAGGATCACCCAGCATCTACACGTAATCAACACACATCTATACTAACTAATCTCTACGTTGCTTATAATGCCTAATATTATGTAAATGCTATATAAAGTTATTGTACTTATTGTGTAGAGAATAATGACAAGAAAAATAAAGTCGGAATATTATTCTAAATATTTTCAGTTCATGGTTGGGTAAATTCACAGCAGAACCCACAAATAAGGAGAGCTGCTAAATATAAAAATAAAACATCTATTACAATAAAATAACATTCTATGAAGAACAGAATAACAATGAAATATTAACAAGTATATTTTGTTAACAATAAAATATTACAAAGTACACTTCAGTCTCCTTTAAAATCTCCAACCAATCTGGATACACAGGAACAGATGTGATCAGCTGCCATAATGAGGACACAGCCAGGCAGAGAAGCCACTTGGCCTGTCTTCCGAAACGGCCCCAAAGGAGACTCATCACTCAAGGAGTTTATCAAGTCCCCATGGAGAAGGCAGCTATCTGGGTTCTACTGCCTGTGACAGGAACTAGGAAGAGGGCATGTCTCTAGTCACTAAAATATCTACCCCAAGAGCGGAGGCTCGTCGGGCATGGTGGCGCAAGCCTGTAATCCCAGCACTCAGGAGGCTGAGGCAGGAGGATCACTGTGAGTTCGAGACCAGCCTGGGCTACATAGTGAGTTCCAGGTCAGTCTCAACTACATAGTGAGACCCTGTCTCAAAAAAACCAAAAAAAAAAGAAAAAGAGCACAGGCTCTTCAAAACCATTGTCATCCTCAACTCTCCACATTCAGTCAAACCAATTCTGAAACCAGAGACTGTGACTGGATTAAACAGTAAGGACAGAAAGCAGCAAAAGATGCCCACTATCATTAAGGGATACATCCCTGGCCTTTGGGATCCCCTCTACACTAATTAGCAGAGGTGTACAGCTGCAATCTTTGTCAATACCACGGGCTCGCTAAAAGAAGGTACTAAAATGTCGGCTGCATTGCTTTACTGCTATATATTATATTTTAGAGCTTTCTGTCATTCTAATTCCTAGCAAGGTGCATGTTATGTCAAAAAAATCATAGCTTCTACTTTCAGAGAAGCACCTTTTTAAAAGAAAATAGCATATGAGCAATCTAGTTTTCTATCGTAACTAAAAATTTAAGAACAAAAATTACCCTAAAGCTTCCTTGGAATAGTACTCCATTAGAGTAATGAGACTCTGAAGATTTTTGTCAAGACTGAAAACATGGCCAACAGCTGATCTTCCCACAGGATTAAAAGTAATCAAATAAAGATTGTGAAGAGTTCCCAAAAGGTCGGAATGGTCAGTTTCTTCGCTGGATGTACAGCGCTGAAAATGGCTGAACAGTTCTGTAATGCACTGCAGTGTCTGAGTTGAGTCCTGCAGCCACAAGGCAAATGCGTCATCAATAACACCGTCAGACTGGAGACCTTCCTCTTCGTCTTGATCATACAGATGACACAACGCTCGGATCAACAAGTTTGTTGCTTCATATTCTGACATAAAAAAAAGGAGACCCTTTTGTGACTGTGCAAGAAACTTTAGAACATCTTTTGTCGCTTGCAGCACACCAGGGTGGGCACTTGTTACTGGAATCGACAGAAGCAAGGTAACCAACTCCAAGAAATGGTGACTGTGAAGATACCTGTGGGAAATTGACATTATGTCACGTAAATGCAAGGCAGTCTTCATTTACTCAACGCTTACCAGACAGGACACAAGTAACAAATTTTAATGGTCTTAGTCCTCATCCTCAGACATACACTACTTTAACTGCAGACTGCATTAATAACAACAACACTAATAATGTGCAATTTTCTCTTTAGGCAAATAAAGTGAAAATTCTGTAAGACTTTCTCATAGCTAATATTTAAAGGATGTTTTATAAAATTTCTCCTCATGAAAATAGTCAATAACTATGGTAAGTTTTCTCTTTCTGGAGTTAATTCTGATTCTAAATTCTAGGCCTTTTATTTTTTTTCAGCTACTTATCAAATACCACGGTTCTACTCAGCATCTCAGATACATGAATCAGGATCCCCAGGAAAAATAAAGATTAGCTGGGCCTGATGACACAAGCCTATAATCCCAGCCCTTGGGATCCAAGGCCAGCCTGGGCTACAAAGTGAGTTCAGGGCTAGCCTGAACTACAAAGCAAGACTTTGTCTCAAACAAAAAACAAAAAAAGAAAAAGAAAGAAAAATATAGACCAGGGGCAGGGATTTAGCTCAGTGGTTCCACCGCCTGCCTCGCAAACACAAGGACCTGAGTTCGATCCCCAGTACCAAAAAGAAAAAAAGAAAAATACAGACCAGCTGTAATATGGACCTGAGGTACTACCTCTTAACAAAGAACAAACTTCAAATTATCAATTTTAGTACTTAAGTAGTTAATACCGCCATCCATAGCCCAGCACTCTTCTGTCAAATCTAAGAACTTTTCTCAGCAACGGGGAGGTTGTAGCAGGAGGACTGCCGTGAATTCTAGGCCAGCCTGGGCTACGTAGGGAAGCCCTGTCTCAAAAAGCTGAAGAAAAATTTAAAATAAAATAAAACTCCAGAATTACTCCAAGTGCGTCCTTATCTACCTTATGGACTGTCTAAAAGTAGTTAACACAGTAGACCTCACATTTATCCTTAGGCTTTCTTGCAAGACTGGCGATTGGCTGGCCTCTGGGAACTTGGATTTGGGAAGAGTCCCTTAGCCCAAATGTTAAGAATGGCATTGGCCAGGGATTTAGCTCAGTGGTTCCACCACCTGCCTTGTAAGCACAAAGACTCGAGTTCGATCCCCGGAACCAAAAAAAAAAAAAAAAAGAATGGCTTGCTGAGCCTAAATTATTTTTGCAAACAATTTGTTTTATGCCGAACATGTGCTTTTCTTCTGGGACCTCATAATTCTGTAACATCATAGGCAGTAAATAATTGCATGGTTATCCCTCAATACAAACTCTGGGTGCCAAAATTAGTTTGACATAATCATTCCACATTGTACATATATATCAAACATCACATTAAATATATATATAACTACTTTTCAGTTAAAACTAAAAATAACAACTGTTTTAAAAACCCTAGGTGTGAGTTTCGAAGACGCAGGTAACATTTCACATATGCTTTCCCAACTTGAAGGAATTAAGCAGGTCTTGCGTGACCCCCCCTTGAGAAGACTGGAGGCTTGTGATGGATTTCCCCAGACTTTAGGTGATGGACCTTATTAGCCTCAGTTTAGGCTTTGGACCTTTTGCTAAGTACAACTGTGTGCTGAATTCTATGAGTTCAGCTAGAAAATCTTGGGGACCCCAAAATAGGTCATTAGACCTTGACTGTAACTTCAAACTAATCCTTCCGAAATGTAATTATTCTCCTTCCAAAATTCACTCTTCCTTCTAACTCACCAGTTTCTGCCAATGAAACCAGAGTTCTAATTGTTACCTGACTAGAAATCTCAAACACTGTTCACTCCTTCTCACTTTCTGTTTCCTATGATGTCCCCAGATCAGGTTCTAGTAATTCCCCTCTCATAACTCTGTCCATATTAGAACAATAAGGCCGGGGATTTGGCTCAGTGGTTCTGCTGCCTGCCTTACAAGCACAAATGCCTGAGTTCGATCCCCGGCAACAAAAAATATTAGCACAATAATTTGTATTCCATTCCTGATAAGCACCACTATGCTAGGTCAAGTACTTATTAGTAACTACTACTGAGAGTACTATTTCAATCAGTTCTGCTTTTCCAAAACATTCAAGATCGTCTCATTTTTAAACTATAATCCAAACTCCTTAGCACAGCATCCAAGGACCTTTATTTCCTCCAGTCTGATACCCACACATTCCTCCTCCAGATTTGGGGGTAAAATAATATTTAATAAACACTTCGTTACTAGTTTCTCTCTGACTGAAAGCATCACCTCTTATACTCGTTATGCTCAATCACCCTTAGTACATGTTTTACTTCTATTTTACTAAAACTGAAGATATCAGTAAGATAGTGCCTCAATTCCTTTAATATCTCCAACACTACAAATGTATCAATATTTGCACATTCAAAGTTTTTTTCCTGTCCAAAATCAAACTTCTACACTTGTAATCTTTTATTTTCTTTTTTGTAATCTTGATCTCATCTCCTACCAAACCTTACTCCAACAATTAATAGCTCTGTTTTTTCACACAAGGTCTCACTATACAGTTCACGCTGGCCTTGAACTATGTAGCCAGGCGTCTTGAACTCACAGTGATCTTTCTGCCTCAGCCTCTCAAGCGCTGGGATCCCAAGTGTTTGTCACCACACCTTGCGCAGTCTTACTCTTATCTTAATATCATGTAATAAACATATCCCTCTCCGCTGACTTTTTAAGTAAGTAATTCTTTCCTCAAATGTGCTCTTCTGTTTCAAAAAAATTTAAAAATTGCTGGGGATTTAGCTCAGTGGTTTTGCCACCTACCTCATAAGCACAAGGTCCTGAGTTCAATCCCCATACTAAAAAAAAAAAAATCTTCCTTTGTGAATACAGCATCCCATTCTGGATGCTGTCTCATGCCCTCTTACCCAAGAATTTAAAACAATAAACATCTTCACTTCCCAATGACTCATCTATACTTCCTGTTCCACTGCCACATTAAACTGCTGTGCCAAAGCTCCAACTGCAATTTATTCTGAAAAGTTCATTACATTATTTCCTGTCCTCATTTTCTGAATTTCTCACTTGACACAGCAACCCAGTCACTGCTTCCTGAAACGATCTTCTCCTACTCTGCCCACTGTATTATACTGTAGCTATTTACATATTACTACTCCCATGGTTCCACACTGCTCATCTCACTACACAGTCTGTGTGGGCTGCCAATACCCAGCCTGAAGTTTTCACTTTAGCCCACTGCCTTTCTTTCTCAGAGTTTTCTCTATAGCCATTAAAGAGTGCTCAGACCACAAGCAAGAACAGCTGAGAAGCAGAGGCATTAAAGCCCTGGGTGTTTGATCCCTGGTACCAAAAGAGGAAAAAAAAAAAGAAAAAGCCCCAGGTGGACAACCTTCAGCCTAAGAGATGAATGCTCCTGCCTGAGTCACTCAATGGAAGGTGTAGAAAAGACATTTTAGCCATTTCCTCAGAAGCCCCCCAGTACATGAGCCCCAATTATTCACAGCAGTAAGTTTAAAAACACCTATTTTCCTGGCTTTTCTTTTTGTTGTTGTTGTTTTGTTGGTTTGTTTGTTTGGTTTTGGTACTGGGGATCAAACTCAGGTCCTTGAGATTGCGAGGCAGGCAGCAGAACAAACTGAGCTAAATCCCAGGCCCCTGGCTTTTCTTTCTCATCTTATTCTCCTAACGTATTTCTGATTCCTAAGATAACATCTCAAATGGAGAACTTGCACCCAAGACCTTGACTCACATTATGCTTTACTCTTTGGGGAAACTCAAACTAAGACAATCTTCAGCTACAACAAAGAACAGACAGATAAAAGATCTGAGTGGACAAGTACCCCATTTCCTGGTAATGCGTTTTACCCTAAATCAAGACAAAAACTAACCACAGAAATAAGTAAAAAAAAAAAATGACATACTTCCATTTTATTTTAGAAAATTATCTAGAGGAAATATGCCAACCAGGGCAAAATCAAATTCTCAAAAGTTAAAACAAAAAAAAGTACTGTGGATGTTATGCCCAACAATGACCAATGGCTAATGGTCAAAAAACCAGACAGCTGGATGAAGAAACAAGTGGTAATGGAATCTTAAAGACACCTTTAAACAGGACTATACAATTAAAATACCAATATAAAAATTTATCTTGCACAGTATCAGAGTAAAATAAAGGATTTCCCACAGAAAAGTTGTCTCCTTTCTGTACTGTCCCTTTCCACCACCTTCCCAGAAGCAATTAGTTTCTCAGAGGGCTGGGGATTTAGCTCAGTGGTTCAGGCACCTGCCTCACAAGCACGGAAAAAAAAAAAAAAAAAAAAGCCGGGCATGGTGGCGCACGGCTATAACCCCGGCACTCGGGAGGCTGAGGCAGGAGAATCGCAGGAGTTTGAGACCAGCATAAGCTACATAGTGAGTACCAGGTCAATCTCAACTACATAGTGAGATCCTGTCTCAAAAAACAAACAAAAAACCAGTTTCTCATTTATTCTTGTCAGATATGCTTATACAAGCATTGTTAACTATTCATTATCATTAATCTTTATTATCCTAATTCTGCTTCAAGTACTAACACAAGATAGTCTCACTCAGTTTCACCACTAAATATCTATTCTGAAATATTAGGTATCCTTATATAGAATATGCATACCTACAAAGAGATGAAAAACACAATCATCACATAAACTTGTGCCAATGATTCAGGAAGTATACGTCACTAAAAACAGATTTCTCACCTAAAGAGAACAGGGTATGGATCATCCCTCTCTGGAGGTCCAGTGATTCGTGCCATCGTTGGGAAAGACTTAACAGGAGGCTGGATCATGGTATGAGGGGCAGTTTCCATTAAATGAAAAACTTCTTCTAGGAGGTTAATAAGCCTTTCTATTTCCCCTTCAGTTATATTTGAGGATTCCAAAAGATCCATGTCCATAGAAGCTTCTACCTCATTTTCATATTCTGGGTTTGTTCTCTCAAGTCCAGCATCTGCATCATGATCAGGTTCACTGTGGTTAGGTACAGATGAAGTCTTCTCTGCTAAATGGTCACCAAGTCTTTTAATCTCTGACAAGATTTCATAGAAATGGCATTTTTGAAGAATAGCTGAACCAGCAGTGACAACTCTCACAGTCTGATCTAAAAGTATAAGCTCCAGAAGTCTTTGATAGCCACTTTTTTCACTCTGCCTACTTCTTAAAAAAGCTTCCATTCCTTCTGTCATATTAATAACACTGTCCAAAGCTTTAAAAGCATTTAACTTAAGGGAAGATGAGACATGATCAGCAAATAGGAGCTCAAACAACACACTGATCACTCCTGCTTGTAGCAGTCCTGTTACTCCATGAGATCCACACTCCGCTATTGAGGACACTAACTTGGTCCCAGCTTTGAGCTGTCGGACATTTAAAGCGATGGGCTGGCGAAAGGCTACTTGTAAATTTAAAGCCTGCATTGTCCAGTCCACCAACTGGCCAAGGGCATCTTGTTTTGTGTTTTTTAACTGCAAATAGCTTAATCCTTTTATTATTAAACTTGGAATTTCTTCTAAAGCTGTTACCCATTTTGCACCTCTATCTTCCTGATACAAATCTAATAGTTCCGTTAACTTCACTGAGGCTTCAACTGCCCCTGAATTTTCTTTATCTGGACCTTGGTCCTTCATTCTACTGATTTCAATTTCAAAAGTAGTCTTGTATGGACAGCTGAAGTATAAGAGTGGAACCAGTTCCCTGTCATATGGATCGTACGTCATTGGAGGAACAGAAGCCAGGTCTTCAGCAGTGTATTCAACGTCAAAGTTTGGGTACTTAAATGTTTCACGCTCCAAGTCAGCAATGCCATCTTCATCACTGGAAATTTGTTCATAACCATCATCCCCTGAAAATTAGTTCAACAGTTCAGTATTACACAACTGGTATTTAATACATAAATCTGGGGTGATCAAAAGCACAGTAAGGCCAAAAAAATTACAGAATGGCAAACATTAAGAGGTAATTATTCGATCAACAAAATCAATTTCTGCCCCCATTCATATCAACTGCCAACATTTTATAATTTCTAGTAGAACAATTACAAACAACCTTCCTAAGCAAATTCTTCTATTTTATCAGTTTAGCTTTAAAACAATCTCTGTAACTTCCTTGCAGAAAAAAAAATAAGAAATGCCTGAAAGTAACAAAAACACCTTTCTCAGGAGGGAATAAGTTTGCCCTGTTCAGACTATTTTTAAGGTTTAAAAAAAAAAAACAAAAAAAAAAACACCAGGCAAAGATTACTAAAGTTCAATAAAAATTAGTACCATAAATACAAGGTTAAAACAAATACTTCAAGGGAAAAAATTGCATGTTCTTTTTGTATTTCGTACTTCTCAATTTTTGTCTTTTTTTTGGCACTAGGGGATCGAACTTGGGTCCTTGTGCTTGAGAGGCAGGCGGCAGAACCACTAAGCTAAATCCCCAGCCCATAATTTTTACTCCTCTGCATTTACCTGTAATACAGTTTCCTAGGTCTGTGATACATTTTTTAGGGACATCTGTTAATTTAAAATGTTCAACTTGGCCAAAGCAACACCTTCTTACCATGACTCATGGTGCAGCTTTTTCTATGCCAAATAAAACAGAACTAAAGACATAAAACTTGCTGGTTTAACTTTCCAACACTACTACCACTGCCTATGATAAAATGCAGATGATTATAATGGCCTAGGAAAGAAAAGGATTCTATTTGCCATTCCTGTGCTTAATCATATCAATACATTCTTATAAAAAAAAAAAAAAGTTTAAGGGCCAGGGATTTTACCTTGCAAGCGCAAGGGCCCTAGTTCGATCCCCAATACCAGAAAAAAAAAAAAAAAGTTTATAGGGGTCTGAAGCTGAGACAAGTCAGATGTCTCATATTAAAAAATCAAATTAGGAACAGCGCATAGTGGCACATGCTTGTAATCCCAGCACTCAGGAGGCTGAGGCAGGAGGATCGCTGTGAGTTCAAGACCAGCCTGGGCTACATAGGGAATTCCAGGTCAGTCTCAACTACATAGTGAGACCCTGTCTCAAAAAAGCTAAATAAATAAATAAATAAAATTTAAAAATCAAAAATCAAATTAGGGCTGGGATTTAGCTCAATGATGCCACCACCTGCCCACAAGCGCAAGGTCCAGAGTTTGATCCCCAGTACCAAAAACAAAAAACACAAATAACCAGTTTCATTCACTCACCTACTCTGCGAAACTGTCCTGACTAAGAAAACTGGCAGAAAGTAACTACTATTTGCCAATCATATGCAACAAATCTAAAAAGAATTATTTGGTGATCTGGGATGGAGTCAAGGAAAGTTATCACTCTCTAATCTATCTGCTCATGTACTATGTAAAAGGATCTCTAATTTTGAAGCAATTCTTAACTTTCTTTGTGTAGAAAAAAACTAAGGCAGATTATGCCATTCTACATAAATGCTTTCACATTAAATGCTATTTCTTGGGCAAATTAAGAGGTAGTTAATTCAAACAACTCTCACTTTCTGCTTTCAAAGGAAAAATAAAATCTAATTCAAAGACTGCAACATCACATAGCCTTGGGTAACCAAGGCTTTTCCTCCTGAATTTCTAAAAGTAATATAGTATTTTGCTAGAATATGTGTCAGACATCTTTTGGAATTTCATCCAGCTTAAAATTCAACTTCTTACTCTGAAAACACCACCAAATCCCAACCACCATGCATTACTACAGAGCCCTATTTCCCTAGCCAAAGCCGAAGGTAACAAAGGGCAGCTCATATTGTGGCAAGGCAAACAAACTCTCCCCTGGGAAAAAGAAAATGGGACTGCAATACAGGCAGTTTATGCTTGTTAAACGGAGGAAATTAAAGCTGTGGTGCAAATAAACAAAAGTTGACAGAGAATAAAATAGACACACAAAAATGTGATACAAATCTTTGTACTCATGTCCTGAGGCCGAGCTATAGAACGCCTGAGTTTCTTAAAAACCCACTTGTGTTTGCTATAAATTCCTTTGCACTGCTCAAAGTAAAATCTAGTTAGTTTTTAATACTCAAAAGACCTAACTAACACAACCCACCTTCGCCTTCTTCATCCTCTTCACCTTCCTCTTCTTCCTCTTCATCTTCCTCCTCCTCCTCAGGGATACTGTCTACCGTATGGCGGTCATCCTCATCCTCATCCTCTTCTTCCTCTACGTCCACATCATCTTCATCGTCTTCTCCTTCTTCTTGCTGCTCTTCTTCTACTTCTCCTTCATCAGAATACTGACCTTCCTGGGGAACAGAATTCCGATCAGGAGAAATAGGCTCAAAGTAATCTTCTCTATGGGGAACATTCTCCTCCTTGTCACCAGACACTGAAAAGAAATGATATTTAAGGCACAGATTATTTTAATGGCTCAAATAACACAAGGCAACAGGACTGGATACTGTCACTACTTAATGGCATTTTGGGTGATTTAGTTCATAAATAAGCCTTTTTAAAAATGTCTGACTTATGTGCTTTAAAAGACATTAAAAGCACATGTTATACTATTTTATGTTTGAGGACCAGAGGATATTCCTTTTCTTTTTATCTATTAAATAACTATACAAGCCCAACATGGTGGCGCATGTCTGTGATTCTAGTACTTAGGAGGAGGCTGAGGCAGGAGAACTGCCACAAATTCAAGGTCAGTCTGGGCTACAAAGTGAGTTCAAGGCCAGCCTGAACTACACAGTAAGACTCTGTCTCGAAAAAAATTTCTTAAAGTATTGACTATACAGATTTTCACCTCTTCCAGCACAAGCATATTTTTAACTGGTAGTCATCTGCACACACCATTACAGAACATTGATACTATTTTCAAAGCAATATTGGTATAGCTTCAAGTGAATTAACTTGATTTTTTAACAAGTTCATTTGTCAACAAAAAAACACAAAGAAATACTGGACAAAATGAAGCATTTATCAAGATTTCAATACCATCATTTAGTTTTCTTTCCTTAATTAAAAAGCACTAATTAACACTGACTTTACTTATACCTGGCAAAGGCATAGGCTCATCTTCATCATCATCAGGTGGAGGGGGTCCAGGAGGAGTTCTTGGTCCTCTTGGCGGCGGTCGTGGAGGGCTTCCATTAAACTGATCTTCTTTCTCACCATCAGCTAGAGTTTTATTAATGACAGGAAAAAACTTTCAAATTATTAAAGTATAATATAATGAATGCATGAAAAATGCTTTTCATCATTTAAGTTTTTTATCTTTAGAATTTATGAATAATGTAAGATTTTTACTTCCTGGACAGAAATTCTGCTAATTAATCTATACATTAGTAGAATTTTTATTTCCCATATGAATATACAATGCACACATTCCTGGACATAACCCCAGAGAAACTAGAATTTATTTTCATGGAGGAAAATGTATATATCTCATTTCAAAATCAAAATGGATCAAATAACTAAATGTTAAAACAGACACACAACCTGGTGAAAGACAAAATAGGCTTCTCTTCAAAGTCATAGGCTTAGACAAGGACTTAGGACTTTCTGAACAGAACCCCGGTTGCATAGGAAATAGTCCCAAGAAGCAAAAATACAAGATCATATCAAATAAATAAAAAAGAGTCTACAGGAAAAGAAACAAGTGAAAAGACAATCTACAGAATGAGAAAAAAATTTTTGACACTAAATCTTCAGAGGACTCAAATGTTTAACATTGCTGGTCATTAGAGAAATGCAAATTAAAATAACACTCAGATTCTACCTTACTCCAGAAAGAATGGCTATCATCAAGCAATCAAATAGAGTGGACCCTTAACTTACGAACTCAATTCTTTCCTGAGGTCTGGTTGTAACTCCAGCTGCTCAACTGAAGGCTCAGGCTCCTCTACACAGCCTTCAAAGTCTCTCTTCTGTATACAGGCAGATCTCAGTGTCCTTAGAGAGACACCGGCCGAGGATTTCTCAATTAACCCCACACAGGAAAGGATGTTGTAATGTTCCTTCAGGACTCTTTAAGGGATAAATCTGTATCTGAGACCAGCTGGAAGCACAAGCAGCTGGCAGTTGGGTCACAACTCAAGACTCTGGTCATTAAGTTTAAACTAAAATTCCAGTTGTAACCCAAATCGTTCATGTCAGGCCAGTGCTAACTCAAGGGTGCACTGTTGTACTAACAAATGTGGGATGGGGCCAGGTATTTAGCTCAGTGGTTCCACCTAAAAAAAAAAATTAAAAAAAAAAAAAAAAAAAAAAAAAAAAAATTGCAGGAGAAACTGCAGGGAAAAAGGAACCCTTCTACACTGTTCATGGGAAGCCAGTACAGAGATTCCTCAAAATTCTCAAATAGGACCAGGGATGTAGCTCAGTGGCGCCACACCTGTCTAACAAGCACAAGTATTCTCAAACTAGAAATGCCATTGGACCCAGCTATTCCCATTCTTAACAAGTTCCCGAAGAGTTAAAGACATCATTCCAATATGCATACCTGTGTTTATAGAAGCACAATTTATAAAAGCTAAATCTTGGAAGAAGCCTGTATGCCTGTCAATTGAGGAATAAAGAAAATGTAGAATTTACATACAGTGGAGCACTACTCTGCCATAAAGAAAGATAAACCTGAGTCATTTGTAGAAAACAGGGGCTGGGGATTTAGCTCAGCAGCACGGCACCTGCCAGGCAAGCACAAGGTCCTGAGTTCAAACCCTGTTACTGAAAGGAAAAAAAAAAAGAAAGATAAATGTAGAAAATGGATGCAGCTTGATGGCCAGGGATTTAGCTCAGTGGTTCTGGCACCTGCCTCACACGTGCAAGGGCATGAGTTCAATCCCTGACCAAAAAAAGAAAAAAAAAAAAAAAGTGGATGCACCTTTAGCCTTTGTTAAGTGAGGTAAATCAGATACACACCTTAAATATGCATGGTATGTCTTGCATGAGAGATTCAATGTGTAACTAAACAGGAAAGTAAAAGATAGCTAAGAGGAAGTAAGGAGACAGGTCTTTCTTCAAGGGGAAAGGGATTAAGAGATGGAGGGGGAGAAGGGGAAAAGGAATTGTCATATGTTATACACATGTACAAACTCTAGAAGGAATGTGAACATTGTACCACACACATGAACTGATGAAAAAAATTAAATTACATTAAATTTTTTAAAGTAGCCAGGTGTGGTGGCACACGCCTATAACCCCAGCACTCGGGAGGCTGAGGCAGGAGGATCGCTGTGAGTTCGAGACCAGCCTGGGCTACACAGTGAGTTCCAGGTCAGTCTCAACTACATAGTGACTCAAAAGAAATTTTTTTTTAAACGTAAATTCCTGCTGGGTGTAGGGGCTCATGTCTGTAACCCCAGCACTCAAGAGGCTGAGGCAGAAGGAATGCCAAAGTTCAAGGCCAGTATGAACTACATAGAGAGATCATAGCTCAAAAAAAAAATCTTATTGAAAAGAATGGAATAATGACATATCAAGTCCTACACACATTTCAAAAGATAGACAAGTTCTTTGAATTAGATTTTCTTATTGTGAAAAACATAAGTCTTACGGTCAAAAGCAAATTTAAATTCTCACCATGTTTTGGGTTCCTTTTCAAACTCGGCTGTGGCTGGGGCGGTGGCGGAGGTGGAGGCGGGGGTGGTGGGGAGTCTCTGTCATGACTTATCACTCTGTCCACTGACCCGTATATCGCCAGTGTCAGACAGTTGTACCAGCCTCTTAGCACCAGACCGTCAGTATTGACCTAATTTTTAGAAGAAAATAATCTTTCAAATAAATGCTGCAAGATTCAAGATCCAAATTGAAATCAAATTAGTTTATGGTTTTTTGGGTTTCTTTTTTTCTTCCCGGTACCGGGGATTGAACTCAGGACTTTGTGCTTGAGAGGCAGGTGAATTGCCACTGAGCTACATCCCTAGCCCAATTCATGATTTGGGGGGGGGCGTATCAGGGATCAAACTAGGGCCCTTGCACTTGTGAAGCAGGCGGCAGAATCACCGAGCTAAATCCCCCAGCCCCTATGTTTTACCTAGTCTTTAAAACGTATGTTGAAAAGCCAGGGTGTAGCTCGATGACACCCGCCTGCCTGGTAAGCTCAAGGTCCTGAGTTCTGTCCCTGGTGCCCAAATAAATAAATAAACAAACAAATAAATGTATGCTGAAGCCAGGCAAGGGAGCACATGCCAGTAATCCTAGAACTCAAGAGGCTGAGGCAGGAAGATCACAGCAAGTGTGAGCCCAGCCTGGGCTACACAGTGAGTTCAAGACCAGCCTGAACTATACAGCAAGACCTTGTCTCAAAAACACAAAACAAAACAAAACCAAAAAAAGCCAACTTTAGAGAAAGGAACAAAGATAAAAATAAGAGCAGATTTCTCTACCAATAACCATGGAGTAACAGCTTTAAAAGTCTAGGGTAAAGCCAGGGATGTGGCTCAGTGGCACCGCACCTGCCAGGCAAGCACAAGGTCCTGAGTTCAATCCCAGGTACTGAGAGGAAAAAAAAAAAGTCTGGGGAAAAAATCATGCAAAACAAAAAGATAAAGTCCATGAAATCTTACAGCATTGTTCTTACATACTCAAAACATGCATGGAGGTATAATTTACACACCCACATTGTATTTTAAAAAGCATGGCTCAGGCCGGGAATTTAGCTCAGTGGCTCTGCTGCCTGTCTTGCAAGCACAAGGACTTGAGTTCAATCCCCAGTACCAAAAAAAAGAAAGAAAAAGTATGGCTACTCAGAAGTATTAAACAAACTGCTATTATAAAGAAACTTTCTTCTGAAAAGATGCAAAACAGAGCCAGGTGTGGTGGCACATTCCTGTAATCCCAGCACTTGGGAGGCTGAGGCAGGAGGATCGCTGTGAGTTCAAGGCCAGCCTGAACTACATAGTGAGACCCTGTCTCAAAAAAAAAAACTAAAAAAAGATGCAAAATATTACCAACATCATTAACGTTCAACATTTCCTCATAAAAATAACAACTGTCGGGCCAGGGATTTAACTGAATGGTTCCACTGCCTACCTCACAAGTGCAAGGACCCATCCCCAGTAACAGGAAAAAAAACAAAAAACTGTCTTTCAGACTTCATCTACATTAATTGCTGGATCCTCACAACAACTATGAGAGTTAGTCAGAGCAAACATTAAATTATTGTTTCCTTTTCACAAATAAGAAAATCTAAGAATGTATCTGAAGAAACTGCACTACAAAGCAAAACCCCAACTTCTAAATTCTCCCCACTGTATCTTACTGGGTAAAGATGAAGCAATAAGTTATTGAAGCCTATTGTAAAAGCAAAACACATAAGTAAAACAAAACAAAAAATTATTCTCTTTACTAGACTGTACAGTTAAAAAGGAAAGGAGGCTCAGAAGAAAAGTTCGAAGACCACACACAAGGATTGACAGCAACTCTAAACACAAATCTGACTGGAAGAAAGATACGCAGAAGGGCTGGGGATTTAGCTCCATGGCGCCATGGCTGCTTGCAATCACAAGGCCCAGAGTTAGATCCCCCGTAACCAAAGGAGGAAAAAAGAGACACACAGATACAGAAGATGTTTAGTCTAAAGAGGACCATGGCCAGGCGTGGGGCACATGCCTGTGATCCCATCACTGAGGAGGCTGAGGCAGGAGGACTGTCTTGAGTTTGAGGGCAGCCTGGGCTACACAGTGAGTTTAAGCCCAACCTGAACTACACAGCAAGACCCTGCCTCCAAAGAAAGAAAAGAAAGAAAAGAAAGAAAGAAAGAAAGAAAGAAAGAAAGAAAGCAAGAAAGCAAGCAAGCAAGCAAGAGAGAAAAGGCAGGGGTTGGGAAGAAAAAGAGAGAGGGACAGACAGAAAGAAAGTGAGAGAAGGAGAAAAAGAGGATACAGAGGATCAAATACACATGGCTCCCAAAATCAACCAGGAAACTGAGGAGTCCCATACTAGACCACAATTATTTTCGCACTTCAGATCTGCCATTAGATGCTTCTAGAATGGCATTTGATATATAAAGAAATGAGGTATACTCCTGATCTGAAAGGAAAAAATATGAACAGTGTAATATTTTTAGAAACCTTAATTAAGGCACAGTTGGTGTCTCATCATTTGCCTATATCTTCTAAACCTGTCCAACTAAATGAAAGAAGGGAAGGCACAAATTCTAGCTTCTTCCAGACTCAAGGATAAAATGAGAAGAAATCACAGGCATGGTTTGGCAGTGCAAGAAATCTGTAACATTAACAAATTCAATACAAAGTAAATAATATGGCCAGGGATTTAGCTCAGTGGTTCTGCCGCCTGCCTCACAAGCACAAGGTCCCAAGTTTGATCCCTGGTACCAAAACAAACAAAAAAAAAATTTTTTTTAAGTAAACAATATGGAAAAAAATAAATAAAACGAGAAGATTCTTATACTTCAGGTAGAGAATGACACAATGCAAGAGACATGCAGACAAGAAATGACACTGTATAGCACTACAGTCAAATTCTGCCATCACTGGTTTATTTGGATCAAAAACTTTGAAAGTAAGAATAAATAGTAGTGATACAGGAAAACTAACTTCCATAATTACCTTTGAGTTGGGTCTAAAGATGATAGACGTATTCTCATCATATTCCAGGCTGCCAAAAGAGTAGGAATAAATACACAAGCTCAGGGTAAGGACAGACATCAGTATTTTTGTGAAAGCACCCTAAGTAATACTACTACAAAGCCAGAGTACAGAACCTATGCATTATAATCTTACAAAAATGTACGTTAGGACCAAAATTTAAGAAAAACACTCTAGGACTGGGAATTTGGTTCATTGGTACAGCATGGGCTTAAATTAACATTGCACAGCCCTGGGTTCAATCTCTAGCAACATTTAAAAAAAAAAGTAAAAGAAAAATAAAAGCACTCTGTTTTTATCAAGTAGATATATCAAAACAATCAGTTTCAATAAATCTAATGTATCAAACAGTATACAAAAGAGCTATTAACAAGTCTCATTTTACAAACTGTGACCATGAATTTTCAAATTGTGCAGTACTGTGATGTAAAAGACACATTAAAAAATTAGCTCTCACTGTGTTTATATAATTTTTTTGTTGTTGTTGCTGTTATGTAGTTCAAGCTGGTCTTGAACTCACTATGTAGCCCAGGCTGGCCTTGAACTCACAGCAGTCCTCCTGCTTCAGTCTCCCAAGTGCTGGGATTACAAGTGTCCACCACCATGCCGGGGGCCTGTTTATACAATTTTTTTAAGAATCAAAAAGCAGCCGGGCGTGGTAGCACATGCCTATAATCCCAGCACTCGGGAGGCTGAGGCAGGAAGATTGTTCTGAGCTCGAGACCAGCCTGAGCTACATAGTGAGTTCCGGGTCAGTCTCAACTACACAGTGAGACCCTATCTCAAAAAAAAAAAAAAAAAATATCATGTGACAGTATCATGAGTACAAGTATGCACAATTAAAAAAAAAGAAAGCTAATATTTCACAGTTACATTTTTTTTATTTTGTAAATAAATTCAACATCCTCTTACGAGTTTCACACCCTGCATCCTTGGGTCTACTAAGCAATACATCCTTTTCTTCTGTCTAAAAATAAAAAGGTTTTGCCTAACTCATGAGTTTCTGACAAAATTACCTAGCAAGTACATACATACCTTCCCAACCTATCAAAAACCGGAGCACTTGGTTTGCTTACATTGTTGAAGAATAAGTCTAACTGAAACGTGTGCGGAGATGTCTCCCTAAGAATGAAACAAGGTCAAAATTTCAGCCTTTGAAATCATTAAAACAACGCAGTAAGTACTAAGTTAAGGGCAATTCTAAGATTCAGTCATAGCAGTCCTAAAATTTACATGAAAATAGGCAGCTAACTGGTACTTATTAAAATCATATCCAATTCTCAGACAGCCAACTGTTTAAGTATTATTAAGAATAAATTTTTTTGCCAGGCATGATGGCGCACACTTGTAATCCCAGCACTCGGGAGGCTGAGGCAGGAGGATCGCTGTGAGTTCGAGACCAGCCTGGGCTACATAGTGAGTTCCAGGTCAGTCTCAACTACATAGTGAGACTCTGTCTCAAAAAACCAAAGAAAAAAAAAGAAAGAAAAAAAAAATAAAAATTTTGCCTTGCAAGCACAAGGGCCCAAATTCAATTCCCAGTACCATAAATAAATACATATTTTTAGAGGCTGGGGATTTAGCTCAGTGGCATAGTATCTGCCTTGCATGTGCAAGGTCCAGAGTTCGATCCCAAGTACCAAAAAATTAAATTAAAATAAATAAATAAATTTTTAAAACAGTAAAAATATAACCGTAAATTCCACTGCCTGCAGGGCCAGGGATTTAGCTCAGCAGTTCCACCACCTGCCTTGCAAGTGCAAGGACCCGAGTTTGATTCACGTACCCAAAAAAAAAAAAAAAAAA
>NW_022900917.1:20176127-20189066 GCF_012274545.1 Fukomys damarensis | reverse complement strand
AAAAAAAAAATTCCACCGCCTGCCTTGTAAGCACAAGGACCTGAGTTCCATCCCTGGTACTGGTACCAAAATAATAATAATAATAACAATAATTTATTCATTCAGATCATTTTAATCATTTTTCACTTGCTACTTGGTATTTACATTAAAACATTTTAAAGGCAAATGTTGTAATCTTGTAACTGTATATCACTCTCCCATTCATTAACAAAGACTTACAAATTAACTTCAAGTTAAACATTATAATTACAATTCCACTTCAACTTAGTCCACATTAATATAAGGCCATAATAACTGTAGCAGTAGAGCCCTGAATTCTAACTTAAAGCATAAATCTGTCAGCTCAGCTACAGAGCATTCGGTGTTAAAGAGTGCACTAAAGACAACAGATTTCATTTAGAGATCTGTTTCCTCCTCCACCTTTCTCCAGGGAGACGCACCAGGCAGATTTTCTTCTAATTTGCCCACCCTGCAGGCTAATGTACAGGACCAGGCAAAGGTGACACAGCCCACATCTCACAATATTTAGGGAGTTAGACAGAGGTTCTACTGCATTCATAGAAGACGCCTCTGAAAGAAGGCTCCTGACAGTCATTTTCTGCAAAGGGGAAACAGCAGACACTGAAAAGCACAGCTAGTTTTAATTTATCTAAATACTTAGGTGTTTTTTGGTAATTATATAGATAAGACTAAAGTTTATTTAATTTACATTAGACTGAAATTTTACTTCACTTGATATAAAAAGATGCTAGCTATATCACAGCATCCGTAGCTTAAATTCCTTAGGCTCACCTAAAATCTTGATTCGAAGCACTATGAATTTTGTTGATCATTTACATAACAATGCAAATGGTAGAAAGTAAAATGTCCAGAGTACTACCAAAGGGATTCCTTCATACACTTCTGGTAGAACTAAAACAGGTTCAATCGCTCTGAAAGGCAATGTGGTGACAAAACTCAGGAGACTGAGAAAACATTCCTAGCATTTGATCCACTTTTTCCTGGGTAGTCTTTCTATGAAAACAAGGATAATATGCAAATAAAGCATTTTTTCAAGAGCACTTTTTCTTTGTTTTGCAGCTAGGGATCAAACCTAGGGCCTAGTGCAACCACTCTATTGTTGAGTTACACAAACATGTTAATCACATAGTCACTTGTGATTTCAAAACTAAAAATCTTCTAATGGCCACTACATAAGGAATGTCAAATGAATTACAGAAGTCACTCATTAGACCATGCGTCACATATTAAATATTTAACACTGTGAATGTACTTCTCACATACATTAAAGAATACACAAAGTAGTATGTATATGGCAGGGTCAGAATAGCAGTACACATTTATTTTACCCAAATTCAACCATGCACACTGACAACTCCAGTCTCTTCTTCCTGCCTTTCCTCTTTATGCTAGACTCTGGCCTCCAATGTGTCAAGAAACAAAACAGGAGTGAAATGCAAATTCTTTTTTTTTTTTTTTTTGGTACTAGGAATCGAACTCAGGTCCTTCCACTTGCAAGGCAGTCGGCAGAATCGCTGAGCTAAATTTTACCCTGGCCCTGCAAATTCTTTACTTTGGAGCCCTCAAATGCTGAGGTCTTGATCACTGAAAAGTGATTTAAAGAATCGAAAGTTGAGCCAGGTGTTGTGGCACATCCCTGTAATCCCAGCATTCAGGAGGCTAAGGAAGAAAGAAAGTGTAAGGCCAGCCTGGGCAACTTAGCAAGATCCTGACTCAAAACAAAATAATGAAAAGGGCTGGGATGCAGGGATGTGGCTCAATGTGCCCTGGTACTAAGTACCACTAAAAAAAAAAAAAAAAAGAAGAAAATGACCAATGGTCATCTGATTGCACTGGACTTTTATTTTACAACTTTCTGGCTCTACTTATATAAACACACACACATATATACATATATACATACATATATTAATGTTATGAACAGTACACATGAATCGACTTGTTAAAATAGGCTTTTTTGTTGTGAGGAAAAGAAAAGTTTATTCCTGTGAATAGGGACTAAACTCAGGAAGATTCTAGCAGCTAGCAGGGAAAGAAAACTATACTTGTATAGACTTGGGGGAAGACCTGACAACAATATACCAAATGCTGTTAGGATTCCTCAGGAGGGAGAGATTACAGGACTTTTAATCTTCCCTATGTACTTCTGAATTGTATTTATTTTGTTGCAGTTGCTTTGAGACAGTCTTACTTATGCATTCAGGCTGGCCTTGAACTTAAGCAACCCTCCTGCCTCAGCTCCCTAGAGCTGGGGTTATAGGCATGTACCACCATGCCCAGCTTCAACCAATAATGTGAAGGGGGGGAGTTCATTTTTCCTTGCATCTTTATTAGCTTTTATTTCAAACTATTTCTATTTTCAAGAAAAAGGTTAAAAACATTTTATTTATTTGATTGTGCCATCCCAGAATATTCTGGAAAATATAAAGCTATTTTCACTAACATTTTTTTAAGACGAATAAAGAAAAGCCTTACCTACCTACTATTTAGGTTAGTAATTCCTCCTTTCAAATTATGATGATATACACTTTATCTAGAAACTGCAAGTTAATTACAATGCACCATAACCATAAATGAAGTTTCAGGGTTTTAAAACTTGCTAAGTAGTACCTTAAATTTTTGCATTTAACAATGTTTCAGGGGCTAGGAATGTAAGCTCAATACCTACCATGCATGAGGCCCAAGTTTGATCCCCAGCATCAAAAAAAAAAAAAAATCCTAAGACAGTCATAAGTCAAAAAGCAGTTTTACAAAAAGAGTTAACTTACCCATATGCTCTATTGTCAGGCAGGCTGCTATGGGCTCTTACTCCTGGGGGTATGACTCGGACTTCATTGATATAAACCACACATGGAAAACGAACTACATCTATATGAGAACTTTGCTTTAAAAAAAGGGGGGAGGAGGGACACACTGTAAGCAAAACACTTTCTCAATTTGAAATGTACTCATCTTTTAATTTTTTCCCTCAAAATGTCACAAACAACCTTAAATTCCATGATTAATTATATTTTATTATTTACAGTATATATAAATCTTTTATCAAAAATAGCTGCTGCTATAATACACATCATTAAGTCTCTCAATTAATATAACATTTTCTGCAGTGCATTTACCTCTATTATAATGTTTTGCTTAAATCAATAAAAACCAACAACCCCTTATCTGTAACCCCTGAAGTCAGTCAGTTGTCCTTCAAAATCCTGACAGTTTTTTGAGAGAGGGTCTCACTAGGTAGCTGAGGCTGGCCTTGAACTCACTATGCAGTTCAGGATGGCCTCCAAATTATGGCAATACTCCTGCCTCAGCCTCCTGAGTGCTGGGATTAAAGGTGTGTGCCACCACACCCAGCCAAAATCCTGAGATTTTGTATTCTTAGAAATGTAATACTGTATGATAAAAATAAATAATACATATTTTCTTAAGGCCACTACTTTATAACCAAACGTTAGTATTTCTACAGCCATTAAGTATCAACATTCACACTGAATAGACTATACCTAAAAGCCAGGCATGGTGGCACACATCTGTAATCCCAGCATTCTGAGAGGCAGGCACAAAAAGGAGTGACAAGTTTGAACCTCTCCTGGGCACCTAGGAACTAAATGGGACTGTGTTTGAAATCTTTTAAAAATTAAACAATTTTAAAAAAGGGGCTAGCCAGGCAGGGTGGCACATGCCTGTAATCCCAGCACTCGGGAGGCTGAGGCAGGAGGATCATTGTGAGTTCGAGACCAGCCTGGGCTACATAGTGAGTTCCAGGTCAGTCTCAACTACATAGTGAGACCCTGTCTCAAAAAAACAAAAATACGTAAATAAATAAAATAAAATAAAAGAGGGGCTAGATGTAGCTCAATATAGAGAGCCTAGGTTCAATCCCCTTACCCCCCACCAAAGTGTATGTATTAATAGCATCACATCAGTTCAAATCAGACTACAAAGCCAAATGAATTTAGGGTAGGTTTTACTGCCATTTTTAATTTTATTCATTTTTCTCCCCAGTACTGGGGGATTGAACTCAGGACCTTGTTTGCAAGGCAGGTGCAGTGTTGCTAAGCTAAATCCCCGGCCCTTTTTATTTTCTAAATTACAAATAAAAGACTGAAGACCTATATTTAGATTAGCTTACTTTGCTAAAAAGTTTACATACCAACTAACATCAAGAAATCAGAGAAACCACTTAAATACTGAATAGCTGAGGTATCCTTCCCACCAAAATTTTTTTTAAATCCACAGACTAGTAATGGGTGATATGTTATATTCAGTACATACTTATCCTATGTAACATCTGGCACAGAGTAAGACATATGCAGCTCTTATGGTCAGTAGTACAAAAGAAACTTTCGCATTATTTTTGGACTATTTTACATCAACATTTCCGAGGAGTTCAGTCAACTATCATTTCACGTGGTGGTCAAAATTCACCAAGGGAAAAATGTATCACTTTCTTTACATATAGAAAGGGTGAATCTCTCTCCAAGCTGCAAAGAATTATCATCCACATCAACAGAGCAAAAGAGGGCCAGGGATTTAGATCAGTGGTTCCACTGCTACCTTGCAAGCACAAGGACCCGAGTTCGATCCCCAGTACTCCCCCGCCAAAAAAAAAAAAAGAGCAAAAGAACAACATGTTTGTGTTGCTGAAATCCAAAAATGTATCAGAAGATGACTTTGTAATTTTGCACAATTAGGGTGTGTGTGTGTTTGTTACTAGGAACTGAACCCACAGCCAAGCTATATCCCAGGGCGTTTTATTGCTTTGTTTTGCTTTGTTTTGTTTTTTGCAGTACTGAGCACTGAACCTAGGGTCTTCACAGTGACCTATATCCTTAACCCTTTTCTAAAATTCTGAGACAGGATCTCACTAAATTACTAAGTTTCCCAAGCTGGGCTTGAACTTTCAATCCTCTTGCCTCAGCCTCCTAAAATGCTAGCTTACAGGCTTGTGCCAACATACATACCTGACTCCCAGCCTTTTTTGTTATTTTCTTTTAATTTGAGACACTCTTGGTAAATTGCCCAGGCTACAAACTTTTAATTCTCCTGCCCCAGCCTCCTGAGTAGTTGATATTACAGGTATGTACCATCTTGCTCCAACTATTTATAACATAAAGATTATATAAGTATAAATATCTGAAAAGAATTTCACTGATCAAATGTGCAGCCCAATGGTAGAACACATGCTTATCATGAACCAAACTCTGGGTTCAAGAAATTGCAATTTCTGTATTGATAAAAATACATATACTTCCCCCCCACAAAAAAAGAAATTGCGACCTTAACATTGCAAAATTAATTAATTCACTTTAAGCCTTTCACAGACATAAAACACAATAAATGCAAAGTGAGGCTGACGGCTAGTTGTGTTCTAGTACCAATTTCCTTCTCTTCTAGAGATATTTTAGCTGGGTACAAGTCAGCTAAAGACTGTTTCCCAGGCTCCCCAGAAGTAAATGCAAACACATCCTTCCTAAATTCTGATCAATGAGATGTGAAAGGAAATGCAGGAAAGTCTGGGTCACGTCTTTAGAGGGAAGGTTCAGACTTGCAGACTCTCCTTCCACTTCTTCCAATAGCCTACTGTCTTTCTAGAACACAAACGTTAGAAGCTATTACAGACAGTGCAGGTAATACAGGGTCCCCAACATGGTAGAAGAGTCAGAGTAACCTTAAATTATTTCCATCCAGATTACTGAAAGAGAAAATCTTACATATGTAAAGCTACCATGATGCAGACTCTTGTTACAGCAGCTGATCTTGTATTCTAATTACAAAGATACCTTGGGTATTCAATAAATGTCACAGTATATATAAAAGAAACATTTTGCCTCACACTTTGGTGTTATACTTCCCCGCCTCAGCCCCCTTTCCTTGGTTTTTCAAGACAGGGTCTTGCTATGTATGTAGTTCAGGCTGGCCTTTGAACCTGAACTCACTGTGTAGCCCAAGTTGGCCTCAAACTCAGGACAATCTTTCTGCCTCAGCCTCCCAGAACTGGGATCTCAGGTGTGCCAACAGCTTTATATTTCCTTCTAAAAGCCAATTCTTTAATTTACTCTACTAGGAAGAAATTCCTTGATTTACATAGTTACTGTTAAGGTTTATACTGTATCTAGATGTCCCCCCACAGCCTCATGCACTCATAGCCAGGGCTTTTGAAAGATGACTGTATCATGGAGGTTCTATACAGCTAAACCTGATGTTGAGAGGTGGGGTTTGGTTGGAAGAGGCGGATCAGGGGGTGTGACCTAGAAGAACATATCTCCCTCCTGGCTCCTCCCGTCTCTTTGCTCCCTGGTGACCAAGATAGGAGCAGCTTTTCTCCACCCAGGCCCTTCTACTATGATGATGACCACACAAGCACAAACTTCAAAAACATAAGCCAAAAAACCTGTTCACCTTTACTGTTGTAGCTTCAGGTACTGTGACCCATAACAAGAATGTAAGTAAGATTTTGGTGCCAATCCGTGATCTCAATACTTGTGAGGCTGAAGTAAGAGGATCGCAGCACGTCTGAGGCCAGCCTGGGGTACTTTGCAACTGGTTTGTAGGAGTTCAGAAAGGTTTAGAGATATCAGCTGGAAGAAGCCCTAGAATGTTTGAAGTCAAGCTTGACGGGAGATTCTGGTCAGAGCTCAGAAGACCAGAATGCTTATAGAAATGTAGATAAGGACCAGGTTCAGGAGGTTTCAGCTGGCAACAGGAGCTCCACTGGAAGCTGGACTCAACACATATATGTTATGTGCTGGCAGAAAATCTGTGTACATTTTTTCTCACCCATTAATGCTGGTGAACTAATTAATTTGAAAAATGAAATGTCAAGGCAGCCCAAGGTTAGGCTGCGGTATGAGTACTAGTAGGAGCTTACAGCCAGGTCTACATTGAGAATGCAAAAAGCAGAGCTCAAGGGCCAGGGATTTAAGCTCAGTGGTTCAGCAACCTGCCTCGCAAGCACAAGGTCCTGAGTTCGATCCCTCACACCAAAAAAAAAAAAAAGCAGAGCCAAGTGATTTAAATTCTCAGTTTTGCCCAAAAGGAAGGGCCTATAAAATTCTGCCAAAAGAGAACTGGGTCACTAAAAAGATTAGGATTAAAAAGTCAAGTACTGGGCCGGGGATTTAGCTCAGTTGTTCCACAGCCTCAGAAGCGCAAGGACCTGAGTTCAATCCCTGTAACAACAACAACAAAAAAAAAAAGCCAAGTTCTTTACAACAGGATAATAGGAAACATGCCTCACAGGCACTTCAGAAATCAGCAGGATGGTTTAAAAAAAAAAGCTCTACCTATGAGCACATGAGGCTATGGGGGGGGAATAAACCCTAGCATTTTGCCTCTGACCCCCAAAAGGCTCATTTGCATCTCTTTATGCAAAATGCATTTCGTTTATCTCTAAGAATTGCAAAAGTTATAATAATTCTAGAATTGCTAACAAAAATCCAAACCCAAAATTTCCTCTGACACTCAAAGCAAGTTCTTAGTTGTGAGCTCCTATAAAAATCAAAAGAAAGTTAAACTCTTCCAACATACAGTGGCACAGGCTAAACATTCCCAATCCAAAAAGGAGGAGGAACAAGAGGATAGAAAAGAATCAGACCAAACAAGACCAAAACCCAGCAGAGCAAACATTAAATCCTGTCGCTTCACGTCCAGTGTCCAGCACCTGGGGCAAGTTGCCGTGAGTTGCAAACTCCAAATGGCCTTGATGGCCTTGCCCCTCTGGCAGAAACTTCAGCAGTCACCATGGCTACCCTTGGACAGGCTCTTCTCACTGCCTTTGGCCTTCCTTAGCAGAAATACCACATTCCTGACTTCCCCGATATCTTCAGATCTCCACTGCACTTTCAGCTTCACAGTCACAGCTCCACACATGGCCCTTTCATGGTCACCCTGCCTGGTTTCTTCCCAGCCCTTCTTCTGATATCTTGGTGGAAGCCTCCCTGACCCCACACCTCTTGTATTCTGCCTGCCTGTAAAACCAGCACCATATGGGTGACAATGTTGTCACTGGATGCAGCAGTAGCCTGGCTCCCTTGAATTACAGCTGCAGAGGCCTTTTAAGTTCCTGGATGGCTGAACTTTGGGAAACTTTGAGTGAATTCCCTAGGGTTTTCTTCTCAGCAGTCTTTCACTTTTAAGCCTCATAGCTTGTGAAGGGTGGAGTCTTGCTAATTTCTTTTTCTTTCTTTCTTTTTTTGATACTGGGGATCAATCCTGGGACCTTGTACTTGCAAGGCAGGCTGTGGAACCACTGAGCTAAATCCCCAGCCCAGCAAAGCTTTTTTGAAACATAACTGAACCATGGAGGCTCTATACCTAAATGTGACACTGGGAGGTGGTGTCTGGTTGAAAGAAGGTTACTGGGGATGTGAACTGGAAGGGCATACTGTATCCTAATTCTCTCTCTGCTTCCTGGCTACCACGACAAGAGCAGTTTTCCTCCAACCAGGCTCTTTTGCCCTTCCACCAACTAGCTGGCCATTAAACGACTAAAATGTCTAAAATAAACCTTTCCGCCTTTAAATTACAGGTGTCAAGTATTTTGTCCCACCAAAGAGGAAGGTGACTAAGAAGTTACGAATCCTCATTAATGTATACAAAGAAATCTCAGAATAAATGTTTATCAACTCTATCCTCCTCCTCCTCCTCCTCCCTATCGCCTACTAATGAATGGTACTAGTTAGGTCACAGTCACTGCAGACCTTAACAACAACACCAAAAAATAAATACTTAAGAATTTTTCAAACAGCTTTTTAAAATGTCTTGCTTGTAAATACAAGTTTCTGAATAGTTGCTACCACTTTTGTTTAAAAAAATTTAAACAGTTATCAAATGTCTGTTATGTTCCAAAAGTATACTAGATTCTGAGGAAACAAAGGTAAGACAAACCCTGCCATTAAGGAATAAATAATCTATTGTAGCAGCAGATAAACTGCCAAAGTACAGATGCACACTTGATGCTATGAAAACTCAGAGGGCCGGGAATTTAGCTCAGTGGCACCACACCTGCCTCACAAGTGCAAGGTCGTGAGTTGATCCTGGTACCAAAAACAATAACAACAACAAAACAACAACAAAAATTCAGAGGGGTACTTAGCTCATATTAAGAACAAACATTCGTTAGAGGGACAAAAGGAATATCAGGGAAAGTTTCCTAAAAGAAGTAACACCTGAGCTAAGTAAGTCACAGAAAAAAATAATCAGAAAAAATAATCAGAAAAAAAAAGAGCTCCATAGGCAAAAGGAGAAAGCATACACAAAAGGAAAGCAAACAAGAACTTGGAAGATTCAAATCATACACCCAGTGGCTAGAGGGCAAAAAGGAGGAAGAAAGTAGAACAGAGTAGCTGAGCATAACCAACAGACCTATCAAAAAGCCAAAAATGGGGCCGGGGATTTAGCTTAGCTGTTCCGCTGCCTGCCTTGCAAGCAAGGACCAGATTAATCAGAAAAAATAATCAGAAAAAAAAAGAGCTCCATAGGCAAAAGGAGAAAGCATACACAAAAGGAAAGCAAACAAGAACTTGGAAGATTCAAATCATACACCCAGTGGCTAGAGGGCAAAAAGGAGGAAGAAAGTAGAACAGAGTAGCTGAGCATAACCAACAGACCTATCAAAAAGCCAAAAATGGGGCCGGGGATTTAGCTTAGCTGTTCCGCTGCCTGCCTTGCAAGCGCAAGGACCAGAGTTTGATGCCCGGTACAAAAAAAAAAAAAGCCAAAAATGTTTCCCATAGCAAGAAGACAATACCCTAATCTGTATCTCCATCTAGGACCTCTTTCCTGAGCCCCAGGCATCTATATCCAAAGGCCCATAGGATTTGAGGTTGGCCCAGGCAACTTACTGACTTAGACTCTGTCTCAAAAATTTTTTGAAAGGAGGGCCAGGGATTTACCTCAGTAGCTCCACTGCTTGCTTACCAAGTCCAAGGTCCAGAGTTCAATCCCTGGTACCAAAAACACTTTTTTGAAAGAATAGGGTTTGGGGATGTATTCAGTATGAAGGCCCTGGGTTCAATTCCCAGTAGAAAAGAAGAAAGGAAGGGAAGGAAAAAGGGCAGGAGGAAGAGAGGATAGGAGAGAGGGAGGCAGACAGGGAGGCAAAAAGCCACAAACATAATTGGTAACTCACTTAGCACTCACACTCATTTAAGGGTACCCCTTGTGAAAATTTAATTAAGTTTATGTTTCCTGCCAGATTAGAAATTCCTTTGAAAGGGAAGACAATGAGTGTTTTTTTACCGTATTAACCCTCCTAGAGCTATACTTTCACCTTCAAAAATATTTCTCATAAATAACTTCAAAGTCAGGTGTGGTGGCACACAATTATAATACCAGCACTTGGGAGGATAAGGCAGGAGGATCACCTCAAATTCAAGGCCAGCCTGCACACAGCAAGATCTTGTCTCAATAAATAAAGGTTAAGAAGACTGGGGGCGGTGTTCAAGACCAGCCAGAGCTACATAGTGAGCTCCAGGTCCGTCTCAACTACATAGTGAGACCCTGTCTCAAAAAAAAAGATGGTGGGGGTAGGTTAGTGGTAAAATGCTAAACTACTGTGCATAAGGACCTAAGTTTGATCCCCAGCACTGCAGCCAAAAACACAACCAAAAAAACACATCTTAAGTAACTGTTAAACAGATTTCCAGCTTCCTATGGGGGAATCTATCTGGTTTAGTACTAAATACCTCTAAAACTACAACCATTTTATTCCATCAAAAGTACTTTCAGACTTTTCTATTACTATCAATGGTCCCACCAGTTCTCTAGTCTCTACAATTAGAATTCTATCATTTTAACTACACACAATCAGTAGTCATCCTGTACCCAAAATATATCTTGTGTATCTCTTCCTAGTCCTACTGAGACATATGGCACAGCTTTAGAGTTAGGAAACTGAATGTTGGTGTACCTTTACCTGGCTATGCCACTTTGGACAAGATGCCTAATCGCTCATGTTTGCTTTAACTATAAAATGAGGATAACCACTATACAAAACTGATGGAAGGATCAGAGATCATTTATTTAAATAACCAATGCACTGTGTCTGCCACAATTTTTCAGTAAATGCTAACAAGTATTAATTCCCATTTGGTAATTTGAACTTTTGTTACATCTCACTTTTTCTTCCCGATTTTGTCACCTCTGAACCATTTCAGGTATTATCGATGAATGAATCTACCTAATGCAGTTTATTAATCATGTAATTTGCCTGCTCAAAAACTACCCACTTCTGAGCCGGGGATTTAGCTCAGAGATACTGCTGCCCGCCTCATAAGCGTAAGGACGCGAGTTTGATCCCTGGTACAAAAAACTAAACAAAAATAAAACTGCCCACTTCCTACAAAAAATTTATACTTTACTGCACATTGAATCAACAAGCTGGCTTTGAACTGCCTAGATACCACTTCACCATGCTGGTTGGGCACACACGAACAGACGACTGACTACTCAAGTAGAATGCATTCCTTTCCTAACTATAACTGTGAAACATTCCCCATTCTACTAAAGATCAAGTTCACAAGTCGGGCATGGTGGCACACACCTGTAATCCCAGCACTTGGGAGGCTGAGGCAGGAGGATCAGTGTGAGTTCGAGATCAGCCTGGGCTACATAGTGAGTTCCAGGTCAGTCTCAACTACATAGTGAGACCCTGTCTCAAAAAAGAACCAAAAAAAGAAAAATACAGTATAGAAATACCTAGTGATAGCAGAGCATGATGGCGCATCCCTGTGTCCCAGCACTGGGGACGCTGAGGCAGGAGGACCGCCATGAGTTCAAGACAGAGAGAGAGAGAGAGAGAGAGAGCGAGAAAGGGAGAGGGAGAGAGAGAGAAGGAGTGTGTCAGCAGTTCCCGAGTGCAATCTCTAGTACCAAGAAACCTACTCTTCACAAAATGCAAGAAGAAATAACCTCTGGAAAGCTTATCAGTTCTCTAAATCGATAAATTTATTTAAAACAAAAGTAGTCGGAGTTTTCTTCCTTCTTCAATTACTCTGTGGTCTTTGTTAAAGTTCATTTCTAGCCGAGTTTCTGGACTCTCTCGTTAACTAGTTACATTTTGTTTAAGCATCGCAGAGCCATTCATACCCTCAGAGGCGCTGGAGCAATTTGGTCCTGAAGTCCACAACTACCACCCTCGCCGCTCAAAAAAGACAACGTTATCCGCTTTGAGGAGAAAGCTTCGACCACAATCCTCTCTGCAACTTTCCCCGCTTCCGGAAAGACTCTCCGTGCGAAGGAAAGGTAAGCATCTCGTGCCCTGATGTGCGGAATCTTCCCCCAAAGTACTGAATCGCATGACAAGTTGAGGACGCCACACCACTAAACCGGAAAGCGTCACAAAGGCGAGTAGAGACGTCGTAACTTGGGGACCCCGAAAGCAGCGCGAGCTGCTCAAACCTCTGCCCTGCTGTCAAAGACGGGCTGCCAAGACTCCCCCACCCTCCCGGGGTACACCCGAGAACAACGACCCTGCAGAAAACGCACAAGAACGAGCACTGCCAGCCTAGCAGCCAGCTCAACACATACGCTGGGGGCGCGAATGAAAGCCCGGAGACGCCGGGGCCGCCACCTCGCTCGGGCGCGGCGCTCACTCCGGGGTGGCGGGGGCGGTGCGTGTGAGGGTTCAGAGCCGCAACCTGCAGGAGGGAGATCTGGGGCGCCCAACGGCCTTTCCAAGAGTCCCCACGTCGAGAAGCAGGGTCAGACTCGCGTCGCCAAGCCTTACCTCAGCGCTCGGATGTTTAAAAGTATCTAAAAATAGCAGCTCCATCGCCGAGTCCACCGCCATGTTTGCCGCGGGTAGGGGACGGGGGTAGACTTCCGGGGCAGCGCTCCAGCCTCGGAGACAGCGGCTCGGGAGAAGGAGAAACGACAGCACTTCCGGTGACCGCGCCGCGAGCGCCCCAAGCTTCGGCC
>NW_022900917.1:20165164-20175959 GCF_012274545.1 Fukomys damarensis | reverse complement strand
CCAGCGCGGCGCAGGGCGCCCTCAGAAGGCCGAGCGTCCCGGTCGGCAGAGGAGGGGCCTACGGGGTGTCCGGGGGTCCAAACCCAGGCGCTCTGCCGGGTTCCAGGGCCGCGCAGATCTCGGGAGCTGGTTTCCGGAAGGTAGGGGAGGAGGACTGAACTCTGCCTGGCCGGGTGATCTCCGAAAAGCAACCTTTCCAAGTTCTGGAAAGAAAAGAAAAACGTGCAGCGAGGTTGAAAAGTAAGACACTTCTTAAAAAGAAGAAAAAAATGAAAGTTCTTTGTTTTTTCGTGTACAACCTGGGTGATACCTAACCCACAGACTGGGGATTAACTGAAATAAAACTCAAACAATTGTACAAGTGAAATGTCATGAATAATATAAAAAGGAAGAAGAGTGAAAAATACTTGTCAGGTGCTGAGCGTGGAAGCACCTGGGACACAGCTGGGTTGATCGTCTGAATTGGCACAAACCCTTGGCATAGCGCTTAGGAAGTAACGAGTAAAATTGCATACACCGGCCCGTTCTGCTAGGAAAATTGTTGCTCTCATTCCCGAAGAAAGACCTACAAATATGCAGATTTTCATACACTACCGCTGCGCAAAGGCCACTACACAATAAATAAACGATGGTCCACAGCAGGTAGAAAGAATGAATTGGTGCTGTATCAAGCCGGGCGTGGTTGCACACGCCTGCAATCCCAGGCTGAGGCAGGATTGCTGTGAGCTCAGGCCAGCCTGGGCTACAGTAGTGAGTTAGGGGCCAATCTGGACTGCATAGCGAGGCCATGTCTCGGGGTGAAAAAATCCAGTGTGTATCTACTAACATAGATAATCTAAAAGCAACATTAAAGCAAGGTTGAGAAATTGATGCTTAAAATAGCATTTATATAATGCAACAGTACAAGACATAAGTTTAGGGCATCTATGCTGTCAAGTCCTGAAGAAATGCGTCAGATAACTAAAATTTCAAGTTAATGAACTAGAAGGATGTGTAATGGAAAACAAAAAGGATCTCAAATGCTTTAAAAGTATTTTATTCTTTAGGTTTAGTGGTTTCATGGGCGTGCCTCATCTTATTTGTGTCTTTTGGAATGTCTCAAATATTTAATAATAAATTTTTATTAGTAAATCTCTTGTCCACCCCTTCTTCCTCAGCTATTCACTTTCATCTGTTAGCTAAGATTATCCATTTTACTGTTAGCTTTTTCAAAGAACCAATTCTTGCATTCATATTTGTTTTTATCAGCAGAGTATAGAGGTGCACGCCTGTCAAGCCAGCACTCAGGAGGCTGAGGCAGGAGGATCCCCACAAGTTCAAGGCCAACCTGGGCTACATAGTGAGTTCAAAGCCAGCCTGCACTACAAAGGCAGACCCTGTCTCAAAGAACAAACAACAACGAAAAAAAAACTGTTAAAGGGCTGGGGATGTAGACTGCTTGGTAGCCTGTGAGGCCTTAGGGTTATCCCCAGATGGGGGGAAGGGTGCCACCAAGGACACAAACCCACCAAAGTGTCTGTATAAAGTGTCATTCTGCATTCTCACCAGAATGAGTACGTGTTCCTGGGCCAGGGATGTAGCTCAGTGTAACCGCTTCTGCCTCGCAAGTACAAGGTCCCAAACTCAATCCCTCATTCCACACACAAAACAGTTCCTGCTCCTTGACATCTCCATCAGTGTCTGGTATTATCTGTGTTTTGGATTTGGGCCACTTTAATGTGTATTGTGGTATCTCATTGTCTAAAGTTACAACTCCCTAGGGGAACAAATGAGAACCAAGACCTGTCATGTAAAGGTGCAAGATCCCAGTGATGAATGTAACTGTACTGTCTACCTAGAATGTACCAATAAACTCTATGGGGAAAATAAATAAATAAATAAAATAAAGTTACAACTCCCTAATGACATGATGTTCTGGGGGGGTTTGGTTTTTGTTGGTTGGTTGGTTTTTTGTTTTGTTTTGTTTTGTTTTTGAGACAGGGTCTTACTATATAGACCAGGCTGGCCTTGAACTTGCAGCAATCCTCCTGCCTCAACCTCCCGAGTTCTGGGATTACAAGTGTGTACCCCTACATTAGGCATGACCATTGATGTTGAACATCAATTCCTGTGTTCATTTGCCATCTGCTTTGATGAAAGTCTTACTTTAAAAAAAGGGTCAGGGGCTGGGCATGGTGGTGCATGCCTGTAATCCCAGCACTCAGGAGGCTGAGGCAGGAGGATTGCTGTGAGTTCGAGACCAGCCTGGGCTACATAGTGAATTCCCAGGTCAGTCTCAACTATGTAGTGAGACCCTGTCTCAAAAAAACTAAAAAAAAAAAGAAAAAGGGTCAGGGATTTACCTCAGCCAGGGATGCCAGGGATGTAGCTCAATGGCACTGTGCCTGCCAGGCAAGTGCAAGGTCCTGAGTTTGATCCCTAGTACCAAAGGAAAAAAAAAAAAGGAAAGAAAGAAAAACTATAAATCTAAAGGACATTTTCGTGCCTAATCAAATTATACTACTATTTCTTTCAAAATATATATCATGCAGGGGCTGGGGATTTAGCTTAGCGGTGCCACTGCCTGCCTCACAATATACATATATATATATACATACACAAAAAATATATATTATATTGCATAATATGAACTGGTGTTTTTTCACTGACTTAGATAAACCAGAATGTTCTTTCACTGCAGTTGAATTACTACTTTTGTTTTTTCAGATTCTGTTTTACTTCATTAGGATGCATAGGATATTTTGGCCAGAAAGTCTCGGATGGCTGAGTCTCTATGCATAGTCTAAACCAGTGATGAATGTCCAACCTACAACCTAAAGCCCTTTTCTTTTTCTTGATACTAAGGATCAGACTCAGGACCTTGTGCTTGCAAGACAGGTGTAGTGCCACTGAGCTAAATTCCCGGCCTCAAAACCCACTTATTTATTGCAAAGTGCCAACACTGCAGTTAAACCTGAATACTGAGGTTTTAGTTTAGAAAAATAAATTCATACATTAACATCTTTTGCCCTAAAAACATAACACTTGTGCCCTATGTTCACCACCACTGGCCTAAACCATTTGAGAAGAGTATAAGAATGACATTTTTATCTTACCAAATTCAATTATTGACCTGGAACTCACTATGTAGCCCAGGCTGGTCTCAAACTCACAGGGATCCTCCGGCCTCAGCCTCCTGAGTGCTGAGATTGTAGGTGTGCGCCACCATGCCCAGCCCTTTTTCTTTTTTTATACTGGATAAAAAGCTTTATGAACTATGCCTCAAGCCTCCAGAAGTCATTTATTTATTATTTATTTATTTGTTTATTTACTTATTTTTGGTGCCGGGGACCAAACTCAGGACCCTGCCCTTGCCAAGCAAGCAGGGCGCCACTGAGCTACATCCCTGGCCCTGAAGTCATTTATCTTTGTACTCTTCCCTGCAGTCAGTACATTCAAGCCGTCAGAGTTTAGTTACCATTTGTTAAATGAGCATTGACCTTAAGAGATCATACGTGAGCGGTGGATGTAGCTCAGCAGCACTGCGTTTGCCTGGCAAGCTCAAGATCCTGGGTTCGACCCCGGTACCAAAAAAAACAAGACATGAAAGTAGAAGGCAGACTATCAGAGAAGAGGAAGAGGGTCAAGGAAGGGGGTAAAGGAGGGTAAAAAACAGTCATACAAGTATGGATATCATCACAGTATGTTCTGTCCATGTGTGAAAATGTCACAATGTAACCAAATAATCTGCATTATTCATAATAAAATATGTGGGTAGAATAAGAAAATAAACATTTCTGGGGAAAAAAAACAAAGCAATCTAGACTACTGGGGTTTACGGAACTGCCCCCTATATTAAAGGCTGAAGAAATGACAAAAGAAGTATAAAAATTGTATACATTTCAAATGCTTTTACTTAACACATTAATGCTTTTAAAAATACAGAATGCAGGGCCAGGGGTTTGGCTTGGTGGTTCTGCCACCTGCCTTGCAAGTGCAAGGGCCTGAATTCAATCCCCGGTACCAAAAAAAATTCAATACAATGAATTACACACATCACAAAATAAACTGAGGCTTTCTTTAAAAAAATATGCATAGTGTTCTACAGGTGTGGTCAGGCCGCAGGACACCAGTGCGCAGCTGAATGGGGGATTTCTTGTTCCCAGCAGAACCCTGAGCCCTGTCTAGGTGGAAGCTTGCTCCGCCCAGGGCCACCTGAGCCAGCAGCACCTGCATCTGCCTGGGGATAACTCTTCATGATGATCAACAATGAATACTTGAACTCCATGAAATTGCAGCTGTTGGACATTTTTCCTACCTAAAATCTGCAGTTTCAGTCAAATGTTGTGGCCCTACAAGCAGAGTAGCTGGAGAAAGTAACAGACCCACCCAGGCCTAAGTAATGAATCAAGGAGAAGCTTCTATTTCCCTTAACAAAAGCAAGCATGTGTTAGACAAGAGACAGAGGCGTCCAACAGGAAAAGCACGTCAGGATTTTATGGGCCTACTTTGGTTCTCTACAAGTCACTTTCTCCTTGGATATCTCCAGTACTGGCTTCAGTTGCACTTGTTAAAAATTCTAGCCTCAAGGGCCAAGGATGTAGCTCAGTGGCACTTCTCCTGCCCTGAAAGCTCAAGGTCCTGAGTTTGATCCCCAGTACCACACACACACACACAAATGTATCCTGAAGATAAACCTTTATCATCTGAGTCCTTATCAGAATCAGATAATATTGAAGAGGTATGAGCAAACAAGAGCAGTGAAGAACAAGAAAAAGCAACAGAAAAAACAAAAGTAAAAGAAGCTTAAGAAACACAGAAGAAGAAAAAGAAGTACGTGAAAGGGCCGTAATTGTTGCTACTGCTTGAACATCTATTTTTTTTCCTCCAGTGCGTGATAACCTTGGGAGATAATACAGTGCAGTCAGACTAGTAGTTAAAATATTTGGGGTTAGGGCCGAGGATTTAGCTCAGTGGTTCTGCTGCCTGCCTCACAAGCTGAAGGACCCGGGTTCAAGCTCCAGTACCAAAAAAAAGAAGAGTATTTTCAAATGAGAACCCAGACCTGTCATGTAAAGGTGCAAGATTCCAATGATGAATGTAACTGTACTGCATACCTAAAATGTACCAATAAACTCAATGAAAAAAAAAAAAGGTATTTGGGGATAAAGCTAATACTTTTGACCAGAAGTATCTAGTGGTAAATAAATAGAAATTGAATCTGGATACATCTTTAAGATGTAATCAGAAATGGCCAGAAGACTCTAGTTAAATTTCTAAAGTAGGGATTACATTAATATTTTGGATTCCTTATTCTGTAGATAGGTGTAATTTTCCCCCCAGTATACTTTTATGTACCTCAGGAAGGAGCTTTTCAGGTGGAGGGAGGGTGGTCTGCTATCTCTTTAACTAGCAGAATAGTGTGCCTTTGAACCTCACACGTCCTCCCTTATGGACACGGTAGCCACACTTCCTGCGGAGGTCAGAGCTGGGCACCAGAGGTCTTGCCCTTTACTGAGGTTAATGGACTTTGTCATGTGCTGCTTCGAGTGAACCAGGAAACAGCCCTTTGCAGCGTGAGAAAGGCCCAAATCTCTGGCTTTACCTCCACATCACTAACAACTGAGCGCTTTTTAGCTTTCGAATGTGTTATATCATTTGAATTAATTTTTGGCCATATTTTGGCTTTGGAGAGGAATTGTTTCGTTTAGACACTGGTACTTTTTGAACTTACTAGTTAAAAATTCTTTTTCTTTTTTTTTTTTTTTTTTTTTGGTACCGGGGATCGAACTCTGGCCCTCGCGCTTGCAAGGCCGGCACTAGCACCACTGAGCTAAATCCCCGGCCCTACTAGCTAAAAATTCTAAAGTGCATATTTTACACTGTTGAGTTTTAACCAGTCAGGAAATTTTTACGTAACCAATGACAGTTACTTTATTTTTTTGGATGAATGTTTTTTAAGCTGCCATGTTTAACTTTTGTAAACTCTTTACTCTTTCTATCTCAGCTTGGTTACTATGTTTAATGGCACCTTTACTGAAATATTTAGCATGTAAAAAGGAGGTTTTGATTTTGTGTTTGTTTTTGCTTTGTCTTCCCAGTACTGGGGATCAAACTCAGGACCTTTTGTTTGCCAGGCAGGTGCAGCACCACTGAGCTAAATCCCCAGGCTGAGTTTTTGTTTTTGAAGCTGAGACTTATAAACAAGTTGAGTGGCAGGCTTAGTATTCTGCATCTTGTGACATAATGCTATTGCCAGAATCTTAGTAAATACAATGTTTTAAAAGTTTGTCTTTGTATATTAATAACAAATTGTGATGAGTTAAATCTCAGTGAGAATTACACTACTCTTCTTGTGTCATACTTTACTAAGATTTTGTTTCTCATATCTCTTACTGAGTTATTAGGAATGTTAAAAGGAATTGATTTTTCATTTTACATTTTTATATAATCAGGTAACATGAAATATCATTTGATGTACGATTTTGCCTGGTACAGAGGGTGTGCTAATTACAGAGGTATATGCACAGAACATTTTGTCATGACAGGAAGCTGAATAAATAGCTATTTTTACTTAAAAAAAAAAAAAAAAAAAAACAGGTCCAGGGATTTAGCTCAGTGACATTGTGCCTGCCTTGCAAGTGCAAGGTCCTGAGTTCGATCCCCAGTACTGAAAAACAAACAAACAAAACTGTAAACAAATAAATAAAAAGGAAAGAAGGATCTGGGTATGGTGGCACACACTTGTAATTCCAGCACTCAGAAGGCCGAGGCAGGAGGATCCCTGTGAGTTCGAGACCAGCCTGGGCTACATAGTGAGTTCCAGGTCCGTCTCAACTGCACAGTGAGACCCTGTCTCAAAAAACAAACAAACAAACAAACAAAACATGGAGCTGGGTATGGTGGTGCCTACCTGTAATTTCAGCACTCTGGGAGGCTGAGACAGGAGGGTCAAAAATTTAAGCCCAGCTTGAGCAATTTAGAGTCTCTTTTCAAGACCCTGTCTCAAAATTAAAAAGGACTGGAGGCGTATTTCAGCATAAAGGCCTTGGATTCAATTCCAAGTGCTGCAAAAACAAACGAACGAACAAAAATAGAAACTAAAAACTAGCTGGCCGTGGTGGCCCACACCTGTAATCCCAGCACTCAGCGAGGATGAGACAGGAGGATCACTGCGAGCTGGAGGCCAGCCGGGGCCACATGTGTTCAAGGCCAGCCCGAAGTGCAGAGCGCATAAAAGCGGAGGGGCTGCGAATGTGCGCCTGGCATGCGTATGGTCCTGATCCCCAGCATGCGTGCCTCGGCCCAAGCGTCCGTGCTGTGGACTGCAGAGGGCACCTGGGTCTCTGTCCGGGGCTCCCTAGCCTGGGGCCGGGCTCCCCAGCACCCCACCATCACCCCGCCGCGGTGCCGCGCCTGCCCCGGGCGCCCTCGCTAAGCACACCCTGCTGCCAGCTCTTCCTGTCAGAGAAGGCGGCTCCAGGGCTTCCGCTCTGGGCTCTAGAGGTCTGTCCTGACGGTGGGAGTCGGGTCCACAAGTTAACCTGCGAGCAGGGCAGCCCAGAGTGAGAGAGTGCGGGCCAGCGAAGCTCGGCCTAGGGCTGGAGGGCTGAGGACAGCCGAGCGCGAGTCCGACCGCGGCCGGGGGTGGCAGGAACGACTCGCTGCCCGCCGGAGTTCCCCACCACCAACTGCAGGCTCGCTCGAGTCTCTCCTTTCCTTAATTTTAAGTAGTGAGCGCTGAGTCCAAGATGCTCTTAAACCTGTAATCTCAGCACTCAAGAGGCTGAGGCAGGAGGTCGAGGCTCGCCTGAACCACACAGTGAGACCCGGTCTCAAAAGACCAACCTCAGCCGCCGGCCTCGCCAGCTTAAGGACCCACTCGAGTTCGATCCCCGGTAAAAAAATAAACAAACAAAACCCCAAGGAAAAAACGAATAAACCTCCAAGATGCTCTTTAAAGTAAAATACATACCCAGTTGTCTAAAATGTCAGCTCCCTCTCAACTAATGTGTAAGTACATCCAACTAACCTTTTCTTTTGATTTTGAGACAGCGTCTCACTATGTAGTTGAGATTGACCAGAAACTCACTTTGTAGCCCAGGCTGGTCTCGAACTCAGAGATCCTCCTGCCTCAGCCTCCGAGTGCTGGGATTGCAGGAGTGCAGCACCACGCCCAGCATCCAGCCTTTTCTTCCCTGCAGAGGGAAAGCCTGTCAGAAGGCCCTGACCAGACTCAGCGCACAGCAGCCAGGGAGGCAGAGAACCGGGCAGAGGTCTGAGATCAGCACAGGGCGGCCAGGACAGGTGCTGAGGGGCTCCGGCTTCGGGTTGCAACCCCTCTCTGAGCAGCCAGTCAGGGCGGCGCAGCCCCTCCCACCCGCCTAAGTACCCATGTAGTGATGATACCGGAACCTCCAAATGGCGCAAGGGAAATATTGTAACTCCCAGCCTGGTAATTGTCCGGCACGTCCAGATCGTGTCCTCTAAAATCCAAGAATGAATTGCAGGAACAATGGAGGTTAACAGTAGGAAAATAAGGGCCAGGGATTTAACTCAGCGGCGCCGGCGCCGTACCTGCCTCCCAAGTACAAGGTCCTGAGTTTGATCCTGGTACTGCGGGGGGTGGGGTGGTAGGAAAATATTTATTGAGAGAAAGATAGCTTCTGTCTAAGAGAGACAGAAAGGGATCTTACCTCTCAAAGAAGTTTTATCAAGCAAAATCGCGAGGTGGTGACAAAACTATGGTCAACCAATAAGATTACGAGTAGAGTCGCTTAATATTGATCCAATGGGGAAGCAAGTCCCATAGGAAGTGTGCATAGAAAGAACAAGAACCACGCCTGTAATCCCAGCACTCGGGAGGCTGAGGCAGGAGGATCACTGTGAGTTGGAGACCAGCCTGGGCTAATGTGAGACCTGACTGAGCTAAAGTGATTCCATGTTGGATGAGTAATGGCCCCAGAGGCCTTTGTGGACCCCTCCCTTTTGTAGTTGCACCCCTACCTACGTTTGAACCTTTGCTTGGGAATGTAAGACCACATAACTTTGTGATCTTAAATTCCTAGCCCCAACTGTGAATAATGTGAGTTAATGGGCAAATGCTTAAGAGTTCTGGAAAATGAGATAAGATCTGTGCCATGTACAGAGACCCAAAGCTAATTGTTTTACTGCTTGCTTGTCCGAAATGCCTTAGAGACCCCTAAGCATCTTTTAATCATCAGCGTGTGATTGCTGAGTACGTGGCTGCTGACCACCAGCAGACCAGTAGCCTTTGTCCCCTGCCTCCAGGCTTTGAATGTTAAACCCCCTTATCCCTCTTATAAAAAGGACCTCAGCCCCTGGGCTGGTGTCTCCCTGAGCTGCTTGGCTCCGGGAGTGCCGTCTGGCCAGACGAGTAAGGGTCTGTTTCCTCTCCATCGTGTCCGGTGTGTCTTCCTGGATGAATCTCATGGCTGTTGAGCTCTTCGGAGCGGTAACTTTGAGCTCTTCGGAGCAGTATTGAGCTCTTAGAAGCAGTAGTAAGGCCTTAGGTCTTACACTACATAATGAGATCCAGGTCAGTCTCAACTACGTAGTGAGACCCTGTCTCAAAAAACCAAACAAACAAAGGAAAGAAAGAACAAGGACCTGGGCCAGGATTTAGCTCAGTGGTTCCGCCTCCTGCCTTGCAAGTTCAGGGTCCTGGGTTTGATCCCTGGTATTATAAAAAAAAAAAAAAAAAAAGATATACACAGGTACAAATTGCCTGTTAGGATTATTATCATTATGTACACCAAAAAAAAAAACAAAAGAAGAGGAAACTTCTTCCTGGAAGGGATGGATTTAGGTCTTGGTCCCCTTCCCAGGAGACTGATGCCTATTTAGAATATTATTATTGTTTATCCATGGGGAAGTAGGTGTGGTCGTTTCATTTTTGTCTTAAGGCCTGGCCTTCAAGGAATCTGCCTTTTACTGTGTTTTACTGTGCTCTCATCTTCTGCACACTGACTTCTGTGAGGGCCTAGCCCTGTCTGACTGCCTGTCACATTTCTCTCTCACTTAGGTGTCTATGGTATCGGTGATCTGCCGGCACATGGTGCACCCCTGTAATCGCAGTGCTGGGGAGCCTCAGGGCAGGACTGCAGTGAGTTCAAGGCCATCCTGGACTACATAGTGATACCCTGTCTCAAAACAACAATGACGTGCAAGGCCCTGGGTTCAAATCCCAGCATAAGAAATTTAAAAAATGGCCAGGCATGGTGACACACGCTTGCAATCCCAGCACTCGGGAGGCTGAAGCAGGAGGATCTCTGTGAGTTCGAGACCAGCCTGGGCTACATAGTGAGTTCCAGGTCAGTCTCAACTACATAGTGAGACCCTGTCTCAAAAACAACAACAATAAAAACAACAAAAAGAAATTTAAAAAATGAATAAAAATTTTAAAAAACCAAGTATTCCATTCCTGTCCTGTCCTACAAAGGGTTTTCCTGACCACCCAATTTGTTCTTCTCCCCCAAAATCTTGCTGTTTGATTTTTTGTAGCTCCTCTTAATATCTAATTACACATTCTGATTTCGGTTTGTCTGTTTTTTTTTGTTGTTGTTGTTTTTTCCCAGTATCAAGAATCAAACTCAGGACCTTGAGCTTGCCAGGCAGGTGAAGTGCCACTGAGCTACATCCCGACCCTGTTTTAGTCTGTTTGGGCTGCTATTAAAAAAAAAATCACCAGGGCCAGGGATTTAGCTCAGTGGTTTGGTGGCCTGCCTCTCAAGGGCAGGGACCTGAGTTCAATCCCTGGTACACACACACACACACACACACACACACACACACA
>NW_022900917.1:20159094-20162925 GCF_012274545.1 Fukomys damarensis | reverse complement strand
ACACACACACACACACACACACACACACACACACACACACACACACACAAACAGAAAAACAAACAAACAAACAAAAAAACCCCACCATACCGAGGAGATGTTGTAAACAGCAGAAATTTGTTTCTCATTATTCTGGAGCCTGGAAACCCAAGATGAGGGGGCCAGCGTCTCAGGGACCCACTTTCCGGCCCCGAGATGGTACTTCTTGCTGTGTCCTCACACGGGGGAAGGAGCTAGCTTCCTCCCCTCTTTTTCTTTTATAGTAGGATTGGTTGTTGTTGCTGTGGTTTTCCAGTACTGGGGTTCACACTTGCACTTACCGGACAGGCACAACTACACCAAGCTACATCCCTGGCCCCTAGGCTTGTTTTTGTTTTGTTTTGTTTTGAGACAAGGTCTTGCTATATAGCCCAGACTGTCCTCGCAACTTCACAGTGATCCTCCTGCCTCAGCCTCCCAAGTGCTGGGGTAACAGGTGTGTGTCACCATGCTGGGCTTGATTTCTACTTTAAACAGTGTAAACAAGAACCCTCTCCTCTTGGAAAAGAAATTTTTTCTTGCTCTGGGTTGTAAAGAACTGCTAATGCTTCTGGGCCTTTTACCTAGGATCAAGGATAAAGAATCTCTGCCTTTACTGATAAAAGATTAATAATGTAACTTCAAATAGACACACACATTTTATTACTTATTCTTTATTTTAAAAGAACATTTATTGTACATTTTAGGCATACACAATGATAACATTCATCATAGGAAAATTTGGAAATTTGCACCTGTACATGGTATATCCCGCCCCTTTTCCCATTATTACTTACTTTTTTTTTTTTTTTTTTTTTTTTTTTTTTTTTTTTTTCCTGGTACAGGGAATCAAACTCTGGACCTTGTACTTGCAAGGCAGGCTGCAGAACCACTGAGCTAAATCCCCAGCTTATTACTTATTCTTTTGTTTGTTTGTTTTGTTTTTTGTTTTTGAGACAGGGTCTCACTATGTAGTTGAGACTGACCTGGAACTCACTATGTAGCCCAGGCTGGTCTGGAACGCGCAGTGATCCTCCTGCCTAGGAACTGCAGGCACGGACTGAACATTTCCATCCGAAACCCCAGGAGCGAAGGCGCAGCTCCCGAGTCCTGGGTTTCCTTTGATCGGATGGAGCCGGCCCTCCAGCAGTGAAGACTCGCAGCCAGGTCCGCACCAGCGATCGAGGAAGTGGGTTTTCCTGCACGGGACAGGGCGCCGGTGAGGCTCAGCCACAGCGCTGGCTTTGGGATCAGGAGGCTCTGAGCACCACAAAAAGAGATAAAAAGGACCGGATCGGAAACCGAGGCCTCTGGACTGGGGCGGAGGCGAGGCCTGTGCTGTGCGGGCTCCGTCCCACGCTGGTGCCGAGTCCTCCGGCAGCCGGTTCTGACGCCCCGGAAGGAGCTGCAGGCCTTGGACTGGACAGAGGGCGAGCGGAGGGGCGGGGGGAGAAGGAAGAATAAGAGGAAGAGGAAGAAGAAGAAAGAAGAAGAAGAGGAAGAAGGGGAAGAGGAGGAGGAAGAAGAAAGAAGAGGAGGAGGAAGAAGAGGAAGAGGAAGAAGAAAGGCCCCGTGGAGGACGCGGTGAGCGGTACCAGGACTCAGCCCCCAGAAACAGGGTGGCGGGGCGGGCTCTGGGGCTGCGGCCAAGGTGGTGCAGAGTGGGCTTGGGTGAGTCGGGAAGAGGGAGGTCTGGGAGAAGACACTATGGCTCCCGGGGGGATGGCGCTCAGGGGCCAGGGCTGGACGGGGTGGGGGGGACCAGCTGGGAGAAGCCGGGCGTGCCAGCGCACGTCTGTAACCTCAGCACTTGGGAGGCTGAGGCAGGAGGATTGCTGCAAGTTCCGGGGCCAGTCTCTGAACAGCACAGCACGACCCTGTCTCAAACAAACAAACCAATGACATCAGCTGGGAGAGTGTAGAAAGAAGGAAAGAAGAGGCCCCGAGTAGAAGCCTGGCTGTCTCCGAAGATGCCCCAGAGTACCCGTCTCTCACTGTTCTCCCTCTCTGCGACCCATGCTCCCTGTCTGGTCTGACAACGTTCTGGATTTGAATCTTGATGATGGTTACAGGACTACACGCATTTGCAAAAACTCACCCAGTTATACACCTGAGAAGTTTTATTTTACTGCGTGCTAGTGAGACTTCAATAACCCTGACTTTTAAATAGAGCAGAGCATGTTGGCACACACCTGTGGTTTCAGTACCCTGGGAGGAGGAGGTAGGAAGATCTCAAGTTTGAGCCCAGCCTGGGTAATTTAGTGACTAAGGGAGACAAGACTTGGTCTCAAAAATTTTTTTTAATTAAGAAGGGGGGGCAGGGATTTAGCCCACTGGTTCTGCTGCCTGCCTCCCAAGTGCAAAGTCCCGAGTTTGATGCCTGGTATGAAAAAAAAAAAAAAGAGAGAAAGAAAAAGAAATAGGACTCAGAATGTAGCTAAAGGCAAAGGTCCTAAATTCAATCCCAAGTACTGAGAAAAACAAGTAAAAGTAAAATAAAATAATTTCAAAAATAAAGAAGAGGGGTCAGGGATTTAATTCAGTGTTTCCTCCACCTGCCTCGCAAGTGCAAGGACCAAATTTGATCCCCAGTACAAACAAACAAACAAACAACAACAAAAAATAAGAGGAATGAAGCAAATGAGAAATCAAGTGATATTATAGTGTGCTTGAGAAGCAAGCTGCTTGGGATAGAGAAAATGAGATACAGGTGCAACACAGAAGAGACCAGACTAAAGCCCCGTGCTCATGGCTTGGCTGAAAGTAGCCGTGTGATTTAGCAGGGAGGCCGGCGGGGAGGTGTGAGGCCAGCCTGAGCCATAGTCAGACCTCTACTTTTTTTGCACATATTTTTACTCCCTTTGTTTCCAAAAGTAAAGCAAGTCAAAGACATTTGAGCATAACCCGGTACAACATACTTCTGTTAAGCTTTGGGTTTGTTTGTTTGTTTTCGGTAGCGGGATGGAATTGCACGTGTGAGGCAGGCACAGGGTCACTGAGCTAAACCCCAGCCCTGATTTTTTAGGTTTTTTGTTTATGGTTTGAGATAGGGTTTTTCTCTCTTTTTGTAGCTCAAACTGGCTTTGAACCCCTTGGGTTGCCCAGGCCAGCCTTGAACTTGCAGCAGTCCTGCCTCAGCCTCCTCCGAGCTAGATTACAGTTGTGCCACCACGCCCAACTCACAAAATACTTCTGAATGCAGCATCTATTCCTGGGAGAGCTCCTTTGGATTCTTAATTGGATTACTTCCTTTTTATATTGGAATTTTTTCTATACACAATGATTACATTCATGGTGGGAAATTATATATATTTATCACATATTCTTTGTTTGCTTGTTTGTTTTGAGACAGGGTCTCACTGTGTACTTCAGGTTGGTTTGAACTCATACAGGCGCAGGCTGGCCTTGAACTCAAAGCAATCCTCCTTCCTCAGCCTCCTGAGTGTTGAGATGACAGGTGTGCACGACCACATCTGACCCTATCTTTTATTTCGTTCTTTAAATTATTGGTAAAAGGAAATGGGATGTATCCTCCACACAAGGAATGTAAACATTGTGTACTGCAAACATGTACTAATAAAAATTTTTTAAATTTCATAATGTAAAAATTTATTAATTCTCTCTCTCTCTCTCTCTCTCTCTGGTACCGGGGATCGAGGTTGGGTCCTTGAACTTGCAAGGCAGGAACTGGAACCACTGAGCTAAATTCCCTGCAATTGATTAATTCTTTGTATTGTATGTTTCTCATATAAAAGAAACCGTTTAACCATTCTATATTTCCATGAAATCAGGCTTTTTTTTTTTTTTTTTTTT
>NW_022900917.1:20156705-20159084 GCF_012274545.1 Fukomys damarensis | reverse complement strand
TTGAGACAGGGTCTCACTATGAAGTCGAGACTGACCTGGAACTCACTATGTAGCCCAGGCTGGTCTCGAACTCACAGACTCAGCTTCCTGAGTACTGGGATTACAGGCGTGCACCATGCCAGACTGATATCAGCCCTTCTTCAGTAACTAGGCATGGCAGGGCGATACATGCCTGCAATCCCAGATATTCGGGAGCCTGAGGCAGGCCAGCCTGAGCACTTCAGCAAGACTATCTCTAAGCAAAATTTAAAATAGATAAATAAACAAAAACTTGGGCCAGGGATTTAGCTCAGTGGTTCCACCACCTTCCTTGAAAGTGCAAGGACCCAATAAAAAAAAAAAAAAAAAAAAAAAAAAAAATTAAAAGTAGCTCAGTGAGAAAGCACCACTGGGTGCCATCTGTAGTACAACATTAAAAGAGAGAAAGAGGGCCAGGGGTTTAGCTCAGTGGTTCTGCCACTTGCCTCACAAGCACAGGTCCCAAGTTTGATCCCTGGTACCAAAAGAAAGAAGCCGGGTATATGGAATATGCTCATAATCCCCTTTCCGGAGGCTAGCACCTCCTCCAGGGCCAGGCAGCAGTGTCCAACACCTCCAACCTGTGCCCCACCGTCTGGCGGTTCTGCCCACAAGGGATTTCCCAGGCCAGGGTAGATCGCAGACCCACGAAGAGTCTCACGCAGAAGTTCACAGTAGCCTTATTCGTAACAGCCAGAGAAGAATCTTAATCTCAATGTTCACAGAAGAATGGGTTTTTCAAATGTGGTATATCCGAGTTGGATGTATGCGAACGTCTGTCATCGCAACACGCGGGAGGCTGGGGCAGGAGGATCACAAAATCAGGCCCAACCTGGGCAATTAGCAATTTAGCAAGGTTCTATCTCAAAAAGAAAAAAAAATAAATGTCTGGGATACAGGTGAGCGCAGAGCCCTTGGTTCAGTCCGCAGGACCCTGTGAAAGGAGGAAAGAGAGGAAGAAAAGGAAGCCGCTTTCCAAGGAGGTGTGTTTCCAGTGTCAGCCGCTGGAGGGCAGAGTCACGCACCGTGAGGAGAGGCTTCCCGAAGTGCAGGAAGCGGGAGGCCGAGTCGGGCGTCTCCCTGTTGGGCAGCGGGCGCGGGCTGGGCAGAAGAGGCGCAGGGGTGGGGCGGACGGGGCAGGGCGTGGGCCCCGCCTCGGGACTGACGGGGGCGAGGGGGCACCGCTGACTGCAGCCCCGCATCGCCTGAGGAGGAGATCCGAGGAGGGGTCCCTGCACCCCAGCATTCGGCGCCTGGACCCTACTCTGCTCAGAGCGAGGTGCGACGGGCTGGGGAAGAACAGCTCTGCTCCAGTCGCCCAGGAAAGTTGGAGCGAGCCCAGATGCAAGTACGGGCAGAACCTGGGGCAGCCTGGAAAGCTGTGAGACAATTTACCCCGGCAGGAAACCCAGGGCGAAATCTTTCCAGCTCCAGCAGTGGCTCACGCCTGTAATCCAGCATTCGGGAGGCTGAGGCTGGAGGATCGCTGAGCTCTAGGCCAGCCTGAACGACATGGCAAGGCCATGTCTCAAAAAACAATCAAACTCAAAACATCCACTTGGGAGGCCCGTAATCCCAGCATTTGGGAGGCTGAGGTAGGAGGACGGCCGCGAGTTCGAGGCCAGGCTGCTATACAGAGTTCAAGGCCGTTCTGAACTACATAGTTGGGACCTTGTCTCAAGAAAAAAAAAAGTTCTGATCCTAATTAAAATGCAGTGTTGGGGCGGGGGGGGGGATGCAGTGCTGAGCCAGGAATGTACCTCAGTGGGTTCCGCCGCTTGCCTTGTAAGTACAAGGTACCGAGTTGGATTCCTGGTACCAAAAATAAATAAATTAATTAATTAAATGCAGTGCTGAAGAAAAATGGGACAGGGGTGGCTGCCAGTCACCTGCCCTGTAGTGTAGGAGGGGACCGAATAAATAAACGTCCACTGAGTTCTCGCTTGGCCTGTGAGAATATGGCCGGATAAAATCTTTCCAGCTCCAGCCCGAGCGGTGCTGCAGACCTGTAATCCCAGCACTCTGGGAGGCTTAGGCAGGAAGATCACACGTTCAAGCCCATTCTGGACAATTTAGGGATTTATTTATCTTGACCTTGCATCAAAAAATAAAATGGCCTGGATGTAACTCTGTGGAAAGGCGCTGGATTCGATCCCCAGTGTTGCAAAAATAAGCGAATGGACAGAGGGAGACGCAAAAGCCGTACAGCGGGATCGGCGGAACCCCGAGCTCTGCGGTGCTGAAGCTCGGTACCTGGGCGAGGCGAGCCAGGACGCGGCCTGCAGGAGGCCGGGCAGGGAGGGAGGCGGAGCCGCTGAGAGGCTGCGGAGAAGAATGGGAGCGAGGGGTGGACGGGGTGCA
>NW_022900917.1:20138438-20156607 GCF_012274545.1 Fukomys damarensis | reverse complement strand
GGGGGTGGGTGGGTGTTTGGTTGGTTGGGGGACTTTTGTTTTTTTCTGGGGGCGGGGTTTGGCCCTGGGGATCGAACTCAGGACCTTGTTGCACCCGCGAGGTAGGTGGCGGTGGCACCACTTAGCTAAATCCCCAGCCCTGGTTCGGTTGTGGCCTAGGCTTGTCTTGCACTTGAGACAGGGATCCTCCTGTCTCAGCCTCCTGTGTGCTGAGATGACAGGCGTGGGTCACCATGCCTGATGAACTCACTGAATTAATTATTTACTATTTTTTCCTGAAAAATAAATCCAGGTTTTGTTAATATGTAAAGCTGCGAGGAGAGATCCTGCAGGGCGAGGAATACATACAGTACCCAGAGGCGCCAGAGCCAGTGGGGCACCGAGCTAAATCCCGAAGCAGGGCGGTCCTGAGACTCCAGAATCTTCCAAAGCCTTGAAACTCCAGTGTGTGGCTCCCACCCTGACCTACTGAGCTGGTAAGAGAGAAAGCGGGGTCTGGAGATCCTGCTTTAGCTGATTTGGGGTAGAAAGTGAGCTGGGCGGGGAAACCCCTCCAAACAAAGGCTGCCGGGCACAGCGATGCACACCCGGAATCCCAGCGCTCCGGAGGCTGAGGCGAGATCACCACAGGCTGGAGGCCAGCTTGGGCTACATAGCGAGACGCTAGCTCAAAAAAGAAAGAAAAAGGAAGGAAGACAAAAAGAAAGAGAGAAAGAGGAAGTTGGTCAAAGCATTGTGGCAGAATAGAAAAGGTAAGGGTGCCAAGTTCCCTCTAATTCTGATCAAGAGCCGAAGACAGTTTGGACCCACACTGTAAGACCCAGCAGGTCTCCCCCCGCTGGAAGTAGAGCGCTCTCAGGCTCTGCCCTGGTGGCTACATCTGGGTACCCAAGCAATAAAATCGCTGTTTAACAACAACAGCAAGAAAGAGTGTAGTCCGGAGGAGGAACAAACACACAATGCACGGAAGGCCAAAGCGGGAGGAAAAGTCACAAAGCCCCAGAAAGCCGGGGGCCGCGCTCCACCCCCTCCGGGTAAGCAGTTGTCCCCTCCCTGTCCCCCGGGAGTCCGGCTGGCGGGAAGCAAATCCCAGACCGCTAGCAATTTGATCGTCTGGAAGAAGCAGGGAGAACAAAGGCAGAACCGGAGCTTCCTCCTGGGGCGCGGACGATCAGTGGCAACTTCCCGCCCTTCAAGAAAAGCAGCCGCCGCTGCCAGGCCGGTGCCTCGCACCTGTAACCCAGCAGTTCGAGGCCGCAAGAGCACGAGTTCAAATCCAGCCCGCAACCGACTGACTTAGGGAGACCTTGTCTCGGAGCTGCGTGTGAAGGGGCCGCGGCACCCAGTAGGAAACAGCACTAGAGGCTGGGCAGGAGCTGGCAGGTGGAACGCGCAAAACAAGAAATAGAGCCACAGACGGGTTAAGGCAACGTTCCCCGTTCCTCAGGTGGAAAAGCAGAAGCTTCCAAGTGAGTCACTCATAATTCCGGGGGGCGGGTGTGAGCTCAGCGACGACAGGGAACGAGCTGTTGATGCTCGCAGCGATTTGGATGACTCTCCAGGAATTATGCTGAGTGCAGAAAGCCAAGGCCAGGAGGTGACGGCACGTCAGTCACACAGTGTAGACAGATGGGCTTGCCGGGCCTGGGGGGGCTTCGGAGGCAGAGCCACGGTCTCCATGGTGACGGACCCTTCAGTATCCCAGATGCTGGAAGCGTGGACCTCCCCATGGGATGAAAGTGCACAGACCCACACACACACGCGCACACACACACGCACACACACACATGCAAACACCGTACAAGTGAGGCTGGAGAAATCTGAATGGGGTTATATCGACCCCAATATCTAGGTTAGGTTGATATTGTACTACAGTTTTGCAAACATTACCAGTGAGAAAACTAGATTAAACACATTTAATTTGATATTTTGGGGGTGGTGTTGAGACAAGGTCTCAACTATGTAGCTCAGGCTGGCCTTGAACTCACTGTGTACCAGAGGCTGTCCTCAAATTTCGCCGCAATTCTCCTGCCTCGGCCTCCCGAGTGCTGGGATCACAGGCGTGCACTACCATGTCTGGCTTAAACTTCTCTGTATGGTTTTTTGCAAGTGCATCATGAGTCCATAATTATCTCAATAAAAACTTCCACTAAAAACTGAGTGAGTCAGCCTGCTTTCCTGGCGCCTGGCTCCAGCCTGGTCATCCTCTGTCACCCCTAAGGGTGATGGCACAAGATCCCACCTTGCTCAGGAGCCCCGGCTGACGCACTGCGCTGGGAGTGCGGGGGTCAGAAGTGGGGTGTATCTGATTTTACCCTGGGACATATCATTAAAGGGGAGCAAAGAGTTCCTCAGGTAAACTCCCAAGGCGTTTCCACCTGGAAAGCCAGGAGCACACAAACCGCACGCCGAATCTTCTGAGCCGAGGATTCTGACACATCATCCGGTGCTCCCGACTGACTCTGGGCTGTCCAGGGCAGGGGGAGGGGGAGGGGGAGGAGGCTGCAGATCTGCCAGGGAGCCAATGGCGGCAGAGACTTCAAGGACAAAGGGTGGGGGGAATCAGGAGCTGAGGCTGGCCTGGCATCCACAAGGCTGAGGCAGGATGCACCCTCATTCCATGCTGCCAGAGATTCTTTTTTTTTGTTTTGGTTTGGTTTTTTTGAGACAGGGTCTCACTGTGTAGTTGAGACTTATCTGAAGCTCACTATGTAACCTAGGCTAGTCTCAAACTCAAAGCGATCCTCCTGCCTCAGCCTCCCGAGTGCTGGGATTACAGGTGTGTGGCCATCATGCCTGGCTTCTTTGTTTTTTGAAGCAGGGTCTCATTATGTAGTTCAGGCTAGCCATCCTCCTGCCTCAGCCTCCCTAGTGCAGGCAAGCACCACCACACCTGACTCCATGAGCAGATTTCATTTACCCTCTTCTTTGTTGTTTTCTCTTCTTGTCACTTTTAGGAAGTCTCTCTCTTCCCCACCTTATTTTCTCTCTCTCTCTCTCTCTCTTGTGTATGCGTGTGTGCAATCCACATTTTGGGGATTAAACCCAGGGCCTTGTGCATGCTTAGCATCAGTTCTTTCTCCTAATTTTTATTTTTCTTCTTTTTGCTGAATTTCCAACTACTGTATGACTTCATTTTAATGAATACACATTTTGTTTTGTTTTGAGATGGGTACTTACTATGCCTGAAACTCACAGTCCTGCCTCAGCCTCCCAAGTTGTAGGATCACGGGTGCGTGCCACCACATGTGTCTAATAGACAATTTTCAAGGATTAAGAACAAACAGCAAGAAAGCCTGCCGAGCGCAAGGAGACCCAGAAGTCGAAGATGAGTACAGTTCTTGCTGTAAGGGTCTGTGATCTCCATACAACACTCAATTCTATGCTGGGCACCTGTAATGCCAGCACTTGGGAGGATCTCAGCAAGTTCGAGGTCAACTCAAGCCTCATCTCAAAAAAACATAAAACAAATTTAATTTCTAAGAAGTGGGAATAATAACCAATGGTGTGGAGTTGCTGGGAAAATTTTATGGAAATGGAGCAAGGACCCGTGGCGAGTACCCACCGTTAGGGGTCAACATACGACATCTGTTACATTACACTAGCGAGAGCCAGACAGTGCTGCTCCTGCCGGGCTCACACAGGCCTTATCCGGGAGCTGTGCAAACATTGGCTGCTGAGCCACACCCCAGAGATTTGGATTTAACAGGTCTCCTGGGCAGTGGCACCACAGAGATTTTTTAAATTTAATTTTTATCAGAAAAAAATGGTTTTGCAAACAAAAAAAAATATGTTTTTGCATTACTGGGAATTGAACCCAGAGTCTTCACACTAAGGTGCAGTCCCAATCCTGTTTTCATTGTTTTGTTAAGTTTTGTTGAGACTATGTATTCTCACTATGTAGTCCAGGCTGGCCTTGAACTCAGCAATCCTCCTGCCTCAGCCTCCTGAGGGCTGGGATTATAGGCATGCGCCACCATGCCCGACCCTGTTTTAAGTAAAAATTTTAAAAGCTGTTTTTAAAACAAGATCTCGCCGGGTGTCGTGGCGCATGCCTGTAATCCCAGCCCTCAGGAGGCTGAGGCAGGAGGATTGCTGTGAGTTCAAGACCAGCTTGGGCTACATAGTGAGTTCCAGGTCAGTCTCAGTAAGACCCTGTCTCAAAAAACAAACAAACAAAAAAACCCAAGATCTCTAGGGCTCTAGGGCTGGGGATTTAGCTCAGTAGTTCTGCCGCCTGCCTTACAAATGAAAGGTCCCAAGTTTAAGCCCAGTACCAAAAACAAAAACAAGATCTCACTCTAGTTCAGACTGGTTTTTAACTCATTTTGTACCTCAAGCTGGCCCTCAACTTTTTGCAGTACAGTGATCACCTGCCTCAGCCTCCTGAGTGCTGGGATGACAGGTGTGTGCTATCACGCCTAGCTTTAATTTTTTTATTTGGAGACAAAGTCTTGCTAAGTTACTAAATTACACGGGCTTGACAGGAACTTGCAATCCTGCCTCAGCCTCCCAAAATGCTGGGATTACAGGTGTGCACTACCACACTTGGCTATAGACATTATTTCTGTCTTTTACATAGCAGCAAGACAACAACCACATCATCAAAAGTAACACTACGTCGGGTCAGGGATTTAGCTCAGTGGTTCTGCCACCTGCCTCACAAGCGCAAGGTCCTAAGTTTGATCCCCGGCACCCCCCAAATTAGCACTACGTCTTTGGTATCATCAGTCTATAATGCAGGTGTCTAGTTTTTAGCAATGACTGTTTTTTTGGTACTGGGAATGGAACTTGGGTTCTTTTGTTTGTGGAGCAGTCCGCAGAACCACTGAGCTAAATCCCTGGCCCTTTAGCAATGACTTTTATTGGTTAATTCATGGGAATCAAGCTCCAGTAGGGCACCTGTTGCCTGGGCGCATCTCTGGACTTCTCCACTCCAGGCCGGCTCCTCTCCTATTCTTTTTTGTGCTTTCGGCACATTGAAGAAATTGGGTGAATTGTTCCTGTAGAATGTCCTTGATTCTGGGTTTGTCTGTTGCTTCACATGACAGCATTTAATTTGTACCTCTGTCCTCTATATTTTTGTAAATACAGTGGACCCTTGACTTACAAACTCGATTCATTCCTGAGAGGTGGTTGTTTGATTGTTGGGGGGGGTGTTGTATGGGGACTGAACTTACAATGACCTTGCACTTGCAAAGCAGGCTCCGTACCACTGTGCTAAATCCCAGCCCTCCTGAGGGCTGGTTGTAACTCAGGTTGGTCAGGTGAAGGCTCAGACTCCTCTATGCAGCCTTCAAAGCCTCTCTCCTATATACAGGCAGATCTCAGTGTCCCCAGAGAGACACCAGCCCAGGATTTCTCACTTGACCCCAGGAAAGGATGCTGTAATGGTCCTTCAGAACGCTTTAAGGGTTAATACTGCGACCTAAGACCATCTGGAAGCACAAGTAGCCAGCATTTGGGTCGTAACTCAAGTCTTTGGTCATAAGTTAAAACTCAAATTCTGGTCATAACCCAAGTTGTTCCTGTCAGGCTGGTTGTAACTTGAGGGTCCACTGTAAAGGTTAGCTCCATTTCAGCATCAGGTAACGTGACTGCAACCTTAGTGTCTTTCCCTCTACAGGCTGGGAGTCTGAAGACCCCAGGGATGAAAGCCCCAGTGACAGCTGCCCACCCACCACCCACATCCTGTCCCCGAGGCTCCTTGTTCCAAGTACTACAGAGAGCCAGTTTGGGCTCACACACTTGACCCCCACCCATACTGGGGATTGAACTCTGATCTTTGCACTGAGTGACATCCCAAGCCCTATTTATGTATTTACTTATTTATTCTGAAACGGGGTCTTGCTATTGAGCCTGGCCTCAGTTGTCCATCCTCCCGCCTCAGCCTCCTGGGGCACTGGAACTGCAGGCCTGCACCACCTCACCCACTGAGCCTGGCTCCCTGTGGGTCCCCTCAATAGGCGCAGACTACTCCACATGCTTTGGAGTGGAATGGGCTCCCGTGCCCAGGTCTTCTCAGCTGTTAAATAGGATGATGAGTCCTAGGGTTGAGCTGGTGGGAGGATTAGAGATATGGAAGACACAGGGAAAGTGTCTAAGGACCAGGAGTGGTGGCCCATGCCTGTAATCCCAGTACTCAGGAGGCTGAGGCAGGAGGATCACTGTGAGTTCAAGGCCAGTTTGAATTAAATATTGAGAGCCTATCTCAAAGACCCAATAAAACAAACAAACAACAACAACAACAACAAAAAACCACCCCTAACAACACAGCAATTCAATGTTACGTGTTATAAGTGGTCCAGAAGCTCTAAAGTGTATGGAATGTGCACGATATATGCAAATCCTACTCCGTTTTTTTTTTTTTTACTCATTCCTACCCCATTTTAAGTAAGGGGCTTGAGCACTCACGGGATTTTGGTGTTCCAGAACGAATCTTCCAGAAGATAGCCAGGGTTGACCCTATTTGCAGTTTAAGAGGCATCAACATGAGAGGCTGAGGCAAGAGGATCACAGCAAATTTGAGGCCAGCCTAGGCTATGTAGTGAGTTCAAAGCAAGCTTGAATTAGAGCAAGATTCTGTCTCGAGCAAACATGGATAGACTGCGATAAACATGAAGACTTGAATAAAACGCCTTTCAAAGGATAAAGCAAAAGACGATTTACTCTTTCACTCAACCTTCCAGGCAGGGGACTTCTGTGCCTGCCCTCTGGGTACCAAGTAGTGAGAGGGAATTTCTTCCGCCGGCGGAAGGCGCCCCCTGGCGGTGAGCTCCCCCAGAGCCGTCGCGCGGTTTGCCCCGACCGGACCAGCTGGGGGCCCCCGATTGCCGGCCTCCCCTCCGGGCCGGGGCTCGGCTGGGACCACCTGGCCCAACAGGCACACTGTGCATCAGCATACAAAAGGGGCCTCATTACAGCAGAGATCCTACGGGTTTTCGGAGCTTTTGTCAGGAAGCGGGGACAAAGGCCAGATGGCTCTGTGTTCCGCAGGGTCCGAGGGGCCCAGACCCCAGACGCGCTCAGGCAGCGCCTCGGGGCGCGGTGCGGCCGCCCAACCCTCAGCTCTTCCAGGTGCAGGTGGAGGTGGAGCCGGTGGATTCGGACTGCGGCCTGGGACCGGGAGAGCGGTTCTGAAGAGCCCAGATGAGCAGTGTGGAGCCCCGCAGAAGGCACAGGAGAGAAGCCAGAGGTGACCCCGGGAACCAGACCTCTCGCGAGGCACCGGGCACACGGGCGGAATCCTGCCGCCTACGCCCCAGGGGAAGTTTAGAGTCACTGGCTAGGAGAGGAAACTGGGTTTGGTTTGGGACGTGGGATTTTCTTTTTTTTTTTTTTCCTATCCTCCTGCCTCTTTCTAGCTCCTCTTGGGGAAGATCTCCTGTTTTCAGATGATAACAGACCACGGTAGAGCCCAAGGTCTCCATCCAGGGCGCCTCGGTACTGGGATCCCAGCCCGGCCTCCACTAGAGGCTGTTTGGGCTTCGGGAAGGCAATTGCAAAGGAAGCAGAGACTAGTTGAGTCAGGGATGGGAGATCGGAAGGGGCGTGAGAAGGAAGCTCAGAGAAACCCGGGCATAAACTTTTTTTTTTTGAGACAGGCTGGCCTTAAACTTCTGCAATCCTCCTGCCTCAGCCTCCCTCAGTGCTGGGGCACAGACGTGCTCTGCTGTCCCCAGCCAGTATGGCATATACTGATATTATAGTGACTTACGTGTGGCCATACCCAGCGCCAGGCATGATCCCCAGCAGAGAGGAAGCACGCAGGAAGTGAGGAACAAAGGACGCCATGCGGCGGGTTTCGGCAGACTGGAGGTGCCCAGTTTTGAGCTGTGGGAGAGCAGTGTGTGGATGAAGCCCGGGGGCTGTTGTGGACTTCCGTGTGCTGGGAAGTCAATCGGGGGCTTGCACAGGACAAGCACGGTGTCCACGACTGAGCCGAACCCCAGCCCTCACCCTAGCAGAGTGTCCAGCGCAAGCCTGTGCTCCTGGCACTCAGGGAAGCTGAGGCAGGTGGACGACTGAATGAGACCCTGCCTCAAAATTTAAAATTTTGTTTATTTTGAGATAGGGTCTTGTTGTGTATTCCAGGCTGGTTTTGAACTCACAGCAAGGATGCTCCTGCTTCAGCCTACCTGTAAGCACATATGGTGTGCTGGTTGAGTATACACAATGCATGAGCGTGAAGGCAGCTCATGGTCTAATTCTACTACTCAGGAAGAAAAAATACATGAGAAAACATACTTTTAATGCTGTTTGATAGGTTCTCGTTCCTTTATTAACACTTTTATTGACTATTATTCACACACCATAAAATCCACCCTTTTACAGCCCACAGGTCAGTGGTTTTTAGTATGTCACAGAGCTGTAAAATCAACAGCACTACCTAATTCTACAACACTGCATCATCCTAAAAAGAAACCCCAATTTACTGGCAGAAAATCTCTACTCTGCTGTGGCTCGCTCGGTCCCTCCCAGCCCCTGGTGCCCACTGCTCATTCTCCGGACCATCTGAGATTAGCGGGATTGCTCGTGCACCCTGGGACTGCTCTTTCACACTGGAAGTCTTCACATTTAATCCAGGAAGTATCGCCAGGCGTGGTGTCGCACGTCGGTCATCCCAGCACGGAGGCTGAGGCAGGAGGATCACTGTGAGTTCGAGACCAGCCTGCGCTACATAGTGAGTTCCAGGTCAGTCTCAACTACATAGTGAGACCCTGTCTCAAAAACAAAACAAAACAAAACCAAAAAAAAAAGTAGGAGGTAGCATGTAACAATATTTAGTTTTTTGTTTTGTTTTTTTTCTTCTTCAGTACCAGAAATCAAACCCAGGGCCTCCACACATCCTAGGCAAGCAAACCCACTGAACTACACCCTTGACACTTACCTTTGCACCACCACTCCTGGCTCATTTTCAAATTATTCTTTGTTAGTATATGGAAATATAATTGATTTTTTTTTTGGGGGGGGAGGTACCAGGGATAAAGGCAGGCTCAATGCCACTGAGCTAAACCCCCAGCCTTTATAACTCTTGGGTGCAGGAAATCTTCCTGTCTCAGCCTTCTGAGTAGCTGTGACTGTGAGTGGCTGGAACCCAGGTACAAGCCCCTGTGCCCAGACTGAGGTTCTTCGGAAGATATGGTTGAGGCAGAGAGCAGGTGGGAACTCCGACCTTCAGGCCAGGAAGGTCAGGAGCAAAGGAGGCAGCACCATAAAACTCTATCGGCACAGATAAAATGCTGAGGGGACACAGCAAGCAGAGGCTGGACAGGCGAGCTGGGTATGGAGCAGTCAGGGCCCTGAGTGCCCAGCCCTTCCCCAGATGCCATCTGCTACTTCTCCCTTGTGCTTCTTGTTGTTTTAGGGGCTTAACATGATGGTGCACGCCTGTAACCCAGCACTTGAGAGGCTGAGGCAGGAGGATTGCTGTGAGTCCCAGGCCACCCTCTGTTACGTAGTGAAACCCTGTTTAAAAAAAAAAAAAAGTAACAGCACGCCTGTAATCCCAGCACTCGGGAGGCTGAGGCAGGAGGATCACTGTGAGTTCGAGACCAGCCTGGGCTACATAGTGAGTTCCAGGCCAGTCTCAACTACATAGTGAGATCCTGTCTCAAAAAAACCAAAAAATAAAAAAAAAAGTAACATAGACTGAGTGTCCAGGTAGAGACCCTGGAGAGGAGGTACGGGCAGTTGGAAGGGACAAAAAGTGAGGCTAGGAAGTGAAGAGGGATAGGTGAATGGGCACGACCTGTCAGAGTTCCGAGACACCAGCCCAAACTCTGCACCTGGGACCAATCAGAAAATGATGGGAAATCACGCAGGCTTTTGATAGGCCAGCCTAGGTCTGACGTCAGCCAGGAGGAATGGATGATAGGAAAGATGGCGCCTATTAACCCGAGGCCATTGCGCTGTCTTTACTTTGCTCCCTCTGCACAGCGTACTTCTTTTCCTATCTTTAATAAATGTAAAACCTCACTACCTGTGCACATTTATTGTTCAGTTCTTTATTTAGGACAAGAACCTGGAAACAATCTCTAGAGGGAGCCCACAGCACCCGACATCCTGTGTCACACTGGGGGACACTCAGTGGGACTTCGTGAGCAGCTGGACAAGGGTGGCTCCCAAGGTCCTACCTCCTCAAACATCCTCTGTCCTTGGGCTCTTTCTTTAGCTGCTGCTGTTCGCCAGGTGCCTCAATCACATCGGGGTACCGAGGGCTCCAGGTTCTTACCAGCCCATCTCTGGTTATTTCTCCTCTACCTGTCTCAAATATCACTGCTCAGTGAGCTCTGTCTTGTCCCCTTATGGAGCTTTTGTGCTATTCTTGTGTAATCTAAGAGCTCTAAACATTGAGGACACATGCTGGATGTCAGTCATTAGCGCATGTGGGAAACCCAGCACTCGGGAAGCTGAGGCAGGAGGGTCACCGTGAATTCAAGGTCAGCCTGAACAACATAGTGAGACTTTGTCTCAGAACCTTAAGAGCACTCAGCACCGCCTGTCATGATGTACTCATTTTTGTGACTTGCTATTTGTCTCCTGCTCAGTAAGGGCAAGGACCCTATCTGTCCTTCACAGTCATGTTTCCAGGGCCCAACAACTTGCTTGGTGCAGACATGGGTACTGGTATTTGTTAAACAAAGGGCTAAATGGATCCATCAGGCCTCGCTTTTGTTTTCATTCCCCTCAGTACTGGGGACTGAACCCAAGACTTTCAGACTAAGCTACATCTCCAGTTTCGTTTGTTTTTGCACATGTTTGCAGTACACAATGTTTACATTCCTTGTGTGGAATTGGTACACGTACCTAACACCCTTATTTTTTTTATCCCCTCCATCCCTTGACCCCTTTATTTTTTAAGTTCTTAAACATATATTTCTATAAAATGTTGACAATACAATTGTATTTGTATGTTTTTGTTTGTTTTTTTGAGACAGGGTCTCACTATGTAGTTGAGACTGACCTGGAACTCACTGTGTAGCCCAGGCTGGTCTCGAACTCACAGTGATCCTCCTGCCTCAGCCTCCCGAGTGCTGGGATTTACAATTCTATAATTAAGCACTATTCTAATATAAAAAAGGAAGCTATATTTCAAAACACATACATGTATATACACACACATAAAATATATGAAAATCACATTAAAGTATGGGAGGCAGCAAGTAAACTAGCAAAAACCATTCATTTTGTTAAACTTTTGTTTTTATTCTTTTTTTTTTTTTTTCTGATACCGGGGATCAAACTTGTGACCTTGCACTTGCTAGACAGGTGGTAGAACCACTGAGCTAAATCTCCAGTCCTAAATTTCGTTTTGTTTTGTTTCCAAAACATGGTTTTGCCATGCAGTTCAGGGTGGCCTTGCACTTGCTCCGTAGCCCAGGCTGTTCTTGAACTGATGGTGATCCTCCTGCCTCAGCCTCCTGGGTACTGGGATTATGGGCATGTGCGAACATGCGTGGCATAATTTTGAGGTAGGGTCTCAAAAAATTGCTCAGCTGCCCAGACTGGCAGGCCAGTGCCACAGCATCTTACTAGGTCTGGCATTCTGCTACAAGGTTTAGGCACTCGGAAATCTGCAATGACAGAACACTGACATGCAGATGAACTGAATATGGGCCCATCATAAATATTATCTCCGCTGTCTCCACATGGCAGTTCTGCCAAGTGTACTCTCTCAACACTTCACATATTGCAAACAGACGCAGAGCAGGGCATTTCCTGGTCTTTGGGTTAAAATTTGCCAGGCCAACAAAATTGGCCCTTTATCATACAAAGGGGTGAATGAGTACGCAGGTAACAGGGAAGTACAGAGACTTAGGAAATAAGAGAAACAATACTTTCTTTCCTTTGTTTTTGAGACAGGACTTTGCTAAATTGCCTTAGTTGGACTGAATTCCAGATCCTCCTGCCTCAGCCTCCCAGTGCTGGGATTGCAATAGGTGTGCTAACTACCACACCTTTCTTTTTCTTAACTCCATCACTCCCACCTTCAGAGTGTAAAGCTTGCTCTGTACTTCCTGGTCTCTAAATTCTGGGATATAGTTCTAAGGAAGGGGCTGGGGAAGGGAGGTCACTGTGCCTGGACCGCCTATGGCAGGAGCAAGGACAGGAGATCCCTGGGTGGCATCTCCTCTCCCTGGCTTTGTGATCTCCAAGGATCAGGAATATCATGTCCTGAATCCCAGTGCATTTCCCCATCTGTATACCCCTGTGTGTCTTCCTCCCTTGGGGCAGGGAGTAAAGTCTTGTTTAAACACCTTGCTAGATCTTTAGTCGGAGATAAAGCTATGTCACCTTGAGGATTCCTCTTGGGGATTCATCCTGTGATCCTTCCTAGTCCTCAGGATCAGGAGGGCTCCACCTGGTGAGACAGTATTTTGTTTGTTTTTTTGAGGCAAGATCTCCCTTGGTAATTTAAGCTGGCCCTGAATATGCTATGTAGGCCAGGCTGGCCTCAAACTCACGCGATCCTTCTGCCTCCACCTCCCAAGTGCTGGGATTACAGGTGTGCACCACCACGCCCCAGGACCCCACACCTGGGCAGTGGGTTGTCGGTGACAGGTCCCCTTGTCTCCTCATCCACACCCCAACGGGCCAGCAGGGTCACTGGAGATGGGAGAACACTCTGACGCAGAGAGCTTGTGTGAGGGGTACCAGTGCGATCTCCCACTTGCCACAGCCTCACTCCAGTGCGCCTGGAGATCAGAGCGCGAAGCGGGCCTGACGGTTCCATGTTGCGGTATCCCTCTTTAGTGGATGTGGTGCTGCCTGGATCTGCGAAGTTGATAACCTCTGGGCACAGGGGACAGGTGGCTGCCCAGGAAGATGATGCCCAGGTATGGGATGTCATGCGCGTGACAGCCTCGCACAGCAGGAAGTAAGCGGTAGGGCCAAGTGGCAGGGGGCTGAGGAGCCCACGCTGGGCCTCGAGTTTCATGGACGACTAAGAGAAGACTAAGAGGTTGGCGATCCAGCTCTTGCCCGTGCCCCCACCTCATGTCAGCCTTAGTTCAACCACCGGGCGCCAGGACACAGCTTCAGTGCTTTGCAGACATCTTCAGGGGGAACTGGGATCTTGGGAAGGAGTGATCGGGACTTTGGGGTCCTCTGCCCCTGCCCATCTATATTCAGAGCTTTTTATTTTTTGGCATCAGGGATCGAACTCGGGTCCTTGCACTTGCGAGGCAGGCGGCGGAACCACTGAGCTAAATCCCTGGCCCTGTTGATTTTTGAGGCACAGTTTCCTCATGTATCCTAGGCTGGCCTTGAACTCACGTGGTCCTCCCGTCTCAGCCTCCTAAGTGCTGGGATTACAGGTGTGCCCCACCGCATCTGGCGTTCTTTTGGGGGGTTGGTTTTTTTTTGGTGGTACTGGGATTGAACCCAGAGCCTTCACTCTGAACTACATTCCCAGCCCTTTTGAAATTGTGATGCTGGGACTCGCCAAAGAACTAAGTTGCCCAGGCAGAGCCTGAACTTGCAGTCTTTCTGCGTTAGCCTCCCAGAGCGCTGAGACCGCAGGTGTGCACCCCCGGGCCTGGCTTCAGCCTTGCTTTCTTTATGGAAGCCTCTCCTTCTCCTTCACAGGGGTCCTTCTTTCCTTCAGACCCAGGAGGTGCATCTTGTGTGGCGACCCCCACTTCCACAGCAGAATGAGCCTTCCGAGGTGAAGGAAGCTGCCCAAAGCCATGAGAGAGGAAAACAGCAGGGCCAACTATTAAGCACATACTTCCCTCACAGGCTCTAATAGCCACGATGATAAGGGTGCCGGCCAGTCGTTAGTGTACACTGCCATGTGCACTGAGTGATCCCGGGCGTGATTTATTTAGTTACCCTGAGATCACAGACCTCTTACTCCTGAGGTTAGGGTAGTGGCAGGGATGAAAAGGCAGTTCTTCCCACCACATCTGCTGTGAGGCCTCCGAAATGGGGCGGCTCTGGGAGCCTCAGAACACAGGCCTTTTCTTGGTCTGCTTTTTTTTTTTTCCGGTGTTTGGAGACAGGGTCTCACTATGTAGTTGAGATTGACCTGGAACTCACTATGTAGCTCAGGCTGGTCTGGAACAGTGATCCTCCTGCCTCAGCCTCCCGAGAGCTGGGATTGCAGGCGTGCACCACCACGCCTAGCTTGGTCTGCTTTTTAAACATTGAGATATTTTTAAAAATGAGATCTAACTTGCACACTCTGATATTCAACCTTTTAAGGTATACATTTCCATTTTTGTTGTTCTTTAGTACCGAGACTCCAGCTCAGAACTGTACACATGCTAGGCAAGTGGCTCCAAGACTGCAGCTCAGAGATACATTCCCAGCTCCTTTTCTTTTTAATTTTCGTATTTTGAGACAAAGTCTTGTTAAGTTGCCCAGGTTGGTTTTTGTTTGTTTGTTTTGTTTTCAGACAGGGTCTCACTGTGTAGTTGAGACTGATCTGGAACTCACTATGTAGCCCAGGCTGGTCTCGATCCTCCTGCCTCAGCTTCCTGAGTGCTGGGATTACAGGTGTGCACCACCACGCCTGGCTTTCAGGTTGATTTTAAATCTGTGATTCTCCAGCTTCTGCCCCACAAGGCTGGGAACTTAGCAGTGTACGTGTTTGCCTCAATTCACCAGTGGGTTTTTCTGCGGGGAGCGGAGGGTGGTTTTTGAGACAAGGTCTTGCTAGGTAGCCCAGGCTGGCCTTGAACTCACCAGAATCTTATGGTTTCAGCCTCTGGGTTTATAGATGTGCCATACCCAGATTTTGATTCACTTTGGAGCTCTTTTATTTTAGAAACAAGAGAAAAGTAGGCAGGCACAAACAACTGGGAGCCCTCAAAAGGTTGTAGAGATTTAAAATGAAACCGGGGTCATAATGTAGTACTGGTGCTGCTGTCTCTAGCAGGGAACTGCATTCCATGTAATTTGAATAAGACAGACAGGTTAGGCATGGCAGAGAGCAAACGTAACTCCAGCTCCTCAAAAGGCTGAGGCAGAAGGGCCCTAAATTTGAGGCAAGCCTGGGCAACTTAGTAAGAGTATGTCCCAAGTAATAAGGACATGGCACAGAGGTAATACTGTGCCAACAGTCCGCTCCCAGCAGACACACCTGTATTGTCAGTTCAAGAAAGATTCACAATGAAAATGTTAAAGGACCACAGTCACAAATCTGAGCAAGTTGCCACACACCTGTTGCATAGTGAGTTCAAGTCCGACCTGAACTACACAGCAAGACTCTGTCTTTAAAAAACCAAAAATTGGAGCCTGTAATCCCAGGACTTGGGAGGCTGAGGCAGGAGGATCGCTGTGAGTTCGAGACCTGCCTGGGCTACACAGTAAGTTTCAGATCAGTTTCAACTACATAGTGAGAGGCCGGGCATGGTGGCACACTCCTATAATCCCGGCACTCAGGAGGCTCAGGCAGGAGGATCGCTGTGAGTTTGAGACCAGCCTGGGCTACATAGTGAGTTCCAGGTCAGTCTCAACTACAGAGTGAGACCCTGTCTCAAAAAACAAAACAAAAACAAACAAACAAACAACAACAAAAAACCCAAAAAACTACATAGTGAGATCCTGTTCTCAAAAAAAAAAAAAAAAAAACCCAAAAACTGGGCTGGGAATTTAGCTCATTGGCACCGCTCTGGCCTCTTAAGCAAAAGGTCCTGAGTTTGATCCCCAATACCAAAAACCAAACCAAAAACTACAAATTAAACCAAAACAAAAAGAGCTGCAGTTACTTAATCTGGGGAAGGTTATTCATGATTCCCAGCTCCTTTTGTTTTTTTATTAAATTTTGAGACAAGGTCTTGTTAAGTTGCCCAGGGTGGCTTTAAATCTGTGATTCTCCAGCCTCTGCTCCCCAAGTGTGTAGTGGTACACACTTGTGATCCCAGTGCAGAGAGAGGATTATGAGTTCACGCTCAGCCTGAACAACTCCGTGCCTCAAAAGTAAACAGAGAATGGTGGGGGATGTAGTTCAGTGTGAAGACCTTGGTTCAATCCCCAGTTTAACATATTTTTTTAAAGTATATAAAGATTTTTATATAGAAAATGGGTAGTTTTCTTTTGTTCACAAAGGAAATGGAATCATTCTATGGTATGAAGGGTTAGCATAGAAGAAAGTACATCAAATTTGGGGGGGTGGTACTGGGGATCGAACTCAGGACCTTGCTTGCTTGCAAAGAAGTGTTTTTTGGGCAGGGGATTTGGATTCATGGTTCCACTGTCTGTCTGCCTTGTTAGCACCAGGGCCTGAGTTGATCCCTGGTACCAAAAACAAAAAACAAAAAACAAAACCAATAACGGGGATCAAACTCCAGCCCGTGTGCATGCGAGGCAGTGGGTGGAAACCATGGAGCCAAATCATTGGCCCAGCATAGAAGTTTTGACACAGAGCTTTGTTAAACTCTAGAATGGCCATGTAAGGGGGAAAAAGCTATTAAAATTTTAAATTAAAAAAAAAGTTTTAAACGTCTTGCTATGTTGTTCAGACGGGCCTTGAACTCACTATGTAGTTCCCAGACTGGCTTTGAAATGGTGGCAATCCTCCTGCCTCGGCCTCTCTCCTGAGTGCTGGGATTATAGATGTACATCACTACACCTAGCTGAAATAATTTTAGACTTACAGAAAAGTTATAAAGAATTACATAAAAGACACTACATAGGAAGGCATGTTAGCACATGGCTGTAATCCCAGGTGTTTGGGAGGCTGAAGCAGGAGGACCAGAATTCAAAGCCATCTTGGCCAATTTAGGGAGACTCCATCTCAAAAAGCAAGCAAGCAAGCAAGCAAAGAATTGCTGGGGAACTAGCTCAGTGGTGAAGTTCTTGCCAAGCATGTGTGAAGCCCTGGGTTCAATTCCCATTTCAGGGAGGGGGGCCTCCCCTACCAGATTCTCTAGTGTGAACACTTTATACTAGAGTTGTTTTATTACTCTTTGCACGCTCATGAGTATGTGTGTGTGTTGAACCCAGGACCCTGCACCTGTTAGGCAAGCCCCACTCTACCACTGAGCTATATCTCCAACCCTCTAAATATATGATTTTTTCCGAGCCTTTCGAGAGTAATTTATAGACATGATCCCTCCTCAACTCTAAACATTTGGTAGATTTTCCTTAAGACAATGGCTTTCCCCTGCCTAACCACAGTAATACAACAACAATGGAGAAATTAAATACAACACTACTATCTAATCTGCAGACCTTATTCAAATTTTGCCTAGTGTTCCACTAATTCCCATGAAAACAAACAAACAAAAAAGCCTTTTTCTGATCCCTGGTCTTTTCTCTTCAACTGCTTTAATCCGGAACAGGTCTCAGTCCGCCTTTCAGGACCTTAACACTTCCAGACCACAGGGCAGTTACTTAGTATCCTGTTCTTCAATTGGGTCCCACCTACTTTAAAAAAAAATCTGTTTGGGGAGGTTTAGGTGTGAGGTTGAGCCAGACTTGAATGGGCTCGCCCTTCGGGTCCCTCCCAGTCACTTCCGCCAGATTATTCCAACTGTGGACTTTTAAAATCCTTGCCCTCGATAAGCAAGAAGATAGTTTCTCCTCCAGAACCGAGTCACTTGTATTACGTACTTTTTACGGCGCTTGACGTTCTTGCCTTCTACAAGTTTAATTTCATAAAAGTCTGATGAGAATCAGTACCTACTCTTTACAAACATTTGAGCCTTTAATTACCTGTAGCCTCTGGAGTTGAGGATCTCACCTTTGCAGGGATGAACTCTGCCCTCCGTTTCGAAAACAAAGAACCACACAAAGGGGTGGGTGTTATTACAACTACTCAACAAATATTTGTTGAGGGCATAGGATGTGTCAGGCTGTATTCCAAGCCTGGAGAATGTAGCATTCGAGAGTAAACAACAACAACAACAAAAGCCCTATTTTGTTGGACGAACTAAACTTCAAAGTAAAACAAAATAAAACCAAATCAGAAACCGAGCAGTTCTAGCTAAACCGGCAGCTGGGCGGCTGGGGATTCTAGCGCGGCAAACACTCAGATTTGGTAAGTCCAAACGCGCGGCCGAAGTGATGGCTCCCAGCACCCAGCCCTGAAAGGGCCCCTTGTGGGTGCTGTTCCGGTCACCCTCGGCAGCGATGGTGGCTGGCGTCGGGCTTCCCACCCCGCTGCATCGCACCGAGCCCGCGCCTCGCGGGTTTCCTATTTTTCCATATCCTCTGCAAC
>NW_022900917.1:20137171-20138073 GCF_012274545.1 Fukomys damarensis | reverse complement strand
GCTCGCCCCTCCCTGGAAACCGGGTCTCCAGCCTCCCCCGCCGGCGTCCCTGAGGGGTGACAGGTTCGCCCCCGATGCGGTTTCCTGCGGGGAGAGAGTGCATTTTACCCGATTACACAGCACGAACGCGCGGGGCTGGACACCTGGGGCTGAAAGAGGCCGACTTTGGACGAATCTATTTCGAAGAACAGACCGAGTGGAAGTGAAAGGTCCCAGGAAACTCCATCTAAGGCGCTTCTCTAAAATCACAACATAACCTACGGACTGCCACCAGACTGCGGGGGTGACGGCGGACGCACGAACCTCTGGGGGTCCCGAGTTGGGAACTTGGTGAAGTCGACACAGTCGTACTACAAAACGGCAAAGCCAGGTGTGGTGGCGCACTCCTGTAATCTCAGCTCTGGGGAGGCTGAGGCAGGCAAGCGGATCGCTTCTAGTTCGAAGTCGGCCTGCGCTACATAGTGAAAGGCTGTCTCAAAACAGAGTCAAAAGGCACAAGTGGAAAGTATGAGGTCCTCGTGGAGAATTCAGGAAAAAGCTTACTTAGCCTGATTAAGGAAAACCTTTACTAGGCACGTGGGGTAGGTGCATTTTACTTAACGCTCAAGGCAATAAAAAGAAGCGGGGTTTCGCCGCCTGTCTTGCAAGCACAAGGCCCCGAGTTCGATCCCCAGTACCAAAAAAAAAAACCAAACAAACAAAAAAAAGAAGCGGGCCTCAGCCCTGGATGGCATTCTGGTCTTGAACTAGCAGCCAGGGCAATCAAGGTGCAGCAAGTAAAACAGCTGCGAGCAAAAGGAGCAAAAGGAGTGGGGTCCCCCAGCCGTCTCGCGAGCGGCGAGTAGGTGCGTCCTCGGGGGACGGCGCAGCCGCTCCCCGAAAGGTGGGCAGCGCCCCGGGCT
>NW_022900917.1:20135843-20136373 GCF_012274545.1 Fukomys damarensis | reverse complement strand
CGCCTTTCGCCCCGGCGGCCGCGAGCAGGGGTGGGCGCGCTTTCTCGGGCTCGGAGGCGAGGTCTCCCCGAACGCGGGGCTCCCGTCCCCACTCCCGGCCCCTCTGCCCTCCCCACCTCTCGCCATGACGGCGTCTCCGGATTACTTGGTGGTGCTCTTCGGGATCACTGCTGGGGCCACGGGGGCCAAGCTGGGCTCGGACGAGAAGGAGCTGATCCTGCTGCTCTGGAAAGTCGTGGATCTGGCCAACAAGAAGGTAATTTCTCCGTGGTTTGTCCCGAGGCGAGGCGTGGGACGAAGAGTTTGTGGGAAAAGCGCGCTGGGGTGGGGAGGGAGGAAGCGAGTGCCCTCGTCTGCCCGCCTGGGAGCTGGACCGAGGCCTAGCGAACCCGGAGGGAAACCGAACTTGTTGGCCGAGCGCCTTGGAGCCTTCGGAACCTGGCCCAGGTAGAGAGGTCCGGCGCTGTGGATCCGGGTGGCCTTCTGGGCCCTGGGGTCCACTCCGGGGTCTTGGCGACCTGCCCCGGGGG
>NW_022900917.1:20103382-20134474 GCF_012274545.1 Fukomys damarensis | reverse complement strand
GAGCGCGGCCGTGCTCCAGCACTGCTGCTGTGGTGGCGTCGGTCCCAGTCCCGGGAGGGTTTGCAGGTCCGGACCTGTGGGCTGCTCGGTTGGGTCACCGTGGAGCCGGTGGAACCCTCTTTTGGGATTGAGGTGACCTAAAAACCGGCTGCTTGGGTGCTGACGAGTGCTGGCTGGGCCGGGCGGGGCACCCGCACCTGCGCGCAGGTGAATGCCCGGCGCCCTGGCGGCCTCTGCCCTGGCACACGATCCGAGTTGTAGGAGAAAGTTTTCAAATAGGGAGGATCCGGGAGGCGTATTGCCCGCCTTTCCAGAGGTCTGTGTATCCACTACACATCTTTTTTTAAAAATCAGAAACGGGTTATGTTTCTTAAATCTGGCTTGTACAAATAAAAAAGTCACACCAGGGAATGATGTAATCTGAAGGCAATCTGCTAGGGAAACGAGATCTCAGATTTGGGGTGCATTTATCATAAAAATAGAGGGTTGGAGGGAGGGGACCTGCGAATTGGTTTTTCAAGATTCCTCTGGTTTTGGGGGGAGTTTGTCTCTTCCCGGGTCCTCAGCACGATGGCTCTGATATCAGCGTAGGGGCTGCTTGCTTCCCTCCTGTGTTTGTTCTTTCAGTTTAACCAGTCGGTGAGCAATGAACTGAATATTGGGGTGGGGACTTCCTTTTGCCTGTGCACCGACGGCCAGCTGCACATCCGGCAAATCCTGCATCCTGAGGCTTCCAAGAAGGTAACAAGAGTGCGACTTCTGGACAGATGGCTGGGCTTGGGGAAACGGCCGGTGGGGGGGGGCTTTTGAGAAGGGCCTTCGAAAAGTCGTTCATCGGAATGCATCTACATTTTGAAAGCTGCAACGGGTAGTTGTTGTTTGAGTGGGTATAGGATTTCATTTTGGGCTCTAGGAAAGTTGGTAATGCTAAGATGCTAAATTTAATGCATATTTGGCCACAATTAAAATGCACGACAACTTTATGGAGAGGTTTGGGACTGCAGTAAGGGGACTGACAAAGGTTATCTATAAAAGCAGTCTCTTAAATTTTCAAGATTGTTGACATTCCCTCTTTTTCAAAGCTAGCATGGGGGCTGAATTTTTGACACTTAATATAAACTCAACTAGGGAAGAAAGAAAGTATTGTAATATTTCTGTTTGTGGAAATGCTTTAGTCCTAAGGAGGCCATGATGTAGTCCTAAGGAGCTGGCCATGGTGGTAGAGGGCTGTAATCCCAGTACTTTGGGAAGCTGAGGCAGGAGGATGGCACGATTGAACCCTGGTACTCAAGGCTGGAGGGGGGGTTGTGTCATCAGGAAGAAGTTCAACTAAACTATTATTTTTGTTTTGGGATAAGATCTTACTAAATTGCCCAGGATGGCCTAGAACTTTTGATCCTCCTGCCTCAGCCTCCCCAGAAGTTGGGATTACAAGCAAGTGCCACTACCTCTGCCAGGCCCTTTGCGAACCTTTTTAAGTATGGAGTGAGAAAACTGTCTTACCCTGGATAGGCTATGATTTCTCTCCCTGGGAAGAGTACTTAGGGGCCGTGGGACAGTGACAAGCACAGACAGCTGCCCACCCTAGCCAATCATTCCTAAGGCACTTGCTCTCAACAACTTAAATTAGTTTGAGCTGTACCCTTTTATTGTGGTTGGCGGGCATTGCAAGAGCTTGAAAAGACAGATTATATTTGGGTCCTGGAAGCAACGGAGATTGGCAGTTGATGACACAGGCAAGTGCAGTCAGTGCAGATTTCCTGTTCATTCTCTCAGAGTAGGGAAAGGTGTGCAGTTAGTTAATTGTGCAATGTGAAAAGTCTGCGGGAGAAGCTCATGATCCTCTGCCTTGAGAATTAAGGTCACTCCTTTTATAGGAATCTTAGTAATCATTTAATTTTTTTATTAAATGTTAGACAATTGCCACATCTTTGATCCTGAAGTGGACACACAGGAGGGTTCTTTTGTCCCCATAATTTATATGGGGAGGGGGCAAGACTTAATGCTTCCCACACTGGGCTGCAGGGAAGCAGCTGTCTGCATTGTTGTAGGTGGACTGCTTTGGATGTGGGGGAATCTCCCAAGGAAAAAGACTTCTCCAGCTATTTCTATTAAGATTAATTAAATAAAAGAAACTAGAACAACTTAGCACCATAGCAAAAGTCATTCTGCATATTCACTGACAGACGAAATGGCAAAACATGAAGAAAATAATAAGTTAAAGTGTTTTTCTGAATGTGAATATATTTGGATTTATTCTTCCAGGCTTCTATAGAAAAGCAGTCTTTTTGTAGGGAGTGTTCATACAAAAATACTTAGTATCAACATTTTTTATACGCACTAAATAAAATTGTATTTTATATTTTAAATGGGTACAGCTGTTTACACCAAGCCTTTTTGTTGCATATGGGAGTCATTGTTGTAACAGCTTTTAAATGAGCTTTCTTAGAGGTAATTGGGAGGATTTGTAATTCTTTTGGGAACGTGAAAGCTAGGACCATCATGCTGTGATTGATACTGATTTCAAATACAGCAGAAGCAGGTAATATCTAATGGAATTCAATAGACGGAATTTGGATAGAAGGAGATAGTATTGAACATATATTAAAAAGTATTTCCTTCATTTTCCTGACTTGTAAATGAGTAGAAATTCCCAGTAAGTGAACACAAACTATTTTGAAGTTTTACCGAAAAATCTAGGCCAGGCATGGTGGTCCGTGCAGCCTGTAATCCCAGCACTCAGGAGGCAGAGGCAGGAGGAACCTGGGTTGGAGACAAGACTGGGCTATGTAGCGAGATCTTGTTTCAGAAAAAGAACTGAAACCAAAAAAAAGTAAAAATCTTTTTAAAGAAATTATCTTTAAGCTCTTCAATGAGGGTTTTGGGATCACAAAATAAACAATGGTGTTATATTTTCCCACACTGTTAAACTTTAATAACCACAAAAGTGATACTTGTGGTTAAAGAACCATTTCCCCTTTGCTTTGAGATTTGCAATATATATTTTACAATTCTAGTTCAAGTTCTAAGATATGGCCAGAAAACCCATCATGGGATTTCAGTGGGCAGAAAAACCATCATGGGATTATAATTTGGCACAAAAATGATCTTTGTCAATTAACCAGGTATTTACCATTTTAATCTAATTTACTACTGAAAATATACATGATTAGACCTGCCCACAGCAGTGAGACCTACTAAATTTTATAATTTATATCTGTGTGAAAACAGATGTCTGAAAACACAGATGGCCTAAAATGATTATAGCTACAACTCAGAAAGTCTATACTAATACAAATATAGCAGCCCAATTGTAGCTTCAGGAATGTTTTGAGTAAAAATGCATAATGGGACACCAATGTTATATATCTTTCATTAAAATAAAAAAGTTTTTTGTGAAACTTAACATTCAGGATCTAATACAGTAATAGGAGCAGCAATTTAAAAGACCACTTACATTGTTTTATATTTTAAAACATCGTGTGCTTACATTTAATTTTTAGGTTCCTAATTATTAGGGAAACATTGAACCATTTCCCCTAGTTAACAGTATCTACCTTGTCTGTCCTTCCTCAGAATGTATTGCTACCTGAATGCTTCTATTCCTTTTTTGATCTTCGAAAAGAATTCAAGAAATGTTGCCCCGGATCGCCTGACATTGACAAGCTGGACGTTGCAGCAATGACAGAGTGTATCCTTCAAATGATTAGCCAAGAATCCTTTTGAAAATATAGCTCCAGGGAAAAAATGGTTGATTCAAGAAACTTCTAAATGTTTTAGACTTTGTCAATGTATGGATGAAACTGTCCTGCCTGAAATTTGTCTGCACTCTGTGTTAGGAGGAACTAATAGTACAATTACAGGCGTCTCTCAGAGTAGCTGGTAAACTGAACTTAAACAGCTGGATGGACTTAGAGGTGGATTTTTGTGAGATGATTACTTTGATGCAGATCCCGAAGTCTTCTGTCCCTCATTACCTCGGTCTGAGGGCTTACTTGAGTACTAGGTAGCTGTCCTTTCCTTACCAGCTGCAGTTCACTAGTAATCTCTTAATCTCTCACAAGACCATGGTGGTTTTAATAAGTCATTTGCTGAAAGTGCAAGGTCCTGAGTTCAATCCCCAGTACCAGGGGGAAAAAAACCCCAAGTCATCTGCAGGAGTGGCAGTATGAGGTTGGGATGGTCCCCAAATTCCTTTTTCTTTTTTTTTGGCCCTGGAATCAAAGTCAGGACCTTGCGCTTGTGAGGCAGGTGTGGCACCACTGAGCTAAAAATCCCTGACCCTGTCCCCAGATTCTTTACATGCCAAGGTAGTATATTTGATGCATTCATTATATATTGTAAAAGTACATTTTGTAATCATAAATCTTAAAATCACAAATGACCTATTACATTGCATTCATTAAGTCCTTTTTTTGGGTACCTGGAATTGAACTCAGGGATGTGCACTTGCCGGGCAGATGCGCACCACTGAACCACACTGTCTTTAAAGTGCTAATGTCAGGGAGCCTGAGTAAAGGGAGTCCCTACAGCTCCTGTGAGAATTATCACGAGGTAGAACCTGAGGTACCATAAGGAGCTTGCCGGGAGGTGGAGATTCTTCTTTTTGTTTTGTTTTTTGAGACAGGGTCTCACTATGTAGTTGAGACTGACCTGAAACTCAATGCAGCCCAGGCTGGCCTTGAACTCACAGCAATCCTCCTGCCTCAGCCTCCCAAGTGCTGGGATTACAGGCGTGCGCCACCATGCCCAGCGAGATTCTTTTTCCTAAACTTTCTCCTTCACCATCAAGAACTGAAGCCAGAGCTCAGTGTTGGCTGCACACACCTGTAATCCCAGCACTTGGAGGCTGAGGCAGGAGTATCACCGCAAGTTTGAGGCCAGCCTGGGCTCCATAGTGAGTTCAAGTCCAGCCTGAACCACAAAGCGAGACCCTGTCAAAAAAACAAACAGGGCCGGAATTTAGCATAGTGGTTCCACTGCCTCCCTCACAAGTGCAAGGTCCTGAGTTCAATCCCTGGTACCCCCTCGCCCAAAAAAATTCAGGGCTGGGGCTGTTAGCTGAGTAGTAATGCATATGCATGTGCAAACGCATAACACTTAGCGGTACATAGGTGAAGAAAGGTTAGTAAATTATCTTAATTTTAGTAGGTAAGGCAGATATAAATACTATGAAGTATTTATAAAGGGTCTTTCCTCTGGCGATTATTGGTCCTGTGTACTCATAAAAGTGTCCATCCCAGGCCAGGGATTTAGCTCAGTGGTTCTGCCACCTGCCTCACAAGTACAAGGTCCTGAGTTCGATCCCTGGTACCCCCCAAAAAAGTGGCCATCCTTACAAATGGGGTTCTGAGGACTGGGCATTTTTAATGTATTGACCGTTCAAAGAGAATTTGTTAAATGTTTATCTACTTTTAATCCCTCCTAAGATCTTCACATGTGTAAAAAATGGGGCCATTAGCAAATGCTTTCAAAATGTTCACTTGTATTTCTTACTTGGTCTGTGCTCTTATTTTCTACATATCACTACACAGTCCCTTATAGTATCTGACCATTAGGTAAGTGAGCAGGATGCTGGGCTAATTTTTTTTTAAATCTTGGGACTGGCGATTTAGCTCAGTGGTGCCACCTCCTGCCTTGCAAGTGCAAGGTCCCAAGTTCAATCCCCGGTACCAAAAACAAAACAAAAAAACCCTTTTAATTCTGGCCCTGTAAGGATACATTGGCAGTCCATTTTCAAGTGCCATGGAGACAAAACTCAAACATCTGACTCCAGCCAGGCACAGTACTGCACACATGATCCAGCTGTTGCACAGGCTGAGGCAAGAAGTACACATTTGAGGCCAGTCTGGGCAACTTCCTGAGACTTTGCCTCAAAATAATTAAAAAGGGCTGGGGCTGTAGTTCAGGGGTAGAGTGCCCCTGGGGTGGGTCCCCTAGGACTGCTGGGTGGGGGTGAATGACTGCAGTGAACAAATTGTGAAGAAAACCAGGGGCTCACTTACATGTGCATCATATCTGAAATCTGAGGTAGGATCTGCTGACCATTTAGTGATGCATTTGTTGGGAAAATGATGGAATTTTTTGTTTTCTTTCGTTTTTTGAGATATGGTCTCACTATGTAGTTCAGACTGGCCTTGGACTCACTGTGTAGCCCATGCTGGCCTTGAACTTGCAGTGATCCTCCTGTCTCAGCCTCCTGAGTGCTGGGATTACAGCTGTGCGCCAACATGCCCAGTGGAATTTTATATTTTTAAAAAAATACAGGGCCAGGGATTTAGCTCAGTGATTCCATCGTCTGCCTTGCCAGCGCAAGGTCCCAAGTTCAATCCCCGGTACCAAAAAAAGAAAAGAAAACATTATTTAGGGTGGCTCAGTGGTAGTGCAAACTTGCCAAGCAAGTGCAAGGACCTGGGTTTTATCCTTAGTAGCAGCAGCAGCAGCAAAAGGGGTTGGGGGTTTAGTTACAGATTTATAGTCTGGTTGCTTTGGATATACATTGAATGTCTTCAATTTATAGTTTTATTACCAATTAAAAAGTAGATTTTTTTGGACCGGGGATCCACCTCAATGGCTCTGCTGTCTCCTTTGCAAGCACAAGGATCTGAGTTTGATGCCCTGTACAAAAAAAAAAAAAAAAAGTAGAATTCTTTACCCTAAATGTTGTGATTAATACTACATTTGCATGTTGCTTTTCCCATTTAGTAGGTTAGAAGTGCTATTAGCTTTCCATGGCAGTATTTTTTGTGTTGTTGGAGTTTGAATTGAGCTACATTCCCAACCCCTTTTATTTATTTATTTTTAATTTTGAAACAGGGTCTTGTCAAGTGGACGGGACTGGCCTTGAACTTTCAATTCTCCTGTCTCTGATTGCTCTTCTGAGAAATCAGTGTCTCCCTGACTAAGCCACCAAAACAATTTCTGTGGTCAAAAGTTATGGCAGTAAATCTGAATATCAACTCATCTATGCAAAGTATTTCTACAGTGTCTGAACTGAAGAGTTTTGTTCTTCTAGACAGCTAAATATTCTCTTGGCTAACGCAGAAATGACCCTGGATTTGGAGAAATAAAGATAGTTACTGAGCATCCTCGATTTTGCCAAGGAGGTGAAGTCATGTTTCCTTCCCAGTTCCCGAGGTAGACCACTGGGGCAGGGAAAGAGACTTCTGGGTGTGTTCTGGTTTCTCTTTTGTTTGTTTGCTTGAGACAGGGTCTCACTTTGTGGTTCAGGCTGGCCTTGGAGTCACTATGGAGCCCACACTGGCCTCAAACTCACAGCGATCTTCCTGCCTCAGCCTCCTGAGTGCTGGGATTACGGTCACTCATCACCACGCTTGGCCTGACATTTTATTTTTAATTAATGCTTTGGTGGTGATTGCCAAGGCTTGGTGTGTACCGAGCACGCACACTGCCACAGGCTACATGCCAAGCCCATACTCATGATTTTCTTCGATGAAGGTGCATAGCAATGTGGATTTGTTGAGAATCTCCGTGACAGAACTGTGTGTGTTTAGGATGTGCTTACTTAACTTTATCCTCAAGTAAAATTTACAAGTTATTTTTCAATTATTTTTTTTTAAAAGAGTAGATTTAGGTTCAGTATAAAACGGAGTGAAAAAGAGTCCTCATAAGACCCCTGCTTTTAGGACATACACAGCCTCCCTTCTGCACCAGGGCTGCTGCATTTGTCACCACGGGTGAGCACCCGAGGCTCACAGGTGACATGAGCGTTCATTTTAGGTGTTGTAATTCTTTGGGCTATTTTTCTGTGTATGTGGTACTGAAGATTGAACCCAGGGCCTTTGCACTGAGTCACAAATCATCAGCCCATTTTTATTTTAGGACAAGGTCTTGCTAAGTCTCTGAGTGCCCAAGTTTGGCTCAAACTCAGGATCCTCCTGCCTCAGCCTCCCAGAGTGTTGGGATTACAGGCACACACTACTATAGTAATTATTTGGGTTTTAACAAGTGTATATACATTGTAACATCACCATAGTACAGAATGTTTTGCTTTGCTTTTGTTTTTTTTGAATCGGGATCTCACTTTGTAGTGCTGGGTGGCCTTGAACTGCGCCGTCATGCTCAATGCAGTACAGTACAGAACAGATTTTGCTTTGTTTTGTTCTTTGTTTCTTTTTTGAGACAGGGTATTTCCATACAGTTCAGGCTGTTTTGAACTCAGTAAGTAGCCCATGCTGGGCTTGAATTCACAGTGATCGTCCTACCTGAGCTTTTCAAATGTTAGGATTACAGGCAGGCAGTGCCAGGTCAGGCCAGGATAGTTTTTGTTTTAAAAATTCTTTCTGGGGCTAGGGATGTAGCTCAGTGGTTCTGCTGCTTGCCTTGCAAGTGCAAGGACCTGAATCTGATTCCTGGTGCCATAAATAAATTTTCTGGCAGGGTGTGGTGGCACACACCTGTAATCCCAGCACTTGGGAGGCTGAGGCAGGAGGATCTCTGTGAGTTCGAGACCAGCCTGGGCTACATAGTGAGTTCCAGGTCAGTCTCAACTACATAGTGAGACCCTGTCTCAAAAAAAAAAAGAAAAAGATTCTTTCTGTTCCATCTACTCCTCTTTCTTTTCCTTATTTTTTAAGTGTCTCTATAGTTTTAACTTTTCAGGATATCATATATTGCTTTTGTTTTGGTTTGATTTTAGATTTTTTTTTTTTTTTTTTGAGACAGGGCCTTTTATTGTTCAGGCTGGCCTTGAACTTGCAGCAGTCTTCCTGCCTCAACTTCCCAACTGTAGGCATGTACTGCCACACCTGCTATGATGTCATATAGTTGGAATCAAATTGTATGTACAGCCTTTTCAGATTGGCTTCTTAAGTAAAGTAATATACGTTCAAAGTTCCTAAATGCATATATGGCTTGGTAAGGTAATTTCTTTTTATTATTGTATGATATTCCTCTATATGGATACACCACAGTTTATTCATTCTCTTACTGAAAGATAATTTTGTTGCTTCCGAGTTGTGGCAATTTTGTGGGCTGGTGGGGGGGGAGTACCAGGGGTCAAACGCAGGTCCTTGTGCTTTCGAGGCAGGTGGTGAAATCACTGAGCTAAATCCCTGGCCTGAAGTTGTGGCAATTTTGGATAAAACCAAGAAGGGTGATTGATGCCTCTTAGAGTAAGACTATAATTTATCTCAAATGCAATTTTATGTTTGACACATTTTGTTTTTGCAAAAGTGTGCAGTGAAGCTTGTGTTTTTGTTGTGTGTGTTTTTTTTTTGTTTTTTTTTTTTGGTATTTTGAGACAGGGTCTCACTACATAGTTGAGACTGTCCTAGAACTCACTGTGTAGCCCAGGGTGGTCTTGAACTCACAGCGATCCTCCTGCCTCAGCCTCCCAAGTGCTGGGAGGACATTGATTTTTTTTTTTTTTAAGTAGAACTTGAACATGAAATTTTTCAAGGTGTTTTAGAAGAGGAGCAAAAATGAGAATGTTGTTGATTTCTAGACAGATGCTCTATCCCTGAGCTCTACTCCCATCCCCAATGTTGTATGACACCACTGAGCTCATCCTCAGCCCAATGTTGTCTTTTTCTAATGGGGAGGGGGGCACAAAAGACTGAGTTGTGTCAAAGTCATTCTGCAGCTCTGCCTCCCTAGGAACTCCTTGCTTTATTTACTTTTTTGTTTTTTTGAGACAGGGTCTCACTATGTAACCCAGGCTGGCTTTGAACTTGGGGGAATCCTCCTGCCTCAGCTTCCAGAGTGCTGGGATTACAGGCAGGCACCACCATGCACAGCTTTTCAGGCCTTGCTTTTATTTTGGGTCTTCCCACCTGGAAGTGCTGCACACCATAATGTGCTACGTGAATGAAAAGGCATGACCACTTTGATTAGGAAAAAAAGGGGGGACTAGGAATTTCTTGAGTGCTGTCGTGGTTCTCATTTTCACAATTCTTTACCTCTTTGTGTTTATTCTAAAAACTACTTCTGGTGTTCGTGTTGAGCTGTTAAGCTGTTCGCGGTGCCAATGTGCTGCCTGCCCTGGAATTAAGCAACCCAGCCAAGAGGCCTTTTCTAGCAGAGGCTGGCAATGGCAGCACTGTGAAAGCAATGAGTTTAATCAGGGGAAGCATGAGAGTGGTGACAGGGGTGGCACTTGTGGGATTTTTAGAACTTTGCTTTTCTTTGGGGGGGGGTTGAGACAGGAACTCACTATGTATCTATCCCAGGCTGGTCTTGAACTCACAACAATCCTCCTGCCTCAGCCTCTCGAGTGCTGGGATTACAGGCGTGCGCCACCACACCTGGCTCCCTGCTGACTTCTGAACCTGACTTTTGTTAGTTTTATTATTCATGAACGGACTTACTCTCATTAATCAAGAACTTCTACTATTATATTTAATTCAGTCTGGCGAGACTTGATGTAGTAAGGGAAGCAGTTGAGAGAAAGGATGGGAAAACCGAGGCTTGGAAGTTTTGCCCATTTCTTAAGTTAGGTGCACCCCCATCTATTGGATGCCAAGATTCTACTCAATCTAGAATACATAGAGATCATGTGTCGGCTCCTAAGATAGATCATCCTCCTTTTGGAGGATAATCTTCTTAAATTTGTATTATCCGGATTTCCTCAGCTATACCAATTAAATGACCCAGGGGTATGTGTGAGACTATTTTACCACTTCTTGGTTGTGTGAAGGATTTGTGTGTACTTACGAATGCTTGAACAGAGTGACATTAAAAGTGAGAACGGAGGGCCGGAGATTTATTTAGCTCAGTGGTTCCACCACCTGCCTCACAAGCACAAGGTCCCAAGTTCAATCCCTGGTACAAAAAAAAGAAAGAACAGGTGCCAAGGACTTTAAAAAGGACTTCCTTATTGATCTATGGTCTTATTTAAACTGTGTTGCACCTAATTTGTAAAATCCGAGTGAGGATGTGTACAGAAGTTTGAGTGTGGGCTCCATGTTAGTGGAGCTAAACGTGAAGGTCCCTTGGGCTCCTCCGTGAGCAGAGTAACGTAGGAATGGCTCATTCTAGACTTGAGTCCGTTCATGGGACTGAGGCCGTTGTTAAAAATGTGGAGGGATCCACTGAGTCTTCCTGCCCGTCTCTGTGAAAAGGATTTAAACTACCGCAAGTGTACAGTCGAGCTGCGCTAGTAGTTGGAGGGGGAAGAATTACCTTTGGCGTCTCATCGGCACGAGAAGAGCCAAGTCGGTGAATACACTGGCTTGTGGCCTGTAATAAGGTAAGTGACTAGAAATACTGTATGTTCCGTGCCCGCCCTCGTTGTTAGGTTAATTTTGTACGATTTGATTTAATTATAAAATATTTTACTTTGGGAAAATAAAAAGTTTTGAGTTTGGGAATTCCAGGATAATTTTGTTTCAGAAGGCGTTCGAAGACTTGTTTTGTTATCGTGGAGTCTCCTTTATCTGATTCGTTCACCCCACGTAAATGTTTTTCTGAAGTAAAAGCTTTCATCTCTACTGGTTCGCTTTCACCTCCACCTCATTTCTTCTGGGGTCGAGCAGTCTCCTCGGGTTTGTTAGAAATTCTTGCACACGTACCTTCTGCATGAAGAGTCGTGCCCTGGATGTCTTATTTGTTTGGTGGGGATCTTATTTTTTTCCCCCCTCCTGGAGAAAGTAAGCTTCAGAGAAATGGAGTTGAAACTAAGGGTTTAGATTGTTTTCCCAGCATTTTATTGCAGGTATAAAAAAAAATGTGTTGCCTTACCTCCTAGTTGTATTCTTTTATGGTGGCATTTTTACATTTTTATTCTTCCAGTGCTCACTTTTTAAAGTAAAGCAGCGTGAGACTGGGTGTAGTTTAGTGGTATAATGCGTGCTTAACATAGGTGATGCCTGGGTTTCACCCCCAGCACTCACGCCAAAGCAGATTGTGTATAGAATCAATCGATTTTCTAACTTGTGCAGTTTGTGTCTGTCTCCCTGTTTTCTTTCACATACCTTTAGGAAATTCAGTTCTTGGAGTATTGCTTGACTTTTCTCTCGCTGCGTTTTACCAGTTTGCTATTCCCTTGTTCATTACCATAGATATTTTAATATGTCTGGCAACATTGGTAATTGTGTTATACTAGAAATGAAAAAGAAAATAGAAAAAGGGATGTAACAAATGTGTTTGCTGAGGAATCTTGGCAGGGAAAAAATGGCTTTGAGTCGGAATTTTGAATTTGGATGTAGTTATGAAAATTTAAACTTGCTCCACAACTAATGTGTGTTATTTTAGATGTGTGATTCTCTTAGGGACAAACTAAAAATTTAGTGTGAAAAAGGTATTATTTACCAGAGGGTACTCTGAAACTGAAAGTATTTATTTTCAGGCAGTTGAGAAAGAAATTTTCTTTCTAGTAGATAAACTTTCTTATTTTGTGTGATACTGGAGATTGAATCCAGGGCTGCATGTATGTTCTGCAAGTGCTCTACACTGACGTGCATTACCAGCTCTCTCCGCTTTTTATTTTGAGCAAAGGTCTTGCTAAGTAGCCCATGTGGACTTTGAACTTCTGATTTTCCTGTCTCATCTTCTGGAGTAGCTGGGATCACCACTGTGCCCGGTGATAAAGTGTAGTATTAACGATCATTTTAAAAATGTCTTTCTGTGGGCCACGCCTTCAGCTACTATAAGTATGGCTTAAATCTTGAAGGACAGTGCTGAGGAAACCATTCCTGCTGTCCAGGTGAGTAGCCCAAGTCCTTCAACTTCTCCTGCCTCCTTATTAATGCAGCACTTTGCTTGATGGGAGCCAAACTGTTGGTTTTGTTCCCACCCAGCCTGGCTGCACCCTTCCTGTCTCTCCCCATTTTCTCACATGAAAAGCTGGCCGAGCCTGTTTTGCTGTTGTGGCTGCCCCAAGGGCAGAATGAGTACGTTGCATGTTTAGCTGTAAATCAGGAGCTACAGATTCATCTTTCCTTCCCTCAAGATCATAGGTAGCTAACTATACATTGATAGGGAAAAGAAAAGGTATTAACTTTTTTAGGAAGTGAGTCCTTTTTACAAATTGTTTGTGTTTCTTTCTGATAAAGAGAGATCGAAGGACCTTTACTAAGAGAGAAGGTGTGTGCGTGGGGGGTGTAGGGGGTGGTTTAGCTGTGCAGGAGGTTGGGTGACTTTGAAAAGTTAGCAGATTAGAGCTGCTGATTCTTTCTCTGTGCCACGGCTCAAAGGAAGCATGTCAGTACGTGTTCTGTAGAACCAAGTTAGCCAAGTGTCAACAGCGCATTCTTAATTAAAAAGGAGATTCAGGAAAATTGATCTTCAGCTACAAATCTATTTCAACACAGACTGGAGGCTTTCCTTTCTATTTTGTTTCTGATCTCTTATCTCCTTCACTTAGCTTTTATATATAAATTTGAAAAGTGTCTCGCAAAGTATTGCTCAAAAGAAAAACAAAGTGAAAGTTTAGCTTGGTGCAGGGAACTGTGTAAACATATTCAAATCAGAGCTGTCTTATAATTCCAGTTCAGTATCCGCCAGCCACTCTGTGTTATGGGGCAGCCTCTTAAGTCCTGGTTTCTTCATCTTGTTGCTTTTACTGTTCCCTATCTCGCATTGAAAGAATTAGGTGGAAGTTGGCACAGAGTGGTGTTTAGTAAGCATCACTATCTATGTCAGCGTGTTCTCAGAAGCTGGAGGGGCCATTGTAAGTGGAAAGAGATCAGAGGAAGGTGAGAACCAATACCCGGGAAATGAACAACACAGTTGAGAAGAGAATGATTTATACAGAGTCTAATGGAGTCTTAAATTGATGGTTGTGGCCTAAAGCAGTTAAGGAAGGCTTTGGAGTTGTGTGGCATTACTCAGGGTCTAATTTGGTTAGGGGATTAAGAAGATAAGGGTGCTTTATAGGGGAGTTGCTTAAGCAAAGGTAACGCGGTTAGGTACCTCTCATCATTTATAGAAGACAGAAAAGGTATTGGAATGGAATACCTTTTAACAGTCTTATTTCTCTAACCTTTGATTCCATCCACCCGCCCCCATGTTTTCTGATGTGGTGAATATTCCTGCAGTAGCCTCCGTGTTTGGCCATCTTTTGGCAACTTCCATTCTTTTAAGGCAGAGGTGAGCAAGTCTCTTTTTAAAAAAATCTGGGTAGTTAATATTTGAGGGTGTGCAGACACGTATCGGTGCTGCTCAGATTCTTCTCTTTGTAATCCTTTAAAAAAAAAAATCTAAAATCGGCTGGGGATTCAGCTCAGCGGTTTGGTGGCCTGCCTCGCAAGCGCAAGGACCCGAGTTTGATCCCCGGTACCAAAAAAAAAAAAAAAAAAATTCTAAAATCCATTCTTTGTTCTGGGCTACACAAAGTCATGCTGAAGACCAAGGGTGGACCCCCGGTATAAGTGGGTGCTTTTTTCCAGGCCCCCTAAGGTGTGTGACGAGAATGTGGCTCCTGATGGAGCTCTTTTAGCTCCCCATTTTGACACAGTGTCAGGGTGGTCCATATTCAATGTTTCCTTGGCCAATCTTCTGCAAAGCTTCTGTTTGTTTTTTGTTTGTTTGTTTGTTTGTTTTTGGTCCGGGGATTGAACTGGGGACCTTGCACTTTGGAGGCAGGCGGTGGATTCACTGAGCTAAATCTCCAGCCCAATGATCTCTTTCATGTCTTATCTAAGAATTTCTGACAGATCATTAGATGGGAAAGGGTGAAGTTGGGTTGCTGGGAGCTATCAGCTTATGAGTGCTTCTCAGCCTAGGGTGATTTTTGTCCCCTAGTGACATGCTTAGTTCTCGTGACTGGGGACAACCCAATGCTGAAAATCTGAACAGTGCACAGGAAACCTTCCCTTCCACCAAAGAATTGTCCGGCCTACATGCAGAGTAAGTGCTGAGGCTGAGAAACACACCTTGTGTGACAGGTTTGGTCTCTTATTTCGTGGGTAGTTTTATTCCCCTGTGGACCTGTGCAAGGCTGAAAATGTTACTAGAATTGCAGGGTTCTGACAACTGCATAGTTGTGACATGTCTGTTAAACAGTTTTGTGAGAATTCCCTACTTCCTTATCTCCCAGAAAAATTTAGGGCCATTGTCTCCCCCAGGACATGTTCATTCCTTTGGCTTTTCTATGTTGTTGTCACACTCTTTGAAAATGGCACCGGGGGCTTGGAGATTTAGCTCGGTGACTCTGCTGCCTGCCTCGTAAGTACAAGGTCCTGAGTTCGATCCCTGATACCATTAAAAAAAAAAAAAAAAGGCACTGGATTAATAAATACTTCAAATAGTATCTCCTTCTGCAGATCATCAGTGACCCCAGTTAGTAGAAATTGGTCTGTTGCTAAAACATCTATGTGATTAATTTTTCTCAGTAGCAGCACCTTATCTCATCACTAGGTGATGTCAGGAGAGGGTGGAGGATGCAGACACCATCTACTGTGTGAGCTTGGTGATTAGATTATGTGGTATTCGAAAGGGCAGATGGTGAGTTCAGATTTTTCAGTTGTAGATGTGGCCCTCAAAAGGTCTGGTCGAGCCAGGCATGGTGGCACAGGCCCAGCCATTTGGGAAGGCTGAAAATTCAAGTTCACCCTAGGCAATTTAACAAGAACCTATCTCAAAAAATAAAAAGAGCTGGGGGTGTAGGTCAGAGGTAGCCACCCGTGTTCAATCCCCGGTGCTATGTTTAAAAAAACACGTCTCAGTTATCCTGGGTTATGAGAGCAGCCACAGGGCTCTGGGAAGGGGCAGGGCATCTCTTATTTAAATGGCTGCTTTGTGCACTGGGCTTACTTTATCTCATTTAATCAGCACAAAAAGCCCAGGGAGGTAAAGATTATCACAGCTGTGCGTTTTGCAGATAAGCCAAAGTGTGGGGGGGGTTAAGTAATTGGCCAGGAACATATGGCTACTTTTCTTCATGTAGCATATTTAACAGCAAAGAGATAGAGCCAGTCGAGGGACAACACAAAAATGAGTTTGCCTCCCCACTGTTAGGTAGCAGCGTCTCTTTAATGAGAGAGGGAGGAGAAAGCTCAGGTGGAAAGTGGAAAGTGATCTTAAATTTCAAATGGAGAAAGATATTACTCAATGGATAAACCTTCAGTCAATTGGGGTACTTGGCAGGGGAAATTCTTTGTATGGGTGTGTGACAGAATGGAACCCAGGACCTTGGCACGTGCTAGGCTAGAGCTGCGCTGCTACACACTCAGCAGCACCTTAGGCGGCATTCTGGGTGCCTGCTCTGTGATTTGTTTTAACATTGCTCCCTCTTAGATTGCACTGAATCGTACATTAGGACCTTTCCTTCATATCTGTCTTCCTTTTTAAAATGTATTATGAAATACTAAGCTAAGTGTAAAATGAGGCAAGCGCCCCAGTAACTGTCACATGGATGTCCCTTGCATCTATGTACTAGGGATTGAACCCAGGCCCTTTGCACTGAGTTACATCCCCAGACATTTCATTATGTTTTTGAGACAGGGTCCTACTAAGTTCCTTAGGTTGGACATGAACTTATAATCTTCCTGCTTTACTCTCTCAGCTCAAATATCTGTTTTTTGTTGTTGTTTATTTGTTTTTAATTGCTTGTTTTGGCTTTTTGAAACCGGATCTCTTGTGTAGCTCAGACTGACCTTAAACTCGCAGCAATCTTCCTGCCTCAGCCTTCCAAGTGTTAGGATCGTCGGTGTGCACTCCCATGCCTGGGCTGGTCTTTGTTTTTTGGGTACCGGGGATCGAACTAAGGTCCTTGCACTTGTGAGGCAGGTGGTGGAACCACTGAGCCAGATCCCTGGCCCTTGGTTTTTGTTTTCGTCTTTGCAGTATTGGCAGTAGAACTCCAGGGCCTGATGCATGCTAGGCAGGTACTCTACCTTTGAACCACACCCCAGCCCTGGCTAGGGTTTTAAACTCTATAGAAAAGATGCAGTTCTATAATATAATTGATGTGCATTGTACTACATTACAAAATTTATTCACATTAATACATAATACAAAATACTACTATAGTATTGAAATCTGAATAAGTTACATATTCCAGTGACTTTTTTTTTTTCCCCCAAAGACTGTTAGCCTTTGTAAGTAACTATTTTGGTGGTAATACAAAATACTACTATAGTATTGAAATCTGAATAAGTTACATATTCCAGTGACTTTTTTTTTCCCCCAAAGACTGTTAGCCTTTGTAAGTAACTATTTTGGTGATGATATATACTTATTTTAGTGAAATTCTAAATCATAAAATGTAGTGGAAATGTGTTCCGCTTTCCCCCTCAAGCTGAGTTTGAGCCAAGACTGAAGAGTGAGTCATTTTCGCTGGCTTTACCCACACATTGTACTGACAAGGCGAAGGACGGCGTTGAAACCAGGCATGGTGGCATGTGCCCATGTTTCAGCTCTTAGGAGGCTGAGACAGAAGGATCACTTGAGTTCAGAGACCTAGACCAGCCTGGCAACATAGTGAGACCCCCTTGTCTGCCCATTAGATTGCACTGTTTAAAAAAAAAAAAAATGTCATTGTGGTGGTACGTGCCTGTAATCAGCACTGTGGCTCAGGTACGATCATTTTGAAGCCATCCTGAGCAATTTAGCAAGACCCAGTCTCAAAACAAAATATAAAAAACAAAAAACTGGGGGTGTAGCTCAGCCTGAAGCCCTCTGCGTTCAGTTCCCAGTACCACAGCGCCTCCTCCCACCCACCCCACCCCAACCAAATGTGAAAAATACCCATTGGCCTTTGTTGGCTTTGAGTGCTTCAATTATTTCTAAATCTTTTTATCACAGAACTAGCATTTGCTACCATAAAAAGTGGGATATGGGGGAGAGGATTTAGCTCAGCGGTGCTGCTGCCTGCCTCACAAACACAAGGTCCGGAGTTCGATCCCCGGTACCAAAAAACAAAACAAAACGGGATATCCAAAGGTGTTCTAAAAGTAATGTAAAGGAGAAGTTCTGAGTATAAGAAGTGTCACAGAAACAGTGTCAGCAAGTCCATCTATCTCACGTGAGGCCAGAGTAGGTCTTGTAATACTTGTGGTCTCTTTAAATTCCTGGTCGGTGCATGTGTAAAGTCAGGTAAAATGAAGACAGAATGAAGGATTTGCATTAGTACTCTAACAGAGATTCTAGCCCTGGATTCTGATTAACCTTGTGGACTCTATATTTGAAATGAAAACCCCTGCACTGAGCATCTGCACATTTGCTGTTACCTGAACAAACAACTTTTATTACTGGCAACACCCAAGACGTGGACGTCTGACCCGAGGGAGCACAGGGAACTTGAGGGAGTGTGTGCACCCTAACCCTAAGCAACCACACTGAAGTTTTGAAAGAGTTTTACCTGGGGTTTCACTTGGGGTTACAGTAACTTCTTTTTACCTCTGCAGCACGTTTCCTTCACTGAATCGCACAGGTTTAAACTTTGAGAAGAGTGGTTCAGACTCTCGATATGGAGCCTCCCAAGTTGAGGAGATGGGGAATATAATTTTAGCGATGATATCGGAGCCTTACAGTAAGTCACTGCCATCATCAGTCATAGAAGAGGATCTCACGACCCGCCCTTGACCCGTGCTTTTGAATTTGTTCCCACAACCTTGCATGTCTCATAGCTGAAGTGCTGACTTGTGTTCTCTCGTGTTTAGATCACAGGTTTTCAGACCCAGAGAGGGTAAACTACAAGTTTGAAAGTGGCACTTGGTAAGTAGTTGAATACTATCCACTTGAGTTTTAAAAAATTTTTATTATTGTTTAGAAACTTAACCTTTTGACTATCCCTTCGTGGTAGACCATTTATTAAAGTAAGCGTGGGACTAGGGATGTAGCTCCGTGGCCCTTCACTTGCCTTACAAGTACAGTGTCCTAAGTTCAATCCCCAGTACCAGGGAAAAGAAAAATGAAACACAAAACAAAACATAACGTAAGCTTGGATATTGGGACCAAAATTTAATGAAATGCGGTATTGGCATCTTCAGTCATCCACATTAAGTGGGACATCTTAATGTTGTATGTGTGATTCTTCATTTATTCCTTTAAAATTTAACCATCCGCCCACTTGGAAAAACTCCAAAGGAAAAAAATGAGAGTTCACAATTTTTTACTGAGATCAAGTGTGTTTATCAGCTTTTACCTGAAGGCAAAGGAGACGGCTAGGAAGAACTAGGAAGCTGTGCTGTGTCCATCTGTGAGCACGGGTGCGCCTGGGGAGGTGTGTGTATCACTGCAGTGACCTGCGTGAGCCTGACGTGGGTAGAAGCTTCTGATGGCTTTGCCCATGGAGAGGCTTCGAAGCCTGTGTAGCTGTAAAGAAGGTGACTCACTAGGAAAATGTTCTAGGATCGCTGAAAATACAAACCTCAGAAGGACAGATGGCAAAAGATGTCAGAATGTATAATAGGTGATTTCCAAATGTCCTGTGGAGGTGTCGGCACTCCCTAGTGTTAACGTGAACACCCCGGGGTGACTCCAGTTTTGCAGGGAAAATGTTTTCATGGCAGAGATCTGACCGCATGCACACGCTCCTAATGTGGGTTAATTTCCAGCTCTGTTCTGTAAATTTTGTTGCAAGTTGGATTTAAACACCCACTTGTTACTGCCTAGATCTGCAAATTAATTTAAATCTGTCCTTGGTTCTAGCAAGTTTCAGGCCACGAGGGGACTGGGAGAAGCTTGCGTCTTGCGAGTTGGCCCTGGGGACCTTTGAGTTCCTGGCAGGCGAGTGGCTCCTCGGCTCACAGACGTGCTGGAGGAGCTGGTGGTCTTTGTAGAGTGAACAGACTCAGAGCTGACAGCTCCTGAGGAAAATGAGGCCGTAGGGCGAGTCTGTCTAAACTGCAAATAAATGAGACCTCACGGGTCACCAGGCGCATTGCCTGGCAAGGGCTCCTGGATGTCACACAGCAAGCATTAACTTTGCAAACTGAAGTTTTGCTTTGTCTGCAGCAGCAAGATGGAACTTATCGATGATAACACAGTGGTGAGGGCGCGGGGTTTGCCGTGGCAGTCTTCGGACCAGGACGTTGCGAGATTCTTCAAAGGACTCAATATTGCCAAGTTGGTTTCCTTTCACCTCTGCTTTACTTAACCATCCCAAAGGGTCGCCGGGCTTCCTATCATCACCCTTTCCTCCTCACAATTACTTTCTACCTGCCATGCCTCTCATTCTTTTCAAAGGGGTGGCGCAGCACTTTGTCTGAATGCTCAGGGTCGGAGGAATGGAGAGGCTCTGGTGAGGTTTGTGAGTGAGGAGCACAGGGACCTGGCCCTGCAGAGGCACAAACATCACATGGGCACCCGGTACATTGAGGTATGATTCTCCTGGGACTCTGCCCCTGCGTGAGCGTGAACGTGGAGTGAGGGCTCGGAATTTGGCTGTTTGAACTTCTCTTTGTGTTCGTAGGTTTATAAAGCCACTGGTGAAGATTTTCTCAAAATTGCTGGTGGTAAGTGCCTTTTATATAATGTCTTTAGTTAATAAAAGAAAGCATTGAACCTATGTATTAAGAGTAGATCTGGGGCTGGGTGTGGTGGTGCATGCCTGTAATCCCAGCACTCGGGAGGCTGAGGCAGGAGGATCGCTGTGAGTTCGAGACCAGCCTGGGCTACATAGTGAGTTCCAGGTCAGTCTCAACTACATAATGAGACCCTGTCTCAAAAAACAAAAACAAATACAAAAACAAAAAGGAGTTGATGAAGGCCGGGGATTTGGGTCAGTGACACTGTGCCTGCCTCGCAAGTTTAAGGCCCTGCTTCGATCTCTGGTACAAAAAAAAAGATTAGATAATAGGGTTTTTTGGTTTTGGTTTTGGTTTTGGTTTTAGTTTTTGGTTATTTGAGACAGGGTCTCACTATGTAGTTGAAACTGACCTGAAACTCACTATTTTTTAGCCCAGGCTGGTCTCAACTCATAGCAATCCTCCTGCCTCAGTCTCCCTAGTGCTGGGATCACAGGGGTGCGCCACTACACCTGGCTGATAATAGGGGTATGATGGGCCTGGTAGTTCAGGAGTAGAGCCTTAGTTCAGCCCTTGGTTTTGTTTTCACCACACACACACACACATCATGAATGATTTTTATTTCCCAATCAAAAATATATAAGAACTCTTTTTTTTTGGTACTGGGAATCAAACTCAGGCAGGTGGCAGAACCACTCGCTAAGTTCCCGGCCCAAGAACTCTTTTTGTTTCTTTTAATAGAAAAAAAAAAAAAACTTTGAATAGTATTAGTGAGCTTAAGGTACTGTTACACTGAATGCCAGGCTTGGTGGCACACACCTGTAATCCCAGCACTGTGGAGGCTGAGGCAGGAGGATGAGTGGGAGTTCAGGCCAGCCTGGTCTACACAGTGAGTTTAAGGCCAGGATCCTGTCTCAAAAAAAAAAAAGTACTACTACACTCCCCGAGGCTTGACCCAACCTATTAAATAGCCATAAAAATGCCATAAAAAACGTACAAAGGTGTTGACCTGAAATAAATCTTTTTCCCTTTAACGTATGGGTGTTGGACATTGGGTCTCAGAAATGAGAAAAGTAACTTAAGACATTCCAGAATTGTAGAAAATATCCATTTAAAAAAAGTACAAGGATGAATGATAATAAAAATCACATATAAAGGAAAAGGGTAGTTTTTGTTTTTTTGTTTTGTTTTTGAGACAGGGTCTTGATATGTTGGTATTGAACTCATTATGTAGCCCGGGCTTGTCTTGAACTCTTGGCAATCTTCCTGCCTCAGCCTTCCGAGTGCTGGGATTACAGGTCTGTACCACCACACCCAGCAGGAAGGGGTAATTTTGGAAAGAAATGAGTCTAAAACCTTTTCAAACAGCCACACTGTAATACCTGAGACTGTTGAATATTTGTTTCTAGTTTTTCTCTAAATTACATCATCAGTGTCAAGAAGCGTATTAGTTTTATCTAATTCTCAAATTGTAACTTTTTTTAAGGCGTAGCTTTAAACCTGTAAATAACATATATAAAAAAATAGTATTTTGTGTAATTTTTTGTCAACTACACATATATCTACTTTTTTTTTTTTTTTTTTTTTTTTTTTTTTTTTGGTACCCGGGATCGAACTTGGGTCCTTGCTCTTGTGAAGCAGGCACCAGAACTACTGAGCTAAATCCCTGGCCATATACACTTACTTTTTAAATGTGTATGTTCTGTTCAGGTTGTATAATTTGTTTGTTTGTTTATTTTTAGACATTGTCTGTGTAGTTCAGGCTGCTCTTGAGTGCACTATGTAGCCCAGGATGGCCTTGAATGTTCGGTTTTCTTACAACTTCCTTTCTTTGATATTTTATAAACATTTTGCAATGTTACTCATTTTCCTCAAACGTTAATTCTACTTAGTGTATGTGCCATAAAGTTTTTAAACATCCTTATTCTACATCTAGAGCTTATTTCTAGCATTCACTTTAAGTATGTTGCAGTAAATATTTTTGCATTTCTGTGCTATTCACTAGGCTAAAATCTAAAAATAGTATAGCAGAACCTAAGAATTATGGACCCCGTTTTAAGAAAATATTGACACCTCGTACTAAGTTCCATTGGGCAACTTTGACTTAAATGCAGAACATTTGTTTTATATAGAGATAAATTTGTATTCTTGCATAATATAGCACTGGTGACTTTTTTGCAATGAGAAACAGGGTAACATCCTGTTAAAGCACAACTCACTAGTGTATTCCTATTTTGGCACTATTTCTTTAGAAATGGCCTAAGCCTTCAAAATTTAGGGCTTTAATAAGATTACCAAGGGTGGGGGATTTAGCTCGGTGGTGCAGCACCCAACTTGCAAGCACAAGGTCTTTAGTTCGATCCCAGTATCAAAATAATAATAATAATAATGATAAGAAGAAGAAGAAGAAGAAGAAGATGATCACCAAAATTCCAAAGCAGTGTTTGATTGGCTGGGGGTAAAATACATCTGGAGTTACATATTCTTACCCTGAATGCTAGGGTCCCATGGTGGCTGAATTGTAAATTGGGAATGGCAAAGTTAACTAATATTCTCACTGTTGCCTGGGATTTCATTGCATGTGAATAGTGTGATGAGAATTTCCTATTGAGTCAGGTGTGGTGGCACATGCCTGTAATCCCAGCATTCCAGGAGGCTGAGGCAGGAGGATTGCCTTGAGTTTGAGGCCAGGCTAGGCTGCATAGTGAGTTCAAGGCCAGCCTGAACTACAAAGCACAATCCTCTCTCAAAAACACAAAAAAAATAAAAAAAAATTTTTCCTTTAATTAATTAATTAATTAATTAATTTACTTATTTATTTATTTATTGTTTTTTTGAGACAGGGTCTCACTATGTAGTTGCGACTGACCTGGAACTCACTATGCAGCCCAGGCTGGTCTTGAACTCACAGCGATCCTCCTGCCTCAGCCTCCCGAGTGCTGGGATTACCGGCATGCGCCACCACGCCCAGCAAAAATTTCTATTAAGGAAAGTGTTCTACTGTATGAGTTTGATGGACATGCACTTAAATATTCATTATGTGGCATGTGGTACAGAATGCTTTAGTTTGGAGCTGGACAAGATGGTAGACACCTGTAATCCCAGCCCTCGGGAGGCTGAGGCAAGATGATTGCTGTGAGTTCGAGGTCAGTCTCAGCTACACAGTGAGCTCACGGATAACCTGAACTACAGAGCAAGACCCTGTCTCAAAAAAAACTCAGAATACCTAGAATGCCTTCGTTTGGGCAGAATGTTGATACACTGGAGCGGTATGCCAACTATATTCGTTACACTGTTTTTCTCAGTTGTGTTTGAAACTTTTTTTGTGGTACTAGAAGCCTTGGGCTTCACATGTGCTAGGCAAGTGCTCTATCACTGAGCTACATCCCAGCGCTTTGAATCTCTCTGAGTTGCCCAACTGAGCTGAAACTTGGGGTCTTCCAGCCTCACCCTCCCAAGTAGCTTGGATCGCAGGCGTGTGCCCCAGTGGCTGGTTTTGTAACTTTCTCCATAAAAAGCAATTAGGTAAATTATAAACCCATAGTGCTTTATCAGCATTAACCAACTTAATTCTCATAATTTTTAAAAATTGTGGATAATAAATTTTATTTTATCCCATTCCCCTCCCTAAGTCTCTGCCCATAATTCTGTGTTGTTTTTTTGTTGTTGCTGTTGTTTTGTTTTTGATTCTTTGAGATGCAGTCTTTCTGTAGTTTAGGCTGGCTTTAAACTCACTATGTAGCAGAAGCTGACCTCGAACTCATTTCAATCCTCCTGCCTCAGCTTCCTGAGTGCTGGGATTACACACGTGCACCACCAAGCCGTCTCAATGGTCAATGTTTTATGAAGCAGGCAGTTTTACAGATGTTGGAATTAAGGCACAAGAGGTTAAGCTTGCTAAGTTTCCCTAGTAAATTGTCTGGCTCCAGGGCCTGTGCTTGTTGTTGCTCTGGTTGCAGTTCTGGGAGTCAGATGGTGGACCCTGTGTGTGGTCCGCAGGCGCTGCCACAGAGTTAACACCTTCAACGCCCATGATGCCTGAGGCGGTTGCCCCCCAGGAGAAGAGCCAGCTGGTCTGTGATTTAATGATCGGACCAGCTTTCTACAAACATGGCTGTTTTATGGAAAGGCTGGCCGGAACGGCTTCAAATTTAAGAGAAGCCAATGTTTTTATCCCCAGGGTGTCATCAGTATGAATTCAGTAGGAAGGTGGGTCAAGATATTGAAGACATTACCAGGAGTTTACGGAATTCAAAGCCGTTGTCTCCCCGTTTCTCCCAGGTACCTCCAATGAAGTAGCCCAGTTTCTGTCCAAGGAGAATCAGGTCATTGTGCGCATGCGCGGGCTTCCTTTCACGGCCACAGCTGAAGAAGTGGTGGCCTTCTTTGGACAGCACTGCCCCATCACTGGGGGGAAGGAAGGCATCTTGTTCGTCACCTACCCGGATGGCAGGCCGACGGGAGACGCGTTTGTCCTCTTCGCTTGTGAGGAATATGCACAGAACGCCCTGAGGAAGCACAAAGACTTGTTGGGTAAAAGGTACATCGAACTCTTCAGGAGCACCGCCGCTGAAGTTCAGCAGGTTGGTTTGATTCTTCCTCTTTTTTGCTTTTGTTTTTTGAGGCAAGGTCTGGCTAGGTAGTTAAGGCTGCCCTCGAGCTCACTGTGTAGCCCAGCCTGGCTTGAACTCGTGGCAGTCTTCCTGCCTCAGCCTCCCAAGGGCTGGATTACAGGTGTACCCCACCACACGCGGCAAACAGGTCGTTTCTAACACTATGTTCGGACTTCTGACTTGTTTGTTTTTTAATCTTTGAAAACAACCTTACGTTATTCCTTGCGTTAAAATCTTGGAGAATACAAGAGAATATAAGTACATGAAAATAGTCTGATTCTATGACCACAGAGGAACATACTGTTTTTTTGTATTTGATTTTCTTACATTGTTTTAAAACTGTATCTTGAAAGCTTGTCCATGTTTGAAAGGTTTCATATTTAAATTAATATACCTCACTGTGGTACATATTTTATTTAGAAATTCCTCTATTCTATGTTTGGGTCAGTTTCTTATTCTACCTTTAGAATTTCCTATATAAACAGTTCTCTAAGGAGGACATGGTGGTGCAAGCCTGTAATCTCAGCACTCTTGGAGGCTGAGGCAGGAGGATTGCAGGTTCAAGCCCAGCCTTGGCAATTTAGTGATTTAGCAAGACTCTGTCTCAAAGTTAAAAATAAAGGGATGGAAATGTACATTAGTGGAAAGGGCCTAGATTCAAACCTCACTACCACACACACACACACACACACAAACACACCAAAACAAACTCCAAACATGTTTGTAAAACTTTTATCAGTTTCTGACTGATTTCTTTAGAGCTAGATCGATATATAGAGCATAAATTTCAAGATGTTTAGATTTAAAAGGCTTAAAAGATTTTAAGTTTGAAAGATTGCTTTAGCTATTTTGTTTTCAGTGTACTCAATTGGTGTCCCATAGGAGAAGAGGTTGATTTAATGACTCCTTTTTTTGTTTTGCAAGTGTTGAGGATACTTACTCTAATTATTTCTGTAAATTCACAAAATGACTTTGTGAAGTTTCTGCAGACTGCTGTATATCGTACTTTAAAATAATTGCCCAAGGCTGGGGATTTAGCTCAGTGGCACTGCTCCTGCCTTACAAGAGCAGGGTTCTGAGTTCGACCCCTGGTACCACATGCATGAATGAATGAATGAATGCCCAGAGTTCTGGGGATTTAGCTCAGTGGTGCTGTTCCCTGCCTGCCTAGCGCAAGGTCCTGAGTTCAATCCCTGGTACCAGGAAAAACAAAATTGCCCTAATTAACAGAACCTTTAGGGTTGCCACAAGGCAATTTTGGGTGTGGGTGAACTTTTTCTTCATTTCACCATCCCTACTGCTTTATTTAACAAGTGCAAAGTAGTCGTGGGCTCTATCATTGTATGAGAAAGGGAAAAACAAATTCTTTGTAAATAGAAAGAGTGAGGGAGGGGGTAAAGGGAGGGCAGGGGGTGGGGAAGAGTAGGAACTAAGATATGTCACGTAAAGGTACAAGACCTCAGCGATGAATGTAACTGTACTGTATACATAAAAAGTACCGATAAACTCAATGAGAAATTGAGTAATTGAGCAGCTTCTGTCTGGCAGGTCATACACATTGCTGGACCATTCTTTCCTGGTTTTCTAGTCTTGTTCTATGCCTGTTGTTTTAGATGCATAGCAATTGTATAACTTGGAGAAGGTTTTCTGACTCTAGCATTGCTTTAGATGTGCCATATTTGTTCTTTGATTCTGTCACTTCTTCCCCAACTACTAAATATGTTGGGAGTAAAGAAGTTGTGCACATTTTAGGGAAGGGTTCATTGATACAGCCACATTTTCAGTGTGTGAGACATTCAAGTCTGCAGTGGTCAAGGTTCCTAGAAAAGCTGGGAGTGCCACAAAGGGCGTTGGCACAGCGACCGACTTCCTAGTATTACAAATTAGTTCCCATGGTGTAAGATAAAAATGGACAAGAAATTCATGACTTAAGATTTGCCTGGAGCAATTGTTCAGGCCCATGGTCCATGCTCAGGATAGCTGAATTCCAGAATCTAAAAGATATCGAAGACCCTCTATCTTGGTACTGCCTCAGATTCCCATGGAAACTAAATTACTGTCTTTATGGTCACCAATTTTTTTTTTTTTTCAGTTTGCATTTTCCAGATGTTCTGTGTGCTTTTATGTGATGTTGTCTTTTAATATCATTCAAAATCATTATTTTTCCTGTGGTTCTTTTGCTAAGTCATTCTGTCTAATTCTTGTGTTTGGAGGTAGAGCATGAAGAGAATATTAAAGGGAATGGAAAATTCCATTGTGTTGGAAAATTAAATCTAATAAATTGCCACATATGTCCACATTTTCCAGATTTTTATAAAAGCCCACTTACTGTGCATAGTGGTGCACACCTGCAATCCCAGCACTTGGGAGGCTGAGGCAGGAGGATCATAAGTTTGAGTCCCACTTGGGCAACTCACTGAGGCTCTGTCTCAAAAATTAGGGAAGGTGGCTCAGGGGCAAAGGCCTTGGGTTCAATGGCCAATTAAAAAGAAAAAGCAGAATGTAAGGCCTTTTGTTTCAAAGGAGTAGTGCTATGTTTGCCCAGGTAAACACAGTTTTCGTAAGTACACTGTGTGGTGTGTGGCTTCTGTGTTTGGCAGAGGCAGGTATTGTGCATTTCCCAGCTGAAATGCATGAATCTCTTTCTGCATCAGTGCCTCTCAAACTTTTATATATTTAATGAATCGGCTGAAGAGCTTGTTGAAGGGCAGATTCATATTTCTGAGGTCTGGAGTACACCTGAGACTGCATTGCTTATTTTTATTTTCTTTTTTCTTTTGTCCTGGAGAGTACAGCCAGGGCCTTGCCCACACAAAGCATGCACTGTACCACTGAGCCACAGCCCAGCCCCTGGACTCTGCATTTCTGTTTTTAGTCAGGGTCTTGCTTTGTGGTTCAGGTTGGATTGCAACTCAGTGATCCTCCTGCTTCAGCCTCCCCAGCACTGAGATTATAGATGTGTACCACCCTGCCTAGCTAGATTCCACATTTCTAATGGCTCCCCAGAAATGCCAGTGTTAGTCTGCAGAAGATCAGGAATAGCAAGTTTCTAAATCACTTCTATTTTGCTTTGAGTGCAGGTGCTGAATCGGTTCTCCTCAGCCCCCCTCATTCCACTCCCAAACCCACCCATTATTCCAGTACTACCTCAGCAATTTGTCCCCCCAACAAATGTTAGAGACTGTATCCGCCTTCGAGGGCTTCCCTATGCAGCCACAATAGAAGACATCCTGGACTTCCTGGGGGAATTCTCCACGGACATCCGTACGCACGGGGTTCACATGGTACTGAATCACCAGGTAAGAGGGTAATGTATTTGCTTCCCCCCACCCCACCGGGCTCAAAAGCTCTCTTCTGAAAGAGTACACATACTCTTTAGTTTTATAGTAAGTCTTTAAGGAAGGATTTAGCTGTGAATACAAGAAGTATTTTGGGTGTAGTCCAGAAAGAATGCTGCCGTTTATCACGGTCGTTCGAATTCAGCTCTCCTCCCTTCATCACAGAAAAATCCGTCGCACCATTGGTAGTCAGGTGGGAACCGGGTAGGTGGGTGCAGCATTACCCGTGCAGCCAGTGAGCTCTGACTCTGATGCTTTGGTGTGAAAACCGTCGCGAATGAGGCACAGGCAGCTGAGCATGCCTGAGTCCCAGACAATTTTGTATCCACAGACTGTTTAGAAATGACTTATTTCATCCCCGTTAGACAGTGACGCTGTCTCTGTAGGGCGCAGAGTCGAGGAGGCTGTGTAGACGGTGCCTTGAGCACGGTGGGGATCATAGCAAGCACGTGGTTGAGATGCTGAGAGGCCTCCACTGAGATCTGTGTCCCCTCGGTGTGCCACTGTCGTTTGGCTTCTGCTTAAAAAGGACGTCACACTGGTTGCAGGACAATTTACCAATATTTTTTTGTTAAGCAAGGACAAAAGTCTGTAACCTCATAAGGCAAGTAGTTCTAATTAAAACTTTGGCATTCCGCTAAAAGTTAACTTGTATTAAGTTTTGGAAATGTTTTCTGAGCACTTTGGGTTGAATATAGGCTGATATTAGAGATAGTCATTTTTTCTCCCCCTCACAGCTAATTTCCCCCTTTTCACTTGGCGATGTGTCCTTCTCATCAGTGTAATCTTGCCCCGCTGGAAGCACGCATCCCTGGGTGCAGCAATCAGAAATTTAGTACCAGCACCCAGCACTCACTCTAACTCTTAAGTTAATATTAAGCCATACACTACCTTTTCATCTGATAACCCCCTTAGCCTGCTTGACTGGTAGGAGTTTATTTCTATTTTATTTTATTCTTGTACTGGAGACTGAATCCAACACCTTTGTACTGTGCTATATCCCAGCCAATTTTTTTTATTCTGAGACAAGCTCTCGCTAAGTCACCAAATTACACAGGCTGGACTCAAGTTTTCTGTCCTCCTGTCTCAGCCTCCTGGAGTGCTGGAATAACTGCCGGTGCCACCATGCCCGACTGCATTATGCCTTTTTGAGTCACCATATCTGGTAACCCTGGGGCCATTACTGTTTAGATACCAGCAGTAGACAGGGTTGCCTCTTGTTGAACCTGTGATTGCACTGGAGAAGAATGCTGCTTTGATGCTGGACAAGCTCTTAGCTGCCCGGAAGATGGTAGGTTTCTGTCTTGGACTGGGCTTGTTGATTTCCCTGGCCTGGTATCTCTTAGGGTAACTTGCATGGTAATCATTTGGACCAAGTATTTCCTAAGAGACTTGTAGGAAACTATAAAATAAGAAAGCAGGCCTATAAACTGGTTGTGTCTCTCTCTCCCTCATAAAATGTTCACACTAAACAAAACCAGGGTGTTGTAGGTCTCTCTGTGGAACAGAAATCTACAGCCATGACTTTAAATAAGCAATTTTAGCAATTACTAAAAGCAGAGCCTCTGAGCCTCTCTTAGAGCTAGCTGAAGGTGCAGGTGGAGGCAGGAGGTGGACAAGGCCACCCTGGCCAGTGGCGATGCAGCTCCCACCTGCCATCACTGTCCCTTGGGCCAGTGTGTCTTATCCGAGTCCCTCGGTCACATTCTGGCCAAGGCCTCAATGAGGGAGGAGGGAGGGACGTGGCAGGGCCGCAGTAGACGAGCGCTGGGAGCCACAGGAGACACTGGTTTGTTCATTTAGAAGGATCTCTAAAGCTCTAAGACTGGTTCTGTTACTAGCTTTTCTCAATCCAATGACATTTAATCGGATTTTTCAGGAGGGAAAAAAAATTTTCAGTATACAATCCCATATTTTGAAAGCAGCAGTCACAAGGAGACCCTTTCAAAACATGTTAATCTGATACTAATTTAACAAACCAGAAAGGCTCACTTGGAGGTATGAGCTCTCAAGACTGTCTCGTGAAGGTTTTGTGGCCATTCTGGTGAGGAGGCGACGTGAGTCTGGTCTCAGATTGTGCTGGCACCCAGACTTGGTGGCTCACACAACTCTGCTGCGGGTGGCCATGACCTTTTGTGTTCTGTTTATTTCCTTGTTGAGGGAGACCATCTCCTCTTGTTTTTATTCTTCCTCACACACCCAGGGCCGCCCATCAGGAGATGCCTTTATCCAGATGAAGTCTGCGGACAGGGCATTTATGGCTGCACAGAAGTGTCATAAAAAAACCATGAAGGACAGATATGTGGAAGTCTTTCAGTGTTCAGCTGAGGAGATGAACTTTGTGTTAATGGGGGGCACTTTAAATCGAAATGGCTTATCCCCACCGCCATGTAAGTTACCATGTAAGTTTTTCTTGGGTCTTGGCGCTATTCTATGCTGTACGCTGGTAGGTGCTTAAGCTGCTTTTGTAACTTTCTGTGCCCCTGGTTCTTTCGGCGGCAGCAAGGTGGTTACATAAGGCTTTCCCATCTGAAATCAGTAGTATCTGGTAATCATTTAAGACCTTGGTTGTGGACACCCATAATTAGAGACACTGCACATAACCTCCTTTTAAATTATCTTCTTGCTTTTCCAGTGGTAAGCAGTTGATTTCTGGAGCTTATTGTGCCCTCAGTAAGCACTGACTCTGAGAGGCAACCTGGCTATGTACATATTTCAGTACGCATTTAAGTATGGCTGGATCCCTTTTCCTTCTTTGTTTCTTTCTTT
>NW_022900917.1:20084313-20102157 GCF_012274545.1 Fukomys damarensis | reverse complement strand
TGTGTGTGTGTGTGTGTGTGTGTGTGTAATATATATGCGTACATGAATTAGCCAAAGTTTCCATCAGATCACAGGATCAGTGCTTAATTACAAGCCATGCTCTCGCTCATCCGCAACTGGGTGCAAGCCATCGGTAATCTTGTTGGAGAGGAATAAGCCCTGTAGTCACAAGACCAAGTTCTAGTTAGCAACTGGAATGTTGGAACCTAACGTTAAAACTTAAGTCTTTCCATGCCGTTTTTACCTTTAAGTTCCACTCACCTCCTCAGGCATGTTGGGCATGTTTAAAGAACCTGGTACTTGGAATATAGCTCAAAGATAACTGAGAAAGTAAACTGCATTTATGTGCTTGGTTCCCATTAAGTGGCCATTTTCAGGAGTTCAGTTTTACTTTGTGGTAAAAAGAAAACTTCATCAACAAACCTGTTTGATAAAGTATTATTTGTAGAACACATTTGGTGGGGCTTAATCCTTTTTCCCCCTTGGAATTCCTAAAGGCTCTTATTCTATTTACCTACTGCTTGCTGTTGGTGAATATCTGTGAGTTGTTAATGAGTGTGAAGCTTTGAAAATTGATGATTACATGTAAGAAAATGTCTTAAGACAATCATGGTTGTATGCTTTCTGCCTCTAAATTACTGAGAGTGTCAGCAGTTACTCCTGTATGTACCCTTAAGGACAGTGCACCGAGCATTGTGAGGTAAAGCGGTGTCCCTGACATGGGCGGCCCAAGTTCTTCTGCTGTGAGAGCCTTTTACTTCTCCCACTTCCTGATCGAAAGCTGGATATACAAGCTGTCTTTGTTTTCTACCTTTTTCTCCTCACAAGCTCTTAAGAAGAAAACATTTTTAAATACATGTTTGACATAAAAATGTATTTGTGTAACTTTAGTACTTTCCAAAATCGAAGGTGAAATGCATAAAAAAAATTTGGCTGTCTGAGTTTTTAGCAGGGCAATTTACTTTTTTAAATACCAGAAATCCAGTTTGTACATGCTAATATTAGGCCTGCTATACTGAAGTTTTTCCTGCCAACTTACCTCCCACAAGTTAAATTGCGTACTGTAAAATTTAATCTAACATCTAAAGCTGTTAAAATAGTGATTGATGAACATTCCCCACTGAAGTCCCCCCTCAAAAAACAGCTAACGTCTCTCTGATATTTTAAAGTTTGTTACTTTAATTCATTTAGAAAAAAATCTTTAGGACAACTACATTTTTATATTCCATGTCTATGCACACTGGGCGTTCATTTAGGACTATAAGAAAAGCCATGCAATGCCAGGTGTGGTAGCTCCCAGCATTTGGGAGGCTGTGGAAGAAAGATTGCTGTGAGTTCAAGGCCAGCCTAGGATACATAGGTGAGACCCTGTCTCAAAAAGAAAAAAGAGGGCCGGGAATTTGGGAATTTAGCTCAGTGGCACTGCTCCTGCATTGCAAGTGCGAGGTCCTGAGTTCAATCCCCAGTACCAAAAAAAAAAAAAAAAAAAAAAAAAGAAAGAAAGAAAAAAGAAAAGCCATGGTTTTATTTGAGGAATGCCCAAATCTCAACCTAATCTCTTTGGTTGACAAAAATTTCTACCTTTCTTTGTTTTTAAGCAGAATAAAATCCTACGATATATGTTTGTCTTATGCATTTACATATATTATGCTGTTAGCAGGTATAATATGAACATGTATAGATTACATAAAATGTATGTGATCCAGCCAGGGATTTAGCTCAGTGGTGCCACCGCCTGCCTCGCAAGTGCAAGGTCTCAAGTTTGATCCCCAGTACCAAAAAAAAAAAAAGTTTAAGAGCCTGTCCTATAATGAATTGCTCACAGAATGTGAGCACAGACCATATAATTTTTTATACTTAGGCATCTTAATGTGTACTATTGGTCTTTCTAAAGTCTCTTTAATGCCAAAGGTCATAATTTAAAACTTTATGAATATCTCACTTCTAATACAGTGTTGGCAAGTATGAAAGAAGTTGAGCATAAGATCATTCTGTTGGTCTTTGTCCTATGTACACCCCTCACTCGTCTGACCACCTCACTTGCCTCTGATGACGTGTAGACACTCTTAGGCGCAAAATGCGGTGGGGTGTCCTGGAAATTTTCATGTAAAAAAGTTACTCTTCATTTTCGCTACTTGGAAAACCAGGTGGTTCTTGGCAATGAAACATAAAGTCTGGGTCCCCAGCTCAGTCAGCTTGTCAGTTAGCTCTGTTTTGCGCAGATGGTCTGATCGACTTGTGTTCGGTCTCACTTATGAAAGGTGGCTGGCAACTGCCCCAACTCAAGGGGGAAGATGTTGAATCACAAGAAAAAAGACCCCTGCCCACCATAGGGCTAGAGAGCGAAACCCTGGGCCTGTTGCACGCTGAACGTGTGCTTTACCACTTAGCTGCACATCCAGCCCCTCCTTGCCCCCATTCCCTAATCTGTGCTAGCCTTTTATCTGCTGACTCTTGGGAAGACCTGTGCATCTATTTCTTTAGGGCTATTTCCAAGGTGGATTTTTTTTCCAGGCCTGAAGATACAGATTAGCTTCCAAGCCCATCTTCTGGATGGCCTTTAGGTGAGAATAAGGCAGAGCTCATCTATTTATTCCCTGTACTTATTAACTTTGGTGCAAAGTGTGCTTTGGCGTAATCCCTGGTAGAGTGTTTTACCATAACCTTTTCCACATCATGCTGTACTACAGGGATAACATCTATGTAAGTGAAAGAGAGTTGCTTGGGATGGTATGAAGGGTTGTGATGGTCTTTACCTTTAAAATACTTAGCTGCAGCAGTGATGTGACTGCTTTAGAGCCAGCTCATATGCGTCAGCTACTACAAATGCATCTCAAAGACTCTCTCTCTGCTCATTTAGGCCTGTCTCCTCCCTCCTACACATTCCCAGCTCCAGCAGCTGTTATTCCTACGGAAGCTGCCATTTATCAGCCCTCTGTGCTTTTGAATCCACGGGCGCTGCCACCTTCCACAGCCTACTACCCGGCCGGCACTCAGCTCTTCATGAATTACACAGCCTACTATCCCAGGTAAGGCCCTGAAGGAAGTCGAAGCAGGGGATAAGCACAAAGGACTCCTTTGATGGCTGTTGCTCTCGCCCACAAAAGAAGATTGTCTGCCTCACTGAAGGCTAACGAGGCCTCGGCTTCTCTGACCAAGATGGTTGTTTCGAAACAAACTGAACAAAGTGTGTTTTTTAACCATATAGGAGCAACATAATGTTCTAGTTACCTAAGTATACAGCTTCCCTTTCTACTCCTCATACTGTAGGTCCCTGAGTGAGTAGCACTGTAATGCTCGTGATAGGGTGGCAAAAGCATGGGAAGGAATCACAAAGCAAAAACCCATAATGGGGACAGCTGTATTTTTAAGTTGCATGACCTCACGTCAACTCACGATAAATAAAAACTGTCTCTTTAAGCTGGGTGCAGTGGCACACACCTGTAATCCCAGCTACAGGAGGCCGAGGCAGGAGGATTACAAGTCTGAGGGCAGCCTGAATAACAAGATCTTGTCTCAAAATGAGGGGAGGGTAGAGAGATACTAGGGGTACAGCTCAGTGATGGAGCACTTGTGTATCATGTGCGAGGCCTTGGGTTCAATCCCCAGTACATGCTGCAAAAACAAAGTAAGTCACAAAAATTTTAGCTTTAAGTTTTCAAGGGCTTACCTTCTTTTGCTCTTAAATCTACTGTAAAAGGGCTGGGGATTTAGTTCAGGGGCATCATGATGCCTGCCTTGCAAGTGCAAGGTCCTAAGTTTGATCCCCAGTACCAAAACAAACAAACAAACAAAATATTTACTATAAATAAATCCAGAGTTAAATTACTTGGTACTTTCTTATATTGTACATCTTGTGTTTGTTTTAGTTACATTCAATTACCTGGGTGGTAGCAGGATGTGAAGGCGAGAACGTTATTTCTTCTAACTGGAGGAAATCACACAACATTTTGGGATCTTACAAAATGATGGGATTGACCAAATTTTTGGAGTCCCTTTTGGGTCTGATTGCTTCTGACTGAGTTGGATGTACAAGAAATGACCTACTTCTCTGTTTTTTTTCTTTTAATTTTTGTTATGTTATGTTTTGTTTTGTTTTTTTGGTACCAGGGATTGAACTTGGGACCTTGTGCTTGTGAGGCAGGCAGTGGAACCATTGAGCTAAATCTCGGCCCTTTAAAAAAATTTTTTTAACTGTCTTTGCCAGTAACCAGTTCACTTTATTAACATGCCTCCAGAATTTTACTTTAGTATAAGCAGTGTTGCTCAAAAATTTCAAAACTGAGCAACAACAGCAACAGAAAACCCCATTCATTCATTAACTCACTCACTCACTCACTCATTTATTTGTTTGTTTGTTTGTTTGTTTTCTTCAGACAGGGTCTGGTCTCACTACATAGTTGAGACTGACCTGAAACTCACTATGTAGCCCAGGCTGGTCTCCAACTCACATTCATTCATTCATTCATTCATTCATTTATTTGTTTGTTTATTTCTTTGTTTTTTTGAGACAGGGTCTCACTATGTAGTTGAGACTGACCTGGAACTCACTATGAAGCCCAGGCTGATCTCGAACTCACACTGATCCTCCTGCCTCAGCCTCCCGAGTGCTGGGATTACAGGCTTGCACCACCACGCCTGGCTCAAAAACCCCATTTATACCAAGCCTTATTTTTTTTTCTATTTAGACTAAATATTTTATTCCTAGTTTTTCACTGTCACTGCTACTGAAACTGTTCCTTATTCCACTGGGGAGGAAGGCTAGGAGGGAAACGTGACACGTGTCAGCGGGCGGGGGAGTGTGGGCTTGCAGACACAGGAGTGACTGACAGAGCACGGAGCCACCCCAGTCGTCACCCAGACCTCGGGACAGCAGGGAAGGTCTCTGTCCACTCGCGCTGTGCCCACTGCACATGGTCCTCCCGAGTCCTGGGACGAGAGGGCACCTTTAGGGGAATGAGACGGAGCCTTTAGTGGAAGCCCCAGGATGGAAGGAACTGACGTGTATAGGTTAATTGCTTGTGTAAATCTGGGCTCCTGCCTATAGATTAATTTTTTTCAACTGTAGTGTAAAAGATTACAATGTACCCAGTAGTAGGTAGGGAAGCAGAGTGAGTAGAGTTCTGCTTTAAGGGGCCTAGGGGTGGGTGGGATAAATCACAATTTTTTTAAAGTTCTGATTAGTGCACCCTCACTCCAGAAATGACCCTTATTACCAGTGTGATGATGGTGGGTGGGTTCTGAAAGAGGACTGTCCACTTCTTCCTTACTGTTTTTAAACAAGAAGGGTGCGATTTCCTTCATTCTTGTAACTTTTTTTATAGTGTCCCCAAACGAAAATACATCATAATTTAATGATTTATTTATTTCTTGACAGCTAAACTTCTTTTGTGTGGTGGTGGTAATAATGGAGATTGAACCTTTGTTCTAGCTACATCCCCAGGCTTTTTAAAATTTTTTATGTTGCGATGGAGTCTCACTAAATTGCCTGGGCTGGGCACAAATTTGTGAGCCTCCTGCCTCCCAGACTTCTGAGATTACAGGCATGCACCACTACGCCTGGGTACATCTCAACTTTTAACTTTTCCCCACTAAGCACAGCTCATATTGGCCTTTCCATACTTGATTTTATTTCTATAGGGTGATTTCACAGAAGTAACATTTTCAAACTGAATGCCATGTGCATTACATTTATACTAAAACTACTTTTTTGGAGGCGGTCATGGGTTGAACCCAGGGACGTGTCCATACCCCACCCCTCCCACCCCTTTCTTTAAATTATTTTTGTTTTGAGACATTTATTTTTGTTTTGTGGCTAAGTTACCACATTGTCCAGCCTAGGCTCAAACTCAAGATCCTCCTACCTCAGCCTCTGAGTACTGGGAGTTATAGGGATGAACTGCCATGACCCTTTAAACTGATATTTTTGAATTGACTTTGTTTTGTTTTGGTACTGGGGATTGAACTTGTGAAAAGGGATTTTGGTAAGTTGCCCAGGCTGGCCTTGAACTCAAGATCCTAGGTAAATGACTCAAGTGTATTTCTGTGTGTTCTCTGATACATAGAAGAGTGACATGGCACACTGTAGGCTGAAGAAGGAATATTTTTCAGAGAAGCTTAGAGTTTGTCATTTTTTTTTAGAGTGCTATAGTTTTCAGAATAAAGGTCTTTGATTACCTACATTAGATTGGTTTCTAGGTATCTCAGTTTTTGGATACTATTGTGAAAGGAGTGGTTTCTCCAGTTCCTCTTTCAGTGAGTCTGTTATTCATGTACAGGAAGGCTATTAATGTTTGTATGTTGACCTAGCTACTCTACTGAATTTGGCTATTAAATCTAGAAGACTTTTGGTGGAGTTCTTGGGGCCTTCTATGGAGAGTATCATGTCATCTGCAAATAATGACAATTTGATTTCTTCCTTTCCTCTTATTTTTTGGTACTGGGGATCGAACTTAGGACCTTGTGCTTGTCAGGCAGATATGGGGCCACTGAGCTACATCCCCAGCCCTCCTTCCTATCTTTATTACTTCTTTCTCTTGACTAATTGCTATGGCTGTGTTTTTTGGTGGTTTTTTTGTTTGTTTTTGTTTTTTTGAGACAGGGTCTCACTATGTAGTTCAGACTGATCTGGAACTCACTATGTAGCCCAGGCTGGTCTAGAACTCACAGCGATCCTCCTGCCTCAGCCTCCTGAGTGCTTGGATTATAGGCGTTCACCCACCATGCCCAGCTTTGGCTGTGATTTTTTTAAAATTGAATTTTCATTTTATTTAAAACATTTCTTAGGACCAGGGATTTAGCTCAATGATGCTGTTGCCTGCCTCTCCTGCACAAGGACACAAGTTCAATCCCCAGTACCAAAAAAACCAATAAAACATTTCTTATTTATTTGGTCACTGGGGGTTGAACCTAGAGCCTTGCGTATGCTAAAATGTGCTCTGCCCAGTCCTTATATTAACATTTTAAATTTCCTCCATATTTCTTTATTTTGGGTACTGAGGATTGAACCTAGACCTTTGCACTGAACTACATCCCCAGCTCTTTTAAATTTAATTTTTTAAAATCTTGAGACAAATTCTCACTAGGTACCAGGTTGGGCTCAAACTCACAGTCCTGCCCCAGCCTCCCCAGATTACATTACACGTGTGTACTACTACACTTGGCAAATTTCTTCCCTTTTATTTGGTACCAGGGATTGAAGTTGGGTCCTTATGCTTCTGAGGCAGCTGGCGGAACCACTGAGCTAAATCCCTGGCCAGCCCCTCTCCCATGTTTTAAAATAAAATATGTGAGTTTAAATCAGAGTAATTCAATGAAATGTTCACATTAATGGATGTGTGTTCACCTCAAAGCGATGTGTTTATTACAGCATTCACATGGTGATATACTTTGTAGGTTTCCGAAAAGTAGTTATTTTAAGCTTTTTTTTTTCCTTTTCTTTTCTTTTCTTTTCTTTTTTTTTTTGAGCCAAGATCTTGCTGTATATTTGAGGCTGTCCTGGTATTCACAGCAACCTTCCAACCTTCCTGCTTCAGCCTCCCAAGTGCTGGATTTACAGGAATGTACCATCACATCTGGCAGCTTTCTAATTAATTTAACTGTTTTAAACCTTCAGTTTAAGTGAGCAAACTGCACCTTCTGCGTGTGATGTATGGGGAATATTATGGCCAGTAACCCATGGCCTTTGGTGCATGACAGTGGCCAACACATCTTTCCACCTGGAGGTGGATACAGGGCCTTTGTCTCTATTTGATCTATTTTTGGTTTGTTCGTACATTGGGAGATGAGCTCAGTAGTTTCAGTGCTCTGGGAAAGTAAGTGTTTGTTGTCATGAGGATTTAGCTTACCTGGTGAACCAAAGAGCAGCGTATTATTTTGTCATTAAATGAGTTCTTAGGGGCCTAAGAGCACCCTTAAGAGCAAGTGAAATAAGTCACATGCCATTTCCTTTTCTCCTTATGGACTCCTGCCAACCCTTGGAAGGGATTCCCCTTCCCCAGGGACCCATGCCTTAGCCAGGACCCAAAAACTAGGAGGGGTCAGCTATGCCTGTCCACTGTGTCTGCTGCTGCAGACCTGGAGAGAGCACGCGTTTGCTCCTTCACCGCATGAAGTCCTGACTTTTGTCGTCTTCTCCCCACCCCAGTACCAGAGTTTGAAAACAGGACCTTGTACTTGCAAGGCAGTTGAGGTGCCATTGAGCGAGATCCCTGGCCCTGTCTCTTTCTCTGTTTTTGGCAGTACTGGATATTGGATCCAGGACAGTCAGATTGGCTATATCCTCAGCCTTTTTCCGTTTTTATTTTGATGCAGAGTCTTACAAAGTTGCCTTGGTTGGGCTCAAACTTGCAATCCTTCTGGCTCATCCTCTCAGAGGACTGAGATAATAGGTTTGCACCACTGTGCCTGCCTTCAACAGCTTTTCTTTCTTAGAAGAGAATATTCTTTGCATCCTGGCAAGGTGATGTGCGCACCTGTAATCTCGGCACTCTGGAAGGCTGAGGCAGAAGGATCATAAATTCAAACCCAGCTTGAGCAACTTAGCAAAATCCGTGTGAAGATAAAAATGAAGAAGGGCTGGGGGTATAGCTGTGTGTGAAGGCCTGGGCTTACTCCCTAGTACCATCCCACACCCCCAATCTGTGCGCCACAGCGGTAGAACATTGAGAAACTCAGTGATTCTTCCAGAAAGGATCAGCGTAAATGTCTTGCATCACTCACTTTGAGAGAGTGCTGCTGGTGGTAACAGGCACCCTCGCGAGTGAACACAGGGAACGAGCAAGGTCGCACTTTATGTGAGTGATGCTTTCTGTGCCTGCTCGTGTGAAAGGCTTCTACTATAGGAAAATATTTTCTTTCTTGGAACAACCCATTTCTTCTCAGATCACCTTGTTTTTCACCTAAGCAGTGAAACTGTTGTAGTGTTGGTATAGTTACTTTTGCAATCTTTGCTTTGCTGTTCAGGGTTACTGTATCTTGTCCTAGAATCTTTGTCATGGATGGAAGAATACCAAGCCTCTGGAAGACTCCTCCATTCAGACTGAGAACACTTAATCTTCCAGCTTAATGTTTTGAATTGAAAGTTTTATTGGCACGAGTATCTATTCACGCAGCACTTTGACAAATGACCCAGAGAAAGCCCATTTACACTTTTGCCTAGTTTATCCCAATGGTAATTTTGGCGACCAGTTTACATTGTAATTTCCATATTACAGTTTTCTAATGGGACCCAGCTAAAAAGATAAGTCTTGTGGGGCCAGGGATTTGGCTCAACGGTTCCACTGCCTGCCTTGCAAATGCAAGGGCCTGAGTTCAATCCCTGGTACCAAAAAAAAAAAAAAAAAAAAAAAAAAAAAAAAAGATAAGTCTTGTATTTCTGTGTAGTATGTTTTGTTTTTGTAGTTTGGGTTTTTGTTTTATTGTTGTTTTTTTTCAATATTAGGGATTGAATCTAGGGCCTTTACATCTCCAGCTCTTGTGGGGTTTTTTGTTTGTTTGTTTGTTTGTTTTTTGACACAAGATTTCACTAAGTTGCCCAAACTGAGCTCAAATTTAGACCTCCAACCTCAGACTCCCAGAGTGCTAGGATTGCCGGTGTGCTCTGCCTTGTGTCCCTTAACTTGCTTCTTGTTTTGTTTGTTTTGTTTTGGTACCAGGATTGCTTTGTTTGGTACCAGGGATTGGTACCTTTTCTTGCAAGGCTGCTGAGCTAAATCCCCAGCTAGGTACCACTGTATTTAGGGGAACTCAATTCTTGGAACAAGATTATTTTACTTGCTTCCAGTTGTTTTTATATTTATGGGTTAAACTTTTTCCAAGTAGTACATGCTTATGCCTGGAGAAGATCGGTACGGTATTTAAGGAGAACAGACAGACATCCAGGACCCAGGATGGTAGTTAGTCTGGAAAGAATGCTGAAAAGTTAACTTTCTTGATATTGTTGATTTCAGACGAAATTTTAAAGTAGGAAATCCTCATATGAAATTTGGCCTCAGTCAAATTTCACACTGGCAATTCTACAGCAGTATTTCTCCAGTGACTTCAATACGTGGTCTTTGTAGCATTTGGGGTGTTGGCCAAATGTTAATGAAAATATTCCGTGCTGTCCTTTTTTTTTACAAAGCAAAGAAATCAGATTTTTTTCTGCAGAACTTTTCAGGCCATTTCATGTGACGATGTGTTGTCACTTGTCCTAAGGGGACAACACTGTTCTCTCATCTTCTCTCTTTTGGAGTGGCTTTATTTTGTACCAGGGATCGAATTCCTCAGGACCTTGTGCTTAGGAGGCAGACGGTGGCACCACTGGGCTAAATCCCTGGCCTGGGTGGCTTTCGGAGACAGGGTTCCACTGTGTAGTTCAGCAGACTGGCCTTGAACTCACTATGTAGCCCAAGCTGGCCTAATACTTGGCAGTAATCTCCTGCCTCAGCCTCCTGAGTGCTAGGAATATAGGCCTGCACCACCATGCTCAGTTTTCATCCTTTTAAAATCTATTTTCTGCAAGGCAGATAATGTGTGGATCTTTTCAAAAATACAACAGCTGGAGATTTAGCTCAGTGGTTCCACTGCCTGCCTTCCAAGCATAAGGGTCCTGAGTTGGATCCCTGGTACCCCCCAAAAAAGAAAGTGGCAAGTTCTCAAATTATGAGTAATCATCATAGTGACTTTTATTTTGGAAGGTCATCTGATATCATCAGTGTTACCAATATTTGACAGTCTGTAATTATGAAATAAGGAAGGCAGCTATGGGAAGCTTGCTTTTAAGAGTTTATGTATGCCAGGCATGGTGGCATGATCTCAGCACTTGGGAGGCTGAGGCAGGAGGATCTCTGTGGGTTCGAGACCAGCCTGGGCAACATGCTGAGTTCCAGGTCAGTCTCAACTACATAGTGAGACCCTGTCTCCAAAGAAAAAAAGAATTTATTATATCAGCCATGCTCATGTTGGTGGGGGCATCCTGGCCTCCTATTGTGTGTGTGTGTGTGTGTGTGTGTGTGTGTGTATACACATCCATCCATCCATCCATCTCCTTCCTTGTTCTATAAATGCTTTAGTGACATTAGGGCACACCATTAATTATAAAATCCAATGATATAGATTAGGATCTGGGAGGGAATATAGTTTAGGAGTAAATATCTGGATAGTTTGGCAATAGAATCTTGGGCAGTGAAGTCACTACTGGCATAATTCTAGTGGGCTGTGAGCCGATAAAGCAAAGGCAGCCTATCCCGCAGAACTCAGCATTGCAAAGGAAAAGAGGTCAGAGTTTCTTAGGGAAATAGAATGTTTCTGGCTGTTGTGTTTGTGAAGGTTTTAACCTCCGTGTGTGGTGGGGCCTGCAGTCCCGCGTGAGGGACGTGTGGGCCAGCACCTGCATTCTTTCACCCAGGTTTCATCCAGCCGTGTGAGTGGCGGCAGGGCCCCCCCAGAAGGAGCGTGGTGGCGGGAGTGGGGCCTTCCTGTGGGCACTCCTGCACCCGTCTGGATGCACGCCCTTGGGAAAGCCTCTCTTGTGTTTCCTTTTTACCCTCATTTCCTCAACTGCGGGTCCCCCCCCAACACACACGCACGCACGCACGGTTCCCTGCCCAGCTCAAGTTGTCTCTTGTTTGTTTACTTGCTGTTCTACTCTCTCCAACACTGGAGCATCTGACCGTCTCATTCCTTTATAATGCTGCCAATTCTTAACTTTTGGACTGAGTAGAAGCTATATCATTGACACTATGCACACGTGAGACATTAATATGCTGGGACTTGAGGATCTAAACTTAACTAAAGATATCTGCAGGTAAGAGCCTGACAGTTACTGATAGTTGAACCTGAACAGTTACTGAGATTGTGTGTTTGTGTGTGTAGGGGGCATTGGGATTGAACCCAGAGGTGCGGTACTGCTATGCTTCCATCCCCAGTATATTTTTTTATTTTTTATGTTTTTGAGAAATGGGAAGTTCTTGCTAAGTTGCCCAGGCAGGACTAGAACTTGTGATCTTTCTGCCTCAGCCGCTCTTCACTACTGGGTTACAGGTACACTCTGCTCTATCTACCCTGCTGATAGTGTTTTTACTATTATTATTGTTGTTGTTGTTGTTATTGGAGATGGTGGACGTATAATGCAATATTTGAAGCATTCTGCTTTATCTTATTTTATTTTTTCTTTTTGTTTTTGTTTTTTTGAGACAGGGTCTCACTATGTAGTTGAGACTGACCTGGAACTCACTATGTAGCCCAGGTTGGTCTCGAACTCACAGTGATCCTCCTGCCTCGGCCTCCTGATTGCTGGGATTACAGGCGTGTGCCACCATGCCCGGCCTGCTTTCTTTTAAAATTGACCTATTTTAAGTGTTTAGTGATGTTTAGTGTATTTACAGAAGTGTCCTCATAATTTTAGAAAAGTTTTACCATATGAATTTTAGATGCATCTAACTTTAGAATATTCTATCACCTCACAAAGATCCTTGTGCCCCTTAGGGAAACTCATTTGTGGGGCTGGAGTTATTGCTAGAGAGCTTTGCTAGCCTGAGTTTGATTCCCTATGCTGCAAAAAAGAGCAGGTGAGGAGGTTACTGCTACTAGGAACGTCTGCATTTAAGATTCTGTGGGTATAGGTTTTCAGTGTTCTTGGGTAGGCAAGTAGAGGTAGAATTGGTAGATCACATATTAACTCTGTTTAACCTTGAGGAAGTACCAAATCGTTTTCCACATTGGTATCACCATTTTACATTTCTACCAACATGAGAGTTGTGATTTCTCTATACCCTCTCTAGTTCCTTTGTTGTTGTTGTTTTGTTTTTGGTACCAGGGTTCAAACTCTGGACCTTAAACTTGCAAGGCAGGTGCAGTGCCACTGAGCTAATCCCCAGCGCTCCCTCTCTAGTTTTTATGCTTTTATCAGTTTAGCAATTTTCATGGCTGTTGATTTATGGGTTTGATTTGTATTTCCTTAGTGACTATTGATTTTGATTTTGAACATTTTAAAATTAGATTTTTTTCAGTTGTAAAATTTCTTTTTCACATATTCTAGATAGAGGGCATTTATGTGAGTTACAAATGTTTTTCGTGGATTCTTGGTTTTTTTAAAAATGTACTTTAAAACAATATTTTGGGGGTAGGGACATAGCTCAGTAGAAAACTGTAAAGCCCGCAGTTTGATCCCCAGCATCTCAAAAAGAAGTTTGAGAAAGTTAATTTATTTCTTCTTTTCTCATCTGTACTTATCTAACCCTAGCTCATAAAGATTTACTGCTGTGCTTTCTGGAGAATGCTTTGTAGTTGTTTAGCTCTTACGTTTAATTATGTGATTGAATCTGAGTTAATTTCTTGCATGAAAAGTTCACCCTTTGCTCTGTGGGTCTTTCACTATTCAGCACCATTTGTGGGGCTGGCAGTCAAACTCGGCCTCACACATGCTAAGAACACTCTGCCCCTGAGCTTCATAACTTACTGAAAACAGTTTTTTTCTGTATTGATTGTGTTGGAAAACTTGTCATAAACTAATTGTCCAGAAGTGCAAGTCTCTTCCTTTTTGTCTGAGTTCTGTTCCCATGGTTGTATGCCTATCTTTATGCTGGTAGCTTAACTTTGTTTTCCTAGTACATACTGGGGATTGAAGACAGGGTCTTCACACTGAGCTATACCTCCAGACTTTTTTTTTTTTAGGCAGGGAATCTGTAAACCCCTGTGTTTCCCAGGCTGGATCGAAACTTGGGTCTGAACCTGCCTTAGCCTCTCAGATTGCTGCAATGTCATGTGTTCAGTAACATACCCAGCCTTGAAGTCTTCTCTTCTTTTTTGTTTTTTGAGACAGGGTCTCACTGTGTACCCCAAGCTGGTCTCAAACTCACAGTGATCCTCCTGCCTCAGCCTCCCCAGTGGTGGGATTACAGGTGTGCTCCGCCACACCCGGCTCTTCTCTCTCTCTCTCTTTCTTTTTTTTTTTTTTTTTTTTTTTTTGGTACTGGGGATTGAACTCAGGATCTTGTGCTTGCGATGCAGGTGGTGGCATCACTGAGCTAAATCCCCAGCAAAGTCTTGATTATTGCAGCTCGGTAGGAAATTTTGAATTTGGGCAAAGTTTTCTTACTTTGTTTTTGTTTTAAGAGAATTTTAATTGTCCTGTGTCCTATGCATTTCCCGTGTACAATTTTTACAAAAGCCTTTCATCCTCTCCCCCTCCCCCCAGGTGCTGAAGTTTGAACCCAGGGCTTTGTGAATATTAGGCAGGTGTTTGAGCCAGTTGCAATTTTGGTAGATACTGTATAAATCTATACATCATTTTGGGGTGTGTGATCATTTTAGCAATATAGTCTCTTTGTGAACGTAAGCTTTTAAAACTGTTTATCAATTTTTTTTTCTTTTTTGGGGTTTTTTTTTTTCAGCTTTAATTGAGTTTATTGGTACATTTTAGGGATACAATATTTACATTCATTGTTGGGATCTTGTACCTCTACATGGCAGGTCTTGATTCTCATTTTTTCCCCTAACCCCTGCCCTCCCTTCACCCCTCACTTTTTTGGTTTTTTTGAGACAGGGTCTCATTATGTAGTTGAGAGTGACCTGGAACTCACTATGTAGACCAGGCTGGTCTTGAACTCACAGTGATCCTCCTGCCTCAGCCTCCCGAGTGCTGGGATCACAGGCATGCACCACCACTCCCGGCCTTTTTTCAATTTCAGTGTATGTCTTGCATCTTCATTAAATTTTTCCCCAGATATGTTCTTTTTGTTTTTCTGAATGGGATTTTTTATTTTTTCACCTGTAGTAATTGAACTCACGACCTTGCACTTGCCAGGCAGGTGCAATGCCTCTGAGCTACATCACTGGCTCCTGGAATCATTTTCTTGATTTCAGTTTTTGTTGTAGTATATAGGGATGCAATTGATCTTGTATCTTGTAAAGTTGCTCACCAGTTTAGTAGTTCTTAATAAATTCCTTTCATTTTCTACATACAAGTTCATGTTTGTCTTTATCTTGTCACTTTTATTCTATGTGACTCATTTTTGCTCATTCTTATTTTAGTAATCCACAGAAATGATTGGAATTTAAAATATAGGTTGGTGATAAACTTATTTTTGTGCCCTGTCAGGTTTATATACAGCTTGCTTACTTTTCCTTGTGGTTCCTTGTATACCACAGATAATCATAGTATGAAAAATAAGTGTAGTGCAGTGGCAGAGTGCTTACCTAGCATTCCTAAGGTCCTAGGTTTGGTCCTGAGTTTTGTCTGTAGCGCTGGAAAAAAAGAAAAGAAAAAAAAAAAAGTATTGGAATCCAAGTTGTGTTTAAGCTTCATTAGACTAAGTGCTACCTTAACAGCAGAAAATAATTGTTCTTCTAACCTTAAATTTTTAGTTGGATTTACCAAAAGACTTCCAACTTAATTTAAGGTCTTTAGGCAGAGGTAATAGATCATGCCAAGAGAAGAAGGCTCTCTTCTCTCCAAAAAGAAAAAGATTCTGTTAGGATAGTACCATGAGCGGCACTGTTAGTGTAAGGAGAATGGTACAGAAATGACCTGACTTTTGTATGTATGAATGTATTTTTTTTCCCCAGTATAGAGGATTGAATACAGGGCTTTTGCACTGAGTTACATCCCCAGCCCTTTTTATTTTTGATTTTGAGATAGGTTTTTGCTAAATTGCTCTGGTGGGACTCAAGTTTGTAATGCTTCTAGCTCAGGCTCCTGTAGGGCTGGGATTATAGCCATGCCGGGCTGCCCTTTTTTTTTTTTTGGTAGTGAGGATCGAATTCAGGACCTTGCACTTGCCAGGCAGGCACTGTGCCACTGAGCTAAGTCCCTGGCCTTGCCTTTCGTATCTTGTATGGAAAAAATCCAAGTAGTAATGAATTTGTGGATCGGTGTTGTTCTTTTTGTATTAAACTTATCAGGTATTGGACGTGAGCAAATACAATCTTTCAATGGTGGTTGTACAGGAAAAAAACACTTAACCAGAAGTTGAGAAATCTGGGTAGGTTCTTCTGGTTTGGCCAAGAGCTAACTGGTTTTATACCCAATTGGGAAATTGCCTTTTCTTTTTTCTTTTCTTTTCTTTTTTTTTGGTGTCGCTGAAGATTGATCACAGAGCTCATGCATGATAGGAAATTAGCATGCATGCTAGACTATTACTTAAGTCTTAATTTCTGTTTCCTCCTCTGCAAAAATTAAGAAATAGAGCTGAATGATGGTCAGAGTCCCACTGAGACCAAAAACCCAGCAGCATTCTCTCTGTCTTTAGTCTCACGTTGGTACAGCAGTTAATCTGGAGTCTAAAACAGTGGTCTTCAGCCTTGCTTCCTTTGCCATCACTTGGATTGTTTTAAAATACTTTGCTACATTAATGTATGACTTTGGCAGTCTTTCAGTTTGATTTTTAATTTGTTAGAGAAGATTCATCATAGAGTAGGCTTAAAAAAAAAAAAACCCATGATTCTAATTTGCAAAGTTGAGGTCCCTTGCTTTAAAGACTTAAAAGGTAACATTTTCTGGCTCCTGTTATTTTATAAATGATGAAATACAATGATGGCAGTGAGAATAGCAAGAAAGAGAGAAAATGTCATAGCTTTTTTTCCTCTCTCTCTCTCTGTGCGGTACTGGGGATTGAACCCAAGCTTTGTGCTTGTTAGGCGAGAGCGCTGTTACCCAGCTGTACCCTCATTCCTGTTAATCCATTTTGTGGGTGAATTTGATACATCAGCCACTGCGTCTGAAGTACAGTCTCGTAAAACTGCCAAGATGCTCATCATCCTCGCATAGCAAATGAAGAAAGCGAGTTCAGATTTATGAAGTGAGTTGTGCGAGGTCACTGTGCTAGTGAGAGGTGGAGTCCGACTGAGGCACGCGTGACCGCTAGCGTCCCTCCTAAGCCAGCGGTGGACGGATGCTCTCCAGAGCCTCGGTGCCTGGCACTCTGTGTTCATTCGTCTGCAAAATGGAACATTCGACCCCAGTTGCAGAAGCGTTAATACCAAGAACCAACAAATGGGAGCATAACGGCTCGGAAAGGTTGGCGGGACGGGAAACCAGCAGAGTGAGGAAACAATGTACAGCATGGGAGGGAAATTTCGCCAGGTACTCATCGGGCGGGGGACTAATATCTGGAATCTGTATAAAGAACTCAGAACCAACTCTCCAGTTTGAAACCCCAGTTAAAGATGGACGTTTTCAATGAGCAGGCAGGCCCTGTGCAAAGGGCCCATGAATAGGAGAAGCTGTTCAACATCACTGGCCATTTGGGACATGCAAGTTGAAGCAACACTGAGATTCCCCTTACTGCATAGAGAATGGTTATCTTCAAGAAAGCAAATTACAGGTGCTGGATAGACTGGGGAAAAGGCAACTCTTTGTTGTCGGAGCGTAGACTGGTGCGACCTCTATGGAAATGAGGGAGACGGAAGATGGAGGTTCTGTTTTCCCTGGTCATTCCCCTTCCTGAGAGTGAGCCCTGCGAGCCTGTGTTTACAGTGGCCCCGCCTGTAATAGTTTATAACAGGTCTTGACAGCAGCGGATGTGTCCATCAACCGATGCGGAAATGTGGTTTGTATACAATGGAGCGCTACTGTCTCGTGAAAGCTAAAACTTGACTCCTTTGTGGGAAAATGGATGCACCTTGAGACTGTAGCGTTAAGCGAAGTAAATCAGGGACACGAGCTTAAATATGTCATGGTTTCTCTTACTTGAGAAACGCAACATATAAGGTGCAAAATAAGCGACAACAGAAAAAAGAGGAAGAACGTCGTACTCTGGCATGACCAGTGTATCTAAAGGTGTACCTTGTCGGGGATTTAGCTCAGCGGTTCGGTGTCCTGCCTTGCAAGCACACGGACCCGAGTTCAATCCCCGGTACCAA
>NW_022900917.1:20073883-20084171 GCF_012274545.1 Fukomys damarensis | reverse complement strand
CCCCGGTACCAAAAAAAAAAAAAAAAAGTGCACCTTGATGTAGTATAATTATCTTAACGTGTTTTATGTTTTCTGCCTATCAGTCTGTGTTTATTATAATTAACCTCATAAAAGACAATGCTGGCAAATAAAATGAAAAATACAGATGGTGAGGAAGGGGGAAGAAGGAATTGAGATATGTATATGTGCAAATTCGGTGAATATTGTCATTATGTACTGCAGACATGTACTAGTAAAATTTTTAAAAATTAAAATTTTTTTTAAAAAATGGAACAATTACTTCAAAATATGAATAGAAGTTAATAATGATCTAAAGTTGGAAGTTTGTATTGCTTAAGTTAATGACTTCTGAAAATTTTTCTGTGTACATTTTTAATTATAATTATTTGGCCACCAATTGTGGTAGAAAACAATGGGGGTTAAGCTGGTGAACTAATTAGTGGATGAGTTGAACTTACTGGTGACCCTGACGGGGTGCCTGAGGTTGGGTGTCCCTGGGCTCGTGTCCCGTGGCGGTGTTGCTGTAGACAACATCAGGAGGACCCATTAATACGTCTACCCCTCGTGTTAATGACGATAATTTAATTTGTTCTGTATCCCTTCCAATCCTCCCACTGCTCGCTTTTTATACTCACGGGTGCTTTCAGACTTTGCTGCACATTTGCTTGTACCTGCGGGTAGAACAGTCCATCCTTCAGAGCAATCACTTTGGCTACTTTTGGTCTCTGTGGCTATGGCTCCTCTCGGTTCTTTATCTTCCTGTCTTTTCCTGCTTTAGCATCTCTTACACCTCGCCCGTTAATCATCAGTGAGCTGGGCTTTGGAAGCGGCACTCCGGCTGAGTGGCTGTGAAGGCTTAGTTCTCCTCCTCTTCTCCCTTCAGGAATCTGAGAGATTTGGGGAAGCTCTGCATTACCCTCGCTGCTTTCATCGTTTGGCTTTTGTGGAAATGTAAGACAAAAAACAGCCATGGTGCTCTTCCCTGTCTGAGCAGTGTGAGAAAGATCATCTTAAGAAAAGTGTTTCCTTAAGTAACTAATATTTTTAAGAGTAAACATTCAACGTTGTCTGTTCCATTGGTTCACTGTGCTTTCTCTCCCTTCAGCCCCCCAGGTTCGCCTAATAGTCTTGGCTACTTCCCTACAGCTGCTAACCTTAGCAGTGTCCCTCCACAGCCTGGCACGGTGGTCAGAATGCAGGGCTTGGCCTACAATACTGGAGTTAAGGAAATTCTTAACTTCTTCCAAGGTTACCAGGTCAGTACCTTGAAGAAGACATACCCTTAGTGTCCTCGTGTATTTAAGTCGATTTGCCTGAACAACACAGCCGGCAGAGAAGTGGATTCTCTGGCGCATACACGTGTACATGTGCTCAGAGATTTACTTGTGGCAGCAACTAGAGCTAGAGTTGGTATCGAGGCCACTGACTTCAAATTCATCCTCTTGACAAGACTAGGCCTTTTCCGTGCTGGCTTAGTTCTTTCTATGTAATCCTTTGCTGCTTGTTTGAAAACCTGTGCTACTTTGAGAAAGCTCCTCAGGACACACAGCAGCACCGGTGTTCTCATTTAGAATAGGGTGGAGTGTGACGAGCTTTCCCCTAAGTTGGGTGCCAAGTCCTTGTTTTTTGTGAAACACTTGAGCTGGGAGTGTAGTTCAGCGGTAGAGTACTGGCCTCAGTCCCCACCAGAACCACAAAACAAAAAGTGGTCAGTGGCCTCTACCTAACCTGGGAAAAGCAAAAAACAAAATTTCAAACAAAAACATTTGCTTCATGCTTAGAAAAGACCCAGTGAATCATGAGAATGAGCAGTGTGCTAATATAGTGAGGCTGACATTGCTTTGACACTTTTTTACCACTGCCTGTGTCCATCAGCTGTTTTCTGACTCGCTAGAGAATGAGCGGTTTTAGTAAGAGCTCCGTAGTAGTGAACGAAATCTGCTCATTCCCCACTCATCCGAGCAGACTCAAGTCTTGTAGTAACCTAAAGTCTGAAATCTCTTTCCAGCTATGCCAAAAATCAGCAGCTTGTTTTACTGGTGAAAACTGTTCTCATTCTCCAGCTGACCTTCGCTTGGGTCTGCAGGGTTGAGAAGGCAGAGGAGTGAGACCCTGAAGTAGGCCCTCTGCTGTGCTGCCTGGGACGGGGCCAGCCGGGCCGCTGCACTGTGGGGATGGGTTTCTGACTTTGGCGCCCTTAGGCCACAGAGAGCTGTGACCCCAGTGAAAGCATCTCTTGCGGTGCCAGAGGCCCTAAGCCTTCTGCATCCCTGTGATTGTCCTACGGGCTTTTAATAGGCAAGGATATTTTCTAATAAGTGAAGAAAATCTGTAACTGATAGGGAAAAGCTGAATGAAGTGGTAAAAAGTTCTTTTTCTACTAACTGGCTTAGTACATACTTCCCTAGAAGTGAGATTCTTATTCTAAAAATAAGCTTGTGTCAGGGGTCAATATATTTCTTTTTGTTGTGGATGTTACCGGGGATTGAACTTGGGACCTTGAGCTTGTGAGGCAGGCGGCCACACCACTGAGCTCTAGTAGATTCTTTACTGACCCCTGAACAATTTCTGTGCTTCCAGAGAACCTTAAAAGCGTTAAAAGTTACCTTCCAAACTACCTATCTGACTTGTTAGATTATAACATTTTACTAGAAGTATAATAAAAAGGTTGCTTATTCTCATGGTGAAAACATTTTTTTGACTTTTGCTTTTTATTTTCTCACTGTAGAAAGTCCAAGAAAAGTTTAAAATTCAGAGGTGAGCTGGGTTAATTTCATTTTAGTCTATAATTAATTTATATTCACACTAAATAAAGCAGTTTGACACATAAATTAGTGATGAGAGTTAGCACTCTTACAAAGTGTTGTAGCCAGCATTTGGAGTATTTTACCACAGACATATAACAGGGATTGTTTCTAGATTTTTTGTTGTTGTTCCGGGATCAAACTTGGGACTTTGTGCTTGTGAGGCAGGCAGTGGAACCACTGAGCCTGAATCCCCAGCCTCTAGACTTAGGACTAAAAAACTGATGTGCTTCAAAGGGGAGGTAAGATAACATCAATCTGTATCAGTCCTTTCTAATAGTTTGTAGTGTCATTTGATGTTGGAGTAGAGTTATTTGGTATAATCAGCAACAGAAAGATTGTACAAACTTATTTCTTCTGAAAATATGTGGCTGTGTGTGTGTGTGGGGGGGTGTCTCACTATATACTCCAGGCTGGCCTTGAACTTGTGGCCATCCTCCCACCTCAGCTACCCCAATGTTAGGATTATAGACGTGCACCACCAGGTCTGGCTTATCCTTCATTTTTGAAGTGCTTAGAATTTATAGCCTAGGTCCATAGATTAATATTGCACTGGGACCTCAGTAATCCAATCCCATATATTTTCCAGTATTGCCTTCAGTAATTTGAGCTGTGATGAATACATTCAAAACCTTTACACCTAACCTAATTTCATATCTTTCTTTTTTTCTCTCAATTCCCCCCGCCCTGTCTGGTTCATATTATTCTTACATAAAAGCACCCATTTTCCACTGCTTTTCAGAGTCCATGCCTTATTATTTTTTATTTTCAGTTATTCAAGTAATGGCCAGTTACTGTGAGGTTCTGGATTTGTTAGATTTGTTTTGTCAGAAGATGGTAAAATCAGTGGATGACTTCTTAAAAAAGAAAGCTGTGTTAATTTAAATGTAATCTGTCTTTATCTTTATCTATAGTATATTTATCACTGTTGCTAACTCAGTGGAAAGTTTTAATCTTATTTGTGGTTATTAATATCATGATATTTATGCACTTAAATATCCAGAAAATAATCAGCTAAGTGAGATGTATTGGTCATTGTCTTTTAAAAGAATGTAGCCAAGCATGGTGGCACACACCTGAAATCCAAGCACTTGGGAGGCTGAGGCAGAAGGATTGCCTTGAGTTTGAGGTCAGCCTGGGCTACATAGTGAGTTCAAGGCCAGGCTGAATTATATACCAAGACCCTTTCTCAAAAATAAATAAATAAAAATAAAAGAATGTAGAACTTTATAATAATAGTTATGTGTCATTTTATAAGCTGATTGCCTTTAAATACATTTTTCAATATTTTCTCTTTACCTTCAGCAAAATTTCTTTTGTAAAACTCTAAATTTGTGTTCCATAATTCATATGGGATTAGAGGAGCAGAAATTTAGAAAAAGGGAAGCCAGGCAGCAGGAGGATTGTTGTGAGTTTGATGCCAGCCTGGGCTACATACTGACTTCGAGGCCAGTCTGAACTATATAGTAAGACCCTGTCTCCCAACAACAGAAAATCAAAAACAAAAGATTTAGAAAGAGGGAGAAATATGATAGCTAAAGCACGATATGGGCCATGGGTTCTGTTATCAAATCTGCCCTCTTGCAAAGTTAAGGTACCTGAGTTAGGTCTATTCTGATAAATGAAATTAAGAGAATTTATGAAGACAAACTACTTTCAGAATATTTTGAAATAATGGTGTCATTCTGTTCAATAAAATAAATGTGATCGCTGGGCATGGTGGCGCACGCCTGTAATCGCAGCACTCGGGAGACTGAGGCAGGAGGATCGCTGTGAGTTCGAGACCAGCCTGGGCTACATAGTGAGTTCCAGGTCAGTCTCAACTACATAGTGAGACCCTGTTTCAAAAAAACCAAAAAATAAATAAATAAATAAATAAATGAATAAATGTGAGCAGATTTCAGTCGATGAACCTCTTCTTTGAAGTGGATTTTCAGGGCTTCCTGTAAAATTCCTTTAACTTTTTTTGTTTGCTCTTTCATTATTCTTTATTGTCAATGCTTTTACAGCTTTAGTAAAGGCTAGTTTTGTTTCTCAAAGTACTGGCTAATCATCTTTTCTTTGGATTGCTCACTTTGGATTTTTACTGAAAGAATTAGATTGAGATTGCAGACGTATCTAACACTGTTCAAAACTCTCAGGATTGCTGGGAGATACTGAGTGTATTGACCTTATTGTAAATGGCTTGCAAATACTCGGTGGTCAAACACATGCTGTCCAGTCCTACCTATGGCATCATTCGAACTGCACAATTTATGAGATCTGAAGTTTTGGGTCCTGAATTATCGTGGGCTGGTGTTTTTGACAGTTTTTTCTTTGATTCTGGGTTTGTTTTTGTTTTTTCTCTTAGTGTATGTGTTCAGTCTAACTTCACTAACAGGGGATTTTGATGGTATTTTATGTTAACTAAGAAATGAACGTTTCCTATTAGAGTGATGTACATGGTTTATACCAGTGCTTTATTTCCTACAGTCTAAGTAGCCTGTTTTTTGTGGGTAGCCATTTTCATTTGAAATACTAAGCATCACAGCAACAACTCGTCCATCTTTTGATCCTGTTTGTTTCAACTTACATTTTAGTATGCAACCGAGGAAGGACTTGCTCACACAAATGACCAGGCCAGGACTCTACCCAAAGAATGGGTTTGTATTTAAGGGCCCCAGCAGTTAGACCATCCTCAGAAAAGAAGGTAAGGCTCTCTGATGTGCAAGGTAAATTACAAAGGGCCAAATCCGTGGAGAGGCCCAAAATCTGAAGGTACTTCAGGACTCTGATGAGAGACTATCCCCGTCTTCTTTAACCCAGTAATGAGTGTCAGAACTCTGGAAGGAGTAGACACTGGTAGACAGAGAGTAAGCACAGCTTACACATGAGACCAGACTCTTATTCCCTGCAGTGAGGGAATCTGTTTGGACATTCATTTACTAGGTCATGTAGGATACAGGTTGAGTGTGCTGTTTTAAAAAATTGTAGTAAAGTTCTTATAACATAAAATTAGCCATTTTTAAAGTTTATAACTCACTGGGCATGCTGGTGCACACCTGTAATCCCAGTACTTGGGAGGCTGAGGCAGAAAGATTACTGAGTTCAAGGCCAGCCTGGGCTGCATAATGAGCTCAAGGCCAGCCTGAACTGCAGAGCAAGACTGTCTCAAAAAATAAGTGAATGAATGAATAATAAAGTTTACAACTTAAAAGAGACCTTGGGTGGTTTCAATCTCCAGTTTCACCAAATAAATAACACATAAGTAAATAAGAAAAGATGGTTCAGCATGGTAGTATGTGCTTGAAATCCCAGCTACTCCAGAGGCTGAGGCAGGAGGATCCCAAACAAGGTCAGCCTGGGCAAATTAGTGAGACCCTATCTTACCCCCCCAACACATGCACACATAAAGGTGCTGTATTGCTAAATGATTGCATAGTTTTCATTGTGTCTTTTTTCCTCTTAAAAACTATACATGGAGGGCCAGGGATTTAGCTCAGTGGTTCCATTGCCTGCTTCCCAAGCGCAAGGTCCAAGTTCAATCCCTGGTCCCCCCCCCCTTGCAAAAAAAGAAACAACCAAAATGCCAGGTGTGGTGGCACACACCTATAATCACAGCAATGGGGAGGCTGAGGCAGGAGGATCGCTGCGAGTTTGAGACCAGCCTGGGCTACATAGTTCCAGGACAGTCTGAATATATAGTGAGACCCTGTCTCAAAAAATAATAAAATAAATTTTAAAAAATAAAAACTATACAGGGTGAGCTGGAGATTTAGCTCAGTGGTTCCACCGCCTCCCTTGCAAGTGCAGGGACCTGAGTTGGATCCCTGGTACCAAAAAAAAAAAAAAAAAAAACTATACAGGGAAAGGGCTGGGGATTTAGCTTAGTGGCATCAATGCCTGCCTCGCAAGTGCAAAGTCCTGAATTCGATCTCCGGTACTGCAAAAAAAAACTGTACAGGAAGAGAGCCCTGATAAGGTTAAAATAGCATTGGTATTTTGCCTGCTATTAAATGGCAACTTTTTCCCCTAAAGGCGCTGTTAAGCTTCCCACGAGATGGAGTTTTAGTGTTCTCGAATTGATGGAGCTTAGTTCTTTTCCCAATCCCACTTTGTGGTACTGGAGCTTGAACCCAGGGCCACTAAACTACTGTTCCACCCCTTTTTATTTTTCAGTTTTTGAGACAAAGCCTCTTGAAATTGGCCAGGTTGGGCTCAAATTCTCCTGTCTGAGCCTCTGAGCAGCTGGGATTCTAGGTGTGAACCACCACACTTGGCTTATTCTTTCTCCTCTTTTTCTCTTTTCTTCTTACTGTGCTGAGGATTTATCCCAGGGCCTCCACACTGAGCTACATCCACAGCTTTTTTTAAAGTTTGAGACTGAGTCCAGCTCTCACCAGGTTGCCTGGGTTGGTTCCAAAATTGGTAATCTCCTGCTTCAGCCTCCCAGGTGCTGGGATCACAGGCGTGTGCCACCATGCCTGGCTTATTTCTTCACTTTTGAGTGTTCTGTTGAAATTTGCTTATTGGCCTTTCGTTTTTCTAATTTTGTCAAGACGTACATATCTAACGCCTTGTCAGCTTTAGCCCATATGGATTCTAAGTTGGAAACAGGTTCACATGTACTCTGCTTGTCCTCAAGAAGTAGAATCCCAGCCTTCTGTCATTCTGAGGTGTGGAAACCTCAGCTCTGGGTTTCAATCGAAAATTTTCACATCTGGCATTTTCAGAGGGTGTTAGAAGGTATTAGTCTTACCAAGAAATGTCACATACAGATGCTTTGTGAAAGGGGCTGGGAGACTTCCTATCAGGAGCACAGAGGTGACAGCATAGTATTTGAGCCTGTTCATAACCTTTCAGTCCATACTTTGTTGTTTTTTTATGTTTTTCAATTTCTCTCTCTTTTCTTTTTTTTCTTCTTTTCTTTTCTTTTCTTTTCGGCTCCAGGAATCGAACTCAGGACCTTGTGCTTGCAAAGCAGGCATTGGAACCACTGAGCTAAATCCCCAGCTCTTATTTATTCATTCATTTATTGGTTGGTTGGTTGGTTGGTTGGTACTGGGGATCAAACTCAGGACCTTGTGCTTGCGAAGCAGGCGGTGGAATCACTGAGCTAAATCCCCAGCCCAACTTTTATTTTTCTATTACACATTTATTTGGGGGGGTTAATTTTTTTCAAATTCTTAAAATATTCTAGACATTGAGCCTCTGTCAGAGGAGTAGGTGGCAAAATGTGTTTCCCATTCTATAGGTACTTTTCACTCTGTTGGTGGTTTCCTTTGCTGTGCAGATGCTTTAATTTGCTATGATCCCATTTGTTGGGTTTTTTTATTTGTTTTTGTTTGGGGGGGCTGAGGGTCGAACTCAGGACCTTGGTTGCAAGGCAGTTGCAGTGCCACTGAGCTAAATCCCCAGCCCTGTTGATTCTTCATGTTATTTCTTGTGCCACTGGGGTTCTGTTGAGAATGTCCTTGCCTATGCCTATGCCTTCAAATTTTACCTATTTTATCTTCCATCAGATTTTTTTTTTCTTGAGACTGACCTGGACCTCACTATGTAGCCCAGGCTGTTTTTGAACTCACAGCAATCCTCCTGCCTCAGCCTCCCGAGTGCTGGGATTACAGGTGTGCGCCACCATGCCCGACAATTTATATGTGATTTTGTGTGAGAATTAGGTAGAGCAATGAACGTAAACAGGTTTCACAAAGTGTCTATTTTGTGGGTTTTATACATGCTAGGTATGTACCTTGCTACTGAATTCCTTTTTTTTTCTTTTTAATTATCTAAGTTGCAGGGAGAGTGCAGATTTCACAATTTTCCCATGAGTATCCTTTTTGTTCCAAAACCCAGCCTGGGATTCCACTTCACATTTACTTAGCGGCCTTGTCTCCATAGTGTCCTGTGGTCTGTTTTAGTTTCTCAATTTTTCCTTCTTTATTACTATCTGGATACTTTTTTTTTAAGCTAATATAAAGTTTTTCAACATAAGAGGGGTCCAGACTACACAGTGAGTTCAAGGAGATGCCCCCCAGCGTCCCATCAATGTTCATATGCCAACAGGGGTCAGAAACCAATGGTCTGGGACAGGAGTAAGAACAGAATTTGGTCCCACTGTGGAGGAGGAAGCCCGTGGTCTTCCCTGAAGTATCCAGTGTCACGCAAGGTCCCATCCCACTGGAGGTGATCAGGCCAGCAGGAGCCTAGGGCCTGCTCATTCCAGAGAAAATGCCACAGGCTCTGGACTGGGCTTCCTCCAGGCCTTGGGACGGTGACCTCAGTGACCCATTCTGCCCCACTCAGGGAAGGAGACTGAGGAGGTGGTCTGCAGTAGGGCAGTGTCCTCCAGTGGCATCTGCCAGCAGGTGTGAGACTCAGCAGTAGCTCTCTTCCTGGGGAGGAGCTGGCAGGAGATGCTTGGGTGGCCGGCTGGTGCTCCTCGGACTCTCCTTGTCACTTACTCTTAGCTTCCGTTTGCCTCTTTGTTCCTCCTCTGTACTCTGTAATCCCACCATTCTGGGTAGCTGAGGCAGGAAGATCACAGATTCCAGCCCAACCTGGATAGCTTTGCAATTTAGCAAGACCCTGTTAGTAAAGGTCAGCCACGATTCAATCCCAAATTCATCTAAATTCATGCACAGGGGCCTGGTGAGTGGAGCTCTGTTGTAGGATGCTTTCCTAATGATATAGGGCATATGATGTAGGACCTCCAAATAATGTACGGGAAATACTCCAAATAATGTAAGGGAAATTCCCAACCTGCCAGATATGCAAAATGCTGAGTTAGTGTTCTCTGAAACCAAAGAATGAATTCTAGGAGCAAGGGAGGTTAAGAATAGAAATAGTTTATGGAGAGGAAGAAAGCTTCTGTCTGAGGGGCGCAGAAGAGGGACTGTAAAATGGGTTGCTCCTACCTGGCCACTTCTGAGGGCGATTGCTTTGGAGGTGTTTCGTGGACTGTCTTTCAATTCGAATTTGCTTTTCTGGTGATGGGTGTTAGGAAGGAACCCTGGGGTGCAAATTGCCCTTCTTGCCAAGCAGGATCCTTATGTAGGTGACACTGTGTCACTTGTGATGTCTGCCCGGGTCTCTTGGCTGAGGTCGTACTTTCTGGTTTTCTCTGTTATAAAGTTGCTATTTTTTCTCTTTCATACTCTCTGTCTCTCGCAAGAGTCACTGTACAGTCCACATTCAAGGTGAGGGTTTACTTACAAATATGAGAAATTGTTATATAAAGGTGATTTGTCTTTTCTCCCCTTGTCTTTTTCTTTTTCTTTCTTTTTTTTCTTGTCTGCATTAGGAGCTGAACCTAGGGCTTTATGCATGCTAAGCAAGCACTCTAACACTAAAGTGAATTCCCCAGCATTCCTGTGATTTATATGTGTGTATATATATATATATGCATGCATTTACACTTTTTTTCCTGTATCATTAGGGACTTGTGCATATTTATTTGATACTTTGGTTAATAATACAGTACCACATTTCTTTTTTTTTTTTTTTTT
>NW_022900917.1:20055589-20073329 GCF_012274545.1 Fukomys damarensis | reverse complement strand
TTTTTTTTTTTTTTTTTTTTTAACCAGTAATCGAACTTGGGACCTTGTGCTTGCAAGGCAGGTGGCAGAACCACTGAGCTAAATACCCAGCCCTAGTTTCCTATAATTGTAAAGTGTGGGTTACTTTTTTTGCGGGGAGACAAGGTCTCACTATATAGTTAAGGCTGGCTTTGAACTCACTAGGGAGCCCAGGCTGGTCTTGAACTTATAGCAACCCTCCTGCCTAAGCCTCCAGATTGCTGCCTGCAAGTGTCAGTCACTTTTATGGACTGAAAGTGATTGCTGGCTTCTATAATATAATTTTCAATATATTTTAATTCAATAAAATAACCAAAAAAGATTTTCTACTTTTTATTTTTATTTTTTGGTTTTTTGAGACAGGGTCTCACTATGAACTCACTATGTAGCCCAGGCTGGTCTCGAACTCACAGCGATCCTCCTGCCTCAGCCTCCCAAGTGCTGGGATTACAGGCGTGCACCACCATGCCTGGCTCAATATTTTCTTTTCTGACCTCCCCCCACCAAAATAAATAAGGAGTCTTTTAGGTCTGGGGATTTAGCTCAGTGGCACTGTGCCCACCTCTCAAATTCAAGGTCCTGAGTTCAGTCCCAGATACTGCAAAAACAAAAGGAGTCTTTTGGACAAGAAATAATAGCTTTCAAAATTAAACATTCTCCCCTTCCCCAGTAATATTTATATTAGAGAGTAAGAATAGATAAAATGCTGATTTTATTGACTGAAATGAGAAGAAAGACTAACAGGCTTTCCTTGATTAAAGAACCTGAGTCATGGGTTTTATCTGATATATAGGGAAAATTATCTGTTTGACTTAAACTCAGATGACTGACAGTTTTCAGAAAATCACATGGAAATTACCGAGAAAATAATATATACTGGGTTAGGGATTTAGCTCAATGGTTCTGCCACCTGCCTTGCAAGCACAAGGTCCTGAGTTCTATCCCTGGTACTGAAAAAAAAAAGAAAAGGAAAGAATATACTTCGGCTGCCTGCTTTACAAGCTCAAGGTCCTGAGTTCAATCCCTGGTACCAAAAAAAAAAAAAATAATAATAATGATATACTACAGCTAGCCAGAACTGCAGGATTTTTAAGGGTTTATTCCAAAAGACAGTTCCAGTTGATGAAATCCAGTTGTCTTAGGTGACTCCTCCTGTGTATGCAATATTTTAGTGACAGTTATTACAAAATAAAACAGATTTGTGATTATTTGCAGTTAAAACTTTCAGGGCTGGGGATTTAGCTCAGCAGTTCGGTGGCCTGCCTTGCAAGTGCAAGGACCCAAGTTCAATCCCCGGTACCAAAAAAAAAAAAAAACTCAAAATTGTCTTATAGCCGGGTGTGGTGGTGCACACCTATAATCCCAGCACTTGGGAGGCTGAGGCAGTAGGATCGCTGTGCTGTGAGACCAGCCTGGGCTACATAGTGAGTTCCAGGTCAGTCTCAGTCTCGACTACATAGTGAGACCCTGTCTCAAAAAATGAAAACAAAACAACAAAAACAAAAATTGTCCTGTAATGTTTGCTTTACTCTAAAGGGGAAGAGGAAATATTCCTCCATATCATATTCATATATATATATATATATATATACACATACATATATGTGTGTATGTATGTGCCTGTTTGTGTATAATATTTAGCTCAGTTACAAGTCTGCAGTTTCATTGCTAAACACCAAAGCTCCACTGAATACCACTGAGATCAGAACGAAGGCCTGAAAAGGTTAAAACCGTTAACTTCCCCTCTTCCTCCTCTTTTTTTTTTTTTTTTTTTCTTTTCTTTTTAACTTCTGGGCTTTCCCATATTGCAGTATAGTGTGAGGGAATAATTTCCAACATCTACGAAGGTGACATTTCCTAGTATAACATGGTGGTCCAGGGGTGCAGAAGGTGGGACACGCTGCCTCTGGTAAGCGACAGGCCCGGGGCAGGTTGACTTGGCCAGCCCCAGGGGCTCACTCATCCCAGCTCCACCTTCCCTTCCACATCTCCGCGCTGTGCCAGTGGCTCAGCGTCAATCCCTATAAACAGGGTTCCTCAAGTTAGCAAAACAAACCAAAAAACAGGATATTCAATTAAAGGAACGTTTCAGATAAATAACAATTTTTAGTATAAGTATGTCCCCCAGATTGCATGGGACACGCTTATACTAGTATGTCCTGAATTTTATCTGGCAATGCTAATATAATTGAAAACCCCCACAGCCTTGACAGTGCAGGGCGCGGATGGGCTATGTCTGCTTGCTCTGAGCTCAGTAGTAAAATTGCCACACTTGGGGCTTCAGATTGGGTGAGGGGACAGATCTGATCTTTAAGGGAAATTCAACCCTGTTGCCAAAAGAAGGGTAATACTGGGCTACAGTGTTGAGTAATTGATGGATTTTCTTATATGCATTTATCCTATCCAAGAAGAAGCTATTCAGTGCAATGTATTGTGGTTGCTTTGTAAAGTACATTTTAAACTTGAATTCTACCAAGCCAGTGTGTTAACACTTTCTAAATATCCAATTTTATATTTGTACCAATTGTAGCATCTGTGACTAAAAGCTGATTTAGTCTGAGCCATATTTCAAATTAGCCATATGAAATAAGACTGCAGTCCTGAGAGTTATTTGTATTTCTGTTTCTGCATCCTTGTTGCTCATTTACACGTCTGCATAATGTCTAGTAAGGTTTCTGTATGGTATGAAGCTGACGTACCACAGGGGAACTTCTCCATATTAGTTCCAGTGTTAGATCTGCCTGTTACAGTCATCCCTAGAGAGCTGAGAGGAATGGGTTCTGAGAGCCCTGGGGGTACCAGAACCACAGATGCTCCAGACCCTTACAAAACGCGGTGTATTTGCTTATAACCTATGTGCGTCCTCTCTTACACTTGGAATCATCTCTGTTACTTGTATTGTCTAAAACACTGTGGATATTATCTAAGTAGTTGTTAAACTATATATTTTAGGGAATGTGACAGGTAAAATTACATGCTCAACATAGATTTTTTTTTCCTGAATAATATTTATCAGCAGCTAGCTGAATGCACAGACCTAGAAACTACAGATATGGACAGGTGACTGTCCTAGTGTAGTGACTTGTGCTTCATTTTCCCCAGGTCTGAACTGAGGATGAGATGATAATCTTACAGGTGACATGTAGGGATGGAATAAGTTGATCCACAGTAAGGTCCCTGGTCCTCCAGCCTCAGTCTCCAGAGTGCTAGGAATACAGCTTGTGCCATCACACCCAGCTTGATTTGAAAGTTTTTATTAGAAATTATTTTTAAAGTTCTCTTAGATTTTATTTATGTATTTATTTGGAAAAAGGGGTCTCTCTGGGTAGTTCAGGCTGGCCTCAAACTCACAGAGGTCCTCCTGCCTTATCTTCCCATGCTAGATTTTTTTTTTTTTTGTACCTGGGATCAAACTCAGGACCTTGCCCACTTGGCTTGCGAGGCAGGTGTGGAGCCACTGAACTAAATCCCCAACCCTAAATTTTAATTTTAAAAAGTTGTTTTAACTGTTTTTAAATTTTTTGGTATTTGTACTGAGCCTCTACTATCAAGAATGCTGTGATACCTTGGGGGCCCAGCCTAAAGAATGCATGCAGTAGGTGCTGGGTGGGGAGCTGAAGGTCAGATGCCTTAAACTCACAGGAATACAAAGCGTAGGGAGGCGTGGGAAGGGCCAACTCACCTGTAGCTGTCTTTTGTCAATGCTCTACTTCTCAGGTATTTGCCATGTAAATATCAGCTACTACGCCTGGCTACAATAAGAGTGTGTACTTTCTTGGGCTGAGGATTTAGCTCAGTGGTTCCAGCACCTCCCTCATAAGTGCAAGGTCCCGAGTTCGATCCCCAATACCAAAAAAAAAAAAAGGGTGTACTTCTTATGTTTTAGTCCTTGGGGAATTTGAAATCAATTTTGTGGCTACTAAAAATTAAATGTAGAGACTGCAACATTCTCTATTCATAAAAAAAATTCTTTAACAGTCTTTATTCATTTTTTCCCCAGTGTTTGAAAGATGCATGGTGATCCCGAAGCCATCCGACAAGAAAATTAGCAACTTCAAAGGAAGTTTGTCTACACTCAGGCTGCAGTATTTTAAGCAAACATGATTCGACAGTGGACCTGTGCCTTATCTTTTGGTGGAGTGAAAAATTTGAGCCAGTGAAGCCAAATCCTTTCAGCAAACAGCATGCAGCGTACCTGGCTCCTTGCTGATTATGAACAGGCATTTAAAATGTGAATTTGAAATCAGATGTCTCTATTACTTCCAGCTAAAGTGGCATCATTGACGTTTCCTAAATTTAAAAAGTCCCGGATTAAAGAATTCACTAGTGTCTACTGTCTCCACCATGAAGGCTATTGAGGAAGCTCCATTTGTGTACTTCTGTTCCTTTGCCTCCATCTCCCCTCTTCTGCGTGGTCATGTCCTCTTGCTAAGCAATTCAAGCATTAGGCCTTGGACTACTTAAATCACAATTTCAAAAGAGAAAGAAAAGAGCGGGCATGGTGACATGTGCCTATAATCCCAGCATTCAGGGAGGCCGAGGCAGGAAGATCGCCATGAGTTCGAGGACAGCTTGGGCTACATAGTGAGACCCCTGTCTCCAAAAACTTAAAGGAAAAAGAAAACCAATATTTTCCCAATCTCTTGGCCATCATGATGTCTTTACGATGGTTTTAGAAATACCTAAGAGAGGCTGGAGGTGGAGCTCAGTAGTAGAGTGCTCGCCTGTCATGCACAAAGCCCTGCCTTCCATCCCCAGCACCACAAAAACTCAACAGCCGAGGATAAACTGGACGCAATGGGACACCCTCCACAACACATACATAGTTAAGTTTGGGATCTTTTTCTCAGCAGGTACCAGTTGTAAATAAGAATGAAGTAGGGGCCAAAAATACAAAATCAAAAATGAAGCAGCTACATATAGTTAGTAATTTTAGTTGGAACTGTAACTGAATATTGTGGCTTTATAGGTATTGTTTCATATTGTACTTCTTTTTTCTTTTTTGATGGCTTGGACTTTCATAAAGAAATCCACTAGTTTTTAATACAACCAAAATAAGACAATTTGAACAGTGTATTCTGGAAAGCAACATACTAACTATACTAAAGTAAATGCTTGTATATATTAAAATAGACTTAAACCTTTTTCTGTAATGTCTTCATTGTCAAATAATTAAAATTTTCCAATGCATAGGACTGTAGTCAGCATGCTAGACTGAGGGTTAAACACTGATGCAGTAAGCAGGTACTGATGCCTTCAGTGTTTAGCACTGTGGTTAGCTATGTTTGTGCTACAAAAGTGCAATATTAGACACTCGCTAACTAGTTCTGCTGCCTCGTGTAACTCCAAAAAGGAAGACAGGATTTGATTCAGTGCACATGCATCTTTGTTACTCATATTGTCCTTTGCTTGGATCCAATGCCATGCAGATTTTTGTGGCTGCTATTTTTACTTTGCATTACTTGGATCAACACCTTGAATGAAGAGCCAAACAGTACCCTCTACTGACCAGCAGGGACCCTGTAACTGCAATAGGGAAAAACATCTGTGTGTGAAAATTGGTGAGAACTGGCACTTAAGATCACAAAGAAAATTCTTGGTACTTTATGCCTTAAGATGCTCTCTGCCCAAAGCTCTGAAAGACTGATAGGCAGTAATACTGCTACACTACTGAGTTTTGTAGAATTGTTACATTTGATAATAAAAATTGCCTGCTTAATCTCATTGCTTGCATTCCTTTGTTTTAGAATTACTATGGTGGAACGGCGTGGGTAAGCTGTCCTTGTTAGGTTTTTTTCTAAATTCTCCATAAGTACAGTAATAATAAAGCCATCCATGCTGTATGTAATCCCAGCTATTAAGCTGAAGGAGGGTCAAGACCAACTTGGGCAATTTAATGAGGCTCTGCCTCAACATAAAAGCGGGGAATGGGGCCAGAGATTTAGCTCTGATGCCATTACTGCCTTGCAAGCACGAGGACCTGAGTTCGATCTCCGGTACCGGGGGAAAAAAATCCGGTGCCCAGAAATAAGATATAAAAGCAGGCCGCGAGTAGCTCTTAAGATGCTCTCTGCCCAAAGCTCTGAAAGACTGATAGGCAGTAATACTGCTACACTACTGAGTTTTGTAGAATTGTTACATTTGATAATAAAAATTGCCTGCTTAATCTCATTGCTTGCATTCCTTTGTTTTAGAATTACTATGGTGGAACGGCGTGGGTAAGCTGTCCTTGTTAGGTTTTTTTCTAAATTCTCCATAAGTACAGTAATAATAAAGCCATCCATGCTGTATGTAATCCCAGCTATTAAGCTGAAGGAGGGTCAAGACCAACTTGGGCAATTTAATGAGGCTCTGCCTCAACATAAAAGCGGGGAATGGGGCCAGAGATTTAGCTCTGATGCCATTACTGCCTTGCAAGCACGAGGACCTGAGTGAGATCTCCGGTACCGGGGGAAAAAAATCCGGTGCCCAGAAATAAGATATAAAAGCAGGCCGGGGATTTAGCTCAGTGGTTCCGCTGCCTGCCTCACAAGCACAAGGACCCGAGTTTGATCCCCGGTACCCCCCCCCAAAAAAAAAGATATAAAAACAAAACTATTCTTGATGAATACTAGTCAAATAACCATGCTTAGAGTGTAAGTCGTTGAAACTTTGGTATAATTTTGTATTCTTGTGTGCCGTACTGGAATTGAACCTAGGGCCTCATGCTAGGCAAGCACTACCACTGAGCTCCATTCTCAGCCCTGATTTTGATTTTTTGGGGGTACCAGTGATCGAACTCAGGCCCTTGCGTGCGCCTACAAGGCACATGGTGAAACCACTGAGCTAAATCCCCAGCCCTGAAATTCTTAACAGCTGTGATATCTAACCCTGTGGTCTTCCTGATGAATCTGTGTGCCTAATAATTTGGTTTATCATTGTTCTGTGTTGAGCCTACAGCCTTTCACATGCCAACAAGCGCTGCACTACTGAGCTACATCCTAGTGTGCAGACAGCCTGCAAACCTATTTAAGCTACATAAAACTAGTAAGAGCTAGACCTGTAATGCTTATGAATCCACAGCTTCTTTCTCTTTGCTGATGCTGAATTCTCTCCTTCAAATTCTGTCCTCATTTTAGGACTCAGGTTGAGCACTGCCAACTCCTCACACTTCAGAGCAGCAAACACCAACACTATCAACACTTATTTGACATCCCTACTCTTGTTACAGAGCCCGGACGTATTAGCAGTTTTAAGAGTATAACCTCAAGGACAGGGAGTGTACTTGTATTTCCCTCAATGTCTAGCACGTTCCCATTTCCCGTCTGCTCGATGTGTTTTTTGTTAAGCATTCATAGTATGAAGTGTAGTTCACTCGGAAACTTCTTTCAGTCCTAGTCTTCAATGACATCATTTATAAAAGTGGAGAAATCCAGTTCGGTTTTGTCCCTCAGCCTCGGGTCTTTCTGATATTGCATGTGGCGAGGAGGCAGCTGAGTTCCTGGCAGGTTCCTCCTCGCTGTGATAACCTCCAGCAGGCTTTCTGGGTTCTCCTGCTACTTCCTGCCTATGCAGGATCTACGCACGGGCGGGGCTGGTGTTCTGCCCTCTGCCTCCCGGGTAGTTTCTGGTGTAACTGCTCTCTTCACGCAGCAGAGAAAGGCAGCGAGGTGGAGGAGGAGGAGGAGGAGGAGGGTGTGGACTTGAGTAAGGGTAGCAGGGAAGGAAAGGAGAATGAGGATAAAGAGGACCAGAATGTGTAAGAGACCCTGTGATTCCATCCTTACCCCAGTTCTTCGTGACTTCATAGTGCTGGAGACATACACTGCAAGTAGGTATCGAATGACTAAATGTACAGGTACGTTCATTCATGCAGTGGAGACTGATGTGACTTTCTGCTGAGAATTCTCTGATTTTGGACTGACAATGTAGCTCAGGGGAACAGCACTTGCCCAGCATGCACAACGCCCTGGGTTTGATCGGTAGCATCAGACATAAAGAATTTCATTTTTGTTTTGGCAGCACATACACTAAAAATAGAAATAAAGAAATTTAATAAACTCCATTATTACCTTTGTCTATTTTATTTTATTCATTTATTTTTGTACCGGGGATCGAACCCAGGACTTTGCACTTGTGAGGCAGGCGGCAGAACCACTGAGCTAAACTGCCAACCCTGTCTATTTTATTGGTGCTTGGGATTGAACCCATGGCCAGCACAGCTCTACCCCCTGGCTCCTGCACAGCCCCTACAGAGTGAATGTTGGTAAGATTGCAACATTTTTTAGTACCATTTTACCAATTTTAAATATTTTAATCCATTATTAATGGATGGCTTTTACATTAGAGTGTAAATTCAAAGAATTGCTTTTTACACTGAATTACACCTCCCAAGAGGCAATTTGGTGTAGAATTTACTACACGTGCTTTTGGCTGCTTATGCCATCTACTGGACACACTGTGCTACTAGTTTTAAGGGTCCTAGTCTCAACCAGGACTTTCCATCAGGATTCTAACAGGACTTCAAATTACATTTATTTATTTGTTTATTTGTTTGTTTGTTTATTCGGTTGGTTGGTAGGGTTAGTTTTTTGAGACAGGGTCTCATCATGTAGTTCAGGCAGCTCTGGCAGGACTTGAATTCATTATGTAGCTCGGGCTGGCCTTGAACTCATGGCAATCATCCTGCCTCATACTCCTGAGTGCTGGGATCACAGGGATGCACCACCGCACTCAGATTGCCTATTTATTTATTTATCTGCAGTACTAGAAATTGAATCCAGGGCCTTGCAAATTCTAAAAAAGTGCTCTATACTAATAAACTATATCTCCAGCCCCTTTTTATTTTGTTTATTTTTGGTACCAGGGATCAAACTCAAGACCTTACGCTTGCGAGGCAGGTGGCAGAACCACTGAGCTAAATCCCTGGCCTGCCCCTTTTTATTTTTACTTTTAAATTTTGAGATAGGATCTAAGTTGCCCAGGTGGGCCTTGAACTCCTGCCACAGTCTCCTCATGGCTGGGATTACAGGCCTGTGCTACTGTACCTTGTATTTTTTTTTTAAACCAAAACTAGTGAAAAATGATCAGTTAAAAAGAAAACTATTAGAAAATGGTGAGAAAGGAGCCACACATGGTGCACACCTTAATCCCAGGACTCAGAAAGCTGAGGCAGAAGGATCACTAGGAGCTCAAGGCTGGGGTGCATGTCTGTAATCCCAGCTACGTACGAGGGAAACCAGGAGGATCTGAAGCTTGAAGCCAACCCAGGCAAAATGGCAAGACTTACTTAAAAAAGAAAGGAAAAAAAAGTCATGGCATTTTTGCTGTGACACATAAATTGTTAGGATGATAAATGAAAATTTTGATGAAAAACGCTTTTCTACAAATCACTGTGTTCTGTGGATGTCAGCACCCACAGTGTGGAGTGTGAGGGCCCTGGTAATGGGGAGCAGCCTGCACTGGCTGAGAAGGGCTTCAGAATCAGTCTCAGGATTGCATCAGGCCCCCAAGTCTAACGGGGGGCCTTGGTAAGGTGGGAAAGCAATAGAAGCAACTCCGTCCATCAGGGATTTCGGGATTTCAGGGATTTTTCACGACTAATTGATTCTAGGTATTCATAGTCCACTTGCTATCCACCTGTCTTCTTTCAAATTTGTTTGTTTGTTTTTGTTGTTGTTTTGAGACAAGGACTTGCCATGTATTCCAGGCTGGCCTCGACCTCATGGTGATCCTCCTGCCTCAGCCTCCAGAGTGCTGGCATTACAGGCATGCGCCACCATGCCCAACTAAAATAGAGACTTGAATTTGTCCTTCATATGTGCCAAGAAGGCCTGACAGCAATTGGTGCTAGACGTCCTCCAGTGACTCAGTATCAATCCCTATAAACAGGGTTCCTCAAGTTAGCAAAACAAACCAAAAAACAGGATTCAATTAAAGTATTCTAGGTATTCATAGTCCACTTGCTATCCACCTGTCTTCTTTCAAATTTGTTTGTTTGTTTTTGTTGTTGTTTTGAGACAAGGACTTGCCATGTATTCCAGGCTGGCCTCGACCTCATGGTGATCCTCCTGCCTCAGCCTCCAGAGTGCTGGCATTACAGGCATGCGCCACCATGCCCAACTAAAATAGAGACTTGAATTTGTCCTTCATATGTGCCAAGAAGGCCTGACAGCAATTGGTGCTAGACGTCCTCCAGTGACTCAGTATCAATCCCTATAAACAGGGTTCCTCAAGTTAGCAAAACAAACCAAAAAACAGGATATTCAATTAAAGGAGCGTTTCAGATAAATAATTTTTAGTGTAAGTATGTCCCCAAAATTGCATGGGACACGCTTATACTAATATGTCCTGAATTTTATCTGGTAATGCTAATATAATTGAATTCAATTTTATAAATATGTAGACTGCTCAAAAAAAGAATCATGGTCAAAGTTTGAAACCTGGTGGGGCATGGTGGTGTATGCCTGTAATCCCAGGACTCAGGAAGCCAAGGCAGGAGGATTGCTGTGAGTTTGAGGCCAGCCTGGGCTACATAGTAGGACCATGACTAAATAATACAAAACAAAAATAAGAGCAGAAAGTACAGTGGACACTTGACTTATGAACTCAATCAGTTCCCAAGGGTCGGTTGTATCTAAGTCAATACAACTGAGATCTGGATGTTTACTTGCATACATGCTATAGATAGCAAGAGGCAGATCTTCCATTAACCTAGTTAACCCAAGTTGTCATATGTCAGGCTGGTCATAACTTGAGGATGCACTGTACACTATTATATTTCACCTTTATGATCCACTATCTGACTTTCCAGTGAAAACCAATGGAGTCAAAGTAGGGACCATGGGACCATATATTCCTTCCAAGTGGGATACATTTTTTTTTTTAAGTATTCTATTTAAATAGTTTAGGGCTGGGGATTTAGCTCAGTGGTTCTGTCGCCTGCCTCGCAAGTGCAAGAACCATTTAAATAGTTTAGAATTGGTTATAAAAGAAATCTTGATATAATTTTCTAAAATATAGGATTTTTCCTTTGTTTTGTTTTTGAGACAGGGTGTCACTATGTTATTGAGACTGACCTGGAACTCACTATGTAGTCCTGGTTGGTCTCGAACTCACAGTGACCCTCCTGCCTCAGCCTCCCAAGTGCTGGGATTACAGGCGTGCGCCACCACACCCAGCTAAAATACAGGATTTTTGCTGACTATGTTAGCTCAGCTTTATTTTCTTCCTTTTTAAAGAAAAGAAGAAGCCGGGCATGTATCCCATTGGTTTCAAGACAATTAAACACTGGTTATGGTGGCGCACACCTGTAATCCCAGCACTTGGGAGACTGAGGCGGTAGGATCTCTAGAAGTTCGAGGTCAGCCTGGGCCTCATAGTTACTTCAAGGCCACAGTGAGACCTCGTCTCAAACAACAACAAGAAAAAAACACCAAACAAGGAAAGTCTTTTTTTTCACATTTTGTATTAGTCCATGTTCACAGTACATGATTCATCACAGAGGATGCGTACGTGTTCACAACACATCTTAATTTTCGTCCCCTCCTCTACTCTCTCTACAACCCTTCTTCCTCTCCACATTTACAAAAGCCGTATTTAGTAGTTATTGTTCTTTGGTTCTTTTTTGTTTTGTTTGTTTGTTTTTTGAGACAGGGTCTCACTATGTAGTTGAGACTGCCCTGGAACACACTGTGTAGCCCAGGATGGTCTCAAACTCACAGTGATCCTCCTGCCTCAGCCTCCCGAGTGCTGGGATTATAGGCATGCGCCACCACACACGGCTTGTTTTGTTTTTTGGGACAGTCTTGCCATGTGGCCCAGGCTGGCTTTGAACTTGTGGCAATCCTCCTGCCACAGCCAAGTAATGGGATTATAGGTGAGCAACACACACCCAGCTTTTTTTCCTTTAAACACCCTTTCCTTCCTTCCCTGACCTCTCCACCCTCTTCAGAGGCTTTTTATATTCTTCTTATATTTAAGCAGCACGTTATGCTTGACACAATCAATTTATTACATATTGCATCTAGTGAGTCATCACTTCCTGTACATTTTATTTCCACCATCTGTTTTTCTTTTTCTTTTTTTCCTTTTTTTTTTTGAGAGTCTGTCTGTGTAGTTCAGTCTGGCCTCAAACTCACAGCAATCCTCCTGCCTCAACCTCCCTGGTGCTGGGATTACAGGCGTGCGCCACCACAGCCAGCACAACTGGCTTTTGGGGATTTATGTGAAACGTTACTGCTGCCAGGCAACATCTTCAGTTGTTCAAGGTTCTGTCTTTTTCTATGAAGTATATATTTTGTTTTGGGGGTTTTCTGTTTGTTTATTTTGTTTTGTTTTTGGTACCAGGGATTGAACAGACCTTGCACTTGTGAGGCAGGCAGTGGCACCAAGGAGCTAAATCCCTGGCCCTGAAGTAAATATTTTGAATAAAAAGCAATCTCTTTCCCTTACAGCAGATTACACTGATTTGGGGATAAGATATTCTACTCCACATTCTATGTATTGGTTTTGGAATTCAGGCTCAGATTATTTTTATTGGGGAATATTCTCACTAGTCCATTGTTTTCTACCTAACACTGAATTGAATACTCATCTCTTTTTTCATATTTACATTTGAAGAAGCTCTTTCCCCTTTATTATGTCCCCCCCACTGTGTAGAGCAATTAAATCCATTGATCACCTTGAGATGACTACAAAAAAATTACAGGGTGGGCCAGGGATTTAGCTCAGTGGTTCCTCTCACAAGCCCAGGGACCCAAACTGGATCCCTGGTACCAAACAAACAAACAAACAAAAAGTACAGGGTATTGAAAACTCTTTGACTTCCTTGGTGACCACTGTATTGGTCTGTCTTCGCGGTAGCTCTTCCAGCCCGTCTGATAAACAGGACACTGGCGCATCTGCAGCCCACGTCCAGAGGCCCTGTCACATCCTGTGCTTACAGGTCTGTCTCAGTTACTTTTCTCTTGCTGACAAAAATACCCAACACCCAGACTTAAAGAAATAAATGTTTATTCGGCTCACAGTTCGTAGAGGTTTCAGTCCATAGTGGGTTGGCTCCAAAGCAGGGCGGCACATGGCAGAGGGGCATCAAAGGGAAGAAACGGTCCATGGCAAAGCAGGGCAGACAGAAGGCAGCCAGCAGGGAAGTAGCAAGCAGCTAGACACAGCAACTGGAGAGAGACCTTTACTCCCTTATAGTTTATGCAGGCTACTGCCCTTAGGGTGCAGAGCACTCACACCTGGGTGGGGCACCCTTAATCCTACCCAGAACTGTGCCAAACCAATCAGTGGACTCATTTCGTAACCACACGCTTTTAATTCCAACGTCACACACTCCAGATCCAGCCCCCTCCGAAAAGCCTCACCTATGACCTCAGCGGCCTTGCGGGGGACATACAGATAAGAGCCATAACAAGGCCTAGACTTTGTTTTCTGTCTGGTTTGACCAGAAGTCTTTTCTGGTCCTCTATTTCTAACTCTTTGGGCAGTGTTGAAGGCAAAAGACACATTTACTTGCAACCAAAGGCATAAAAGGAATTCCTGGAACTGTTTTTGCATAGCACTGAAAAATGATGGCTTTTACCCAACTATCCTTTGGTCTTACTTTTTTTTTTTTTTTTTTTTTTTTTTTTTTTGGTACCGGGGATTGAACTCAGGTCCTTGCATTTGCAAGGCAGGCCACCGAACCACTGAGATAAATCCCCAGCCCCAACCCACCTATCCTAACTTAATAAAGGTGCTTTCAGCAAAAGCCTTGCTACCTGCTAAGAAAGGAACATTTAAAATTACCTCCTGACTTCAGCAAGTTCTGTGCTTGTTTCTCCCACTCTGAAATGAGTTACTTCCTAAATTTGCTTCCGCGTACTTCTGGGGAAAAGATCCTGGTGTTTCCTGGGGAATGGCAGCTACAATAAAAGTGCAGAGATACACCTTGTAATAAATTAAGATGGATGTGATCATTCTGTATGGCAAACATGTACCAATACAATTTTTAAAGGTTAAAAAAAAATCTTAGCAAGGCATAATGGCACACGCCCGTGATCTCAACCTTTGAGAAGAGGCAAAAGGATCACTGCAAGTCTAAGGCCAACCTGGACTCCACAGCGAATTCAAAGCCAGCCTGAACTTTATAGTGAAACTCTGCCTCAAAACCACCACCACGACAACAATAAAACCCAACTTTTTCTTCCTTTTTTTTTTTTTTGAGTATGTAGGTCAGGCTGGCCTTGAACTCACAGGAGTACTCCTGGCTTAGCCTACTGAGTGCTGGGATCACAGGTGTGTGCCACCATAGCAGCTATAATCCAATCTTTTTCTTTTTTCTTTTGGGTTTTTTGAGACAGGGTCTCACTATGTAGTTGAAACTGACCTCAAACTCATTATATAGCTCAGGCTGGTCTCAAACTCACAGCAATCCTCCTGCCTCAGCCTCCCGAGTGCTAGGATTACAGGCGTGCACCACCACGCCCGGCTTCCAATCTTTTTCAAAAGAGTTTTGCTCTCTGTATTTCCATACTGAGTTTTCAAATCACTTTGTCGTTTTTAGAAAAAAACTTCTAGATATTTTCATGTGAATTGCATTGTCTATTAAAATCAATTTAGGAAAAATTGACATCATACCTGTTATGGCTGGTATCTAGATGTCCCTTGAAAGCCTCATGCAGTCAGTCATATGTGGAGCTTTTTCAGAGGTGGCTTAATCTAGAGCGTGTGATGCTAGGATGAAGGGTGCGGTGTGATCACTAAATGAGTCCATTGGCTTGGCATAGTTTTTTGTCATTGTTTTGGTTATTTTTAGGCAGGGTCTCCCTTTGTACTTCAGTCTGGCCCTGAACTCACTATGTAGCTCAGGCTGTCTGGAACTTGCAGTGATCCTCCTCAGCCTCCATAGTGCTGGGATTATAGGTGTGTACCATTACATTAAGTCTGGCTCTGGTTTGTCATAGGTCTGAGTAACATTAAGGGTACTTCACCCTGGGTGTGAGGGCGACCTGCCCTAAAATATAAGGCCCAGAAAGACAGCTAGTGGGTTGCTTGGCAGTTGGTTTGCTGTCTTCTGTTTGCCAAGAACTATTTCTCTTCTACGATGGCCCTCTGCCATGTACCTTGCTTTGGAGCCAGCTGCCTATGGACTGAAACCTCCACAAACTGAGCTAAATTAACCTCTTCTCTTCTAACTTTGGGTGTTGGGTATTTCGTCTCAGCAATGAGAAGAGTGACTGAAACAATAGCTGAACCCTTTGACCAATGAACATGGCATATTGTGATAGTGATCTGATTATGTCAACTTGAGTAAGCGCCCAGTTAAATCCCATCAGCATAGTTCTGGGTGTGGTTGAAGGGATTCACTGCAGACAGGAGACGCACCCCGGGTGTGAGTGACACCAACCAATAGGGTTGCTGCCTGAATGGAATAAAAGGGAAACAAGGGCTGAAGGCTCACTTCAGCGGAGCTCCTCCTCCCCTTTACTTTGAGCGCCATCTCCTGGATTCCAGCACAGACTCCTCAGTTCCCGGCAAAGACACTTTGGCCTCCTGTGTGGATTTGGTCAGGACACTACAGTGAGCTCCAGGCCTTCCACTGGATCCTTTAGACAGGCTGTTTGTATTCCTCCACACCAAACTCTGTGAGCAGCCATTTTTGGTGACCGGCAAGATGGTGGATGCTAAAGATGGTGTTTTGGACCTGGCTGCCCCTTCTACTACCCCAGTGTCCTTCAGCTTCATCCGCACCTCTGTGCAGAGGCAGCTCGCAGATAAGGGAGATGTTGAGGGGTTGGGCCCAGAGGAAAAGGATTTCAAGAAAGGGAGCTGCAGAGTGTGAAGCCCCCAGAAGCCTCCAAGGAACTGGTCATCGCACTGATCCAGAATATCTATCGCAGGCAGCCCTTGGCTCAAACCCCTGGGCCATTCTCAGAGGCCTTGGCAGATGGGGTGTTGTCCCAGGCTGTGAAGGAGATCTATAAGGAATCCAAGATGTCTCTAGAGGGGAGAGACAATGTGGGTGTTGACCCCATGCTCGCTATCCCCACGATCCAAAAAGGATGCACCCCATACTGGAAAGGTATAGACAGGGAACACCAGGCTGAGACAGTGCCAGCGTCTGATATGAGGCCGTCCCTGTGGAGGCCTATGGGCTGGCTATGCTGCGGGGCATGGGCTGGAAACCTGGTGAGGGCATTGGCCACACTTTCAAACAAGTGGTGAAGCCCTGTGTAAACTCACCGAAGCCCCAGGGGTTAGGACTGGGTGCCAACCCGACGGAGGTCCAGGCTTTGGCCCCCGACGGAGGTCCAGGCTTTGGCCTCCAACGGAGGTCCAGGCTTTGGCCTCCAGCGGCTGCTACCACCCAGCAAAGCCAGATGGGAAGCAAGAGAAGGATAAGGAAGACCAAACTCAAGGGCTGGTGCCTGGAGGTGCTGTGGTGGTCCTTTCCGGCCCTCACCAACACCTCTGTGGGAAGGTGGAAGGCTTTGATCATGACAATGTGCGGGCCATGGTTCGACTAGCAGTGGGCCAGTGCATGGTGACTGTTAGCAACTACTGCCTGCGACCTGTGTCCCAGCAGGAGTTTGCCAAGAATTCCTTGTCAGGTGAGCAGAACTTGCTCCGAGCGACAGCTTCGTCATGGAAGGCCCTCCAGAGTGAAGACCTGCATGGCTGTAGGGAGGACCCGGAAAGGAAGCGGAAACATCCTCCAGATGGACAGGATGGGCCTGCAGCCAAGCGAGACAAAGCAGCCAGCAGGAGTCAGCGCTGGCTGCACAGGGACCTGCTCGTGTGCTTCGTGGACAAGCTGCACGAGGGCGGCCAGTATTACACCACCAAGATGACGACTGAAGATGTCCTGAGCCCAGATACATGTATGTGCAGGACAGACGAAGGCCGAGTCCAGGAAGGCGTGATGGAAAACATGCTGGAGACCCTGGTTCCCAAGGTCGAGGGTGAACGTGTGACGGTGGTACTAGGCCATAGGCTGCAAAGGTGGGACGCCCGGGGGGCAGGGACCGAGGCCGGAGCCGGGCTGTGGTGCACCTGCAGAGAGAGAATCATTCGGTGGAGCTTCACTATAGTGCTGTGTGCCAGTACCGGGGCCCCACTGACTCAGATAAAGACTGACTGTGGGAGCAAACCCATGCTGAAGGCTGTTAACAGTTTTAAATTTTTCTTTTATGAAAAAATAAAACAAATTTTCATAACCAAAACAAAAAGTTCTACTGTTGAGCGATATCTAAACGCACCCTTCCCTCCGCAGACCACAATACCATTGTTTTGTTTCCAGAATATCGAGAAATGCAGACAGATATTTAGCTTAATCGGTTTTGATGATTAGCACAAGCTTCTCTCTTGCAACGGTCAAGGGGTCTGCTACGCCCAAGGACCAACCCAACTAAACCGCCGTGGCACCGACAGCAGTTGTTGTAGGTCTGAGGAGCTGTAACTTGCTCTGCGCTGGAGCTGTTTCGCCTTTGTGAAATGGGGCGGAGATGAGGGCCGGAGCTGGAAGGGTCGCTGATGATAGTCTCTGCCTCCCTGAGCCAAGGGGCAAAGTCTCGGTAGGCTCGCTGTAGCCTCCACTGTTTTGGATGGATCGGGCGAGAGGAGAGGCCACGGCGGCCCCGTCTGCCCCACGGTCCCCGGGAGAAGTGGATGGCTCTCAGAGCGCGGCGTAGACCTCAGTCTCTTTCCGGGCCGCGCAGGCCCGGGAGCCCCTGCAAAACGCTCCGGCCTGCCGCCC
>NW_022900917.1:20032374-20055216 GCF_012274545.1 Fukomys damarensis | reverse complement strand
GGGAGGGGGAGTGGCCGAGCCGAGGGCTCCCGGCGGCTCGGGCGTGCGGCGGGAGGCGTCGTTGTGGGAAAGGTGGGTGTCGGGTACCGAGAACACCGCTAACGTGATAGCTGTTAACCGAAGGGCCGCTCGTTCCGAGTGCGCTCTTGAGAGGTTTGTGGGTGCTCACAGCGCGTGCCGTCGGGATAAATAGGGGCAGGGATTCGGGATGAACCTGGTGAGGTGAATCGGGAGAGGATGAATCGCAGAAAGTGAGGAAGGCCAGGTTCGCTGGGGGTGGGAGCGGGCAGGGCGTATGGCCAGGGCAGAGGCCAGGAGAGGCCAGAGGGCTCTCAGGGTGGAAGTGGAGGCAGCTTTCCCTGCTCTCGGGGCCGGTACCCAGAAAACGAGTTCCTCCAGCTCTGCTTCGCGGAGGTGGTGGGTCTGAGACGGAAATGGGCAGCTGGAAGAAACTTAGCAGCTGACAGTCTGAGGAAGTATTCTCGGCCCAGTAACTTCGTAGTATGTACAGTACTGTACCTCCACCGGTTCTGGGAGCAGATAGCTTGGGTGAGTCACTCGACTGACCATTTGCATTCTCATAGAAAATGGGACTTTTTGCCTTAAGTGAGTGCAGTTGTGTACGTGGTAGTTGATTTAGATTTAAGCCCTTTTGAACCAAAGTGCAAGGGAATTTGAAGAATTCAGTGGAAAGCGATTTTTAAAAAAGATGAAGTCAAAGAAGTTTTCACTATCCTGTGTCTTTGCGCCCTGCCCCTATTATACATACCTCCTTTATCCTTGACCTTTCAGTTTTAAATCTAATAAAAATTTAAGACATTTTACTAAAAACATCTTCAAAGCCAAAATTAGTGTAGTTAGTAAGAATGTAATTCCGGGGCTGGGGGTTTGACTCAGTGGTTCTGCTGCCTGCCTCACAAGCGCAAGGGCCTGAGTTCGATCCCTGGTACAAAAAAAAAGTAATTCCATTTGTTTGCTTGATTTTATCTGCAGTTGCAGTATATTATCATTTAAAAGATTTTCTTTTCTTTTTTTTTTTTTTTTTGAGACAGGGTCTCACTATGTAGTTGAGACTGACCTGAAACTCACTATGTAGCTCAGGCTGGTTTTGAACTCACAGCGATCCTCCTGCCTCAGCCTCCTGAGTGCTGGGATTACAGGCGTGCGCCACCACGCTCGGCTAAAAGATTTTCTGATATTGCTTGCTGACAAGTTACAGATTTATGGGAGCAGGTTGATGTGTTCCTATGAATACATTCATGCTTAATTTAAAACATGAAAAAATTGTGTAATACTAAAGTATTACTGTGCATCATACAATATAATACACCAATAAACTTAATGGAAAAAAAAGTTGCTTAGGAGATTACAGCTATGCCTGATTAAATAGATATGATGTGCAACAATAGACTATATTGTTTTATTTTATTTTGGTACTGGGGATCGAACTCAGGACCTTGCATTTGGGAAACAGGCGCGGTGCTCCTGAGCTAAATCTCTGGTCCACGTTTTATTTTATTTTAGTTTGTTTTTCAGACAGGGTCTCACTGTGTAGTTCAGGCCGTCCTTGAACTCACTATGTAGCTCTGGCTGGCCTCACACTCGATGCAATCCTCCTGCCCCAGCCTCCCGAGTGCTGGCATTACAGGTGTGCACCAGCGCTCCCAGCTGGACTATATCATTTTGTAAAATTTACTTGGGTATAAAATGATAAATTTTTGGTTGTAGAATTACAGGTAATCCAAAAAGTTAATTGTATGTAGAACAATTAATAAATTGCAGTTTTGTTAAAATAGAGTTTCATTGAGGCGGGGATTTAGCTCAGCAGTTTGGTGGCCTGCCTTGCAAGCGCAAGGACGCAAGTTCAATCCCCGGTACCAAAAAAAAAATACAGTTTCATTCATCAAATATTTAACTTCACAAATACTTGGGTCCCTGGCATGTTAGGCACTGGAATATAATATTCGACAATGAATAATTGTCATTATAATAATGCTAATAATACTTATAGTAACCATTATGTGTCAGACATTATTCTGAGTACTTTCCATTTATATGGTACTTTTTTTGTTGTTAAAACACATTATCTTAAATTCACTGTGTTAAAATTAAACTGGTCTAGCTGGCAGTGGTGGTGCATGCCTGTAATCCCAGCATTCAGGAGGCTGAGGCAGGAGGATCACTGAGTTTGAGGACAGCCTGGGCTATATGGTGAGTTCAGAGCTAGTCTGAACTTCAAAGGGAGACCCTGCCTCAAAAAAATCGAAGGAAGGGCCAGGGATTTAGCTCAACAGTGCTGCCGCCTGCTTCACAAATACAAGGTCCTCAGTTTGATCCTTGGTACCAAAAAAAAAAAGGAAAAAAAATTAAACTGGTCTATATACTTGTATCCAAGTTTTATCTGTGTTCCATTTTGTTTTTCCTTCATATCGATCCTCTTCATTGTCTAACTTATGTGAATATTCTTTGGGAATCTTCCAAAAAAATTCTTACTTGATATGGTAGAGGATCAGGGTGCAAATAGTTGCACTTCCTGATAGAAATGTAAGAACAAAGAAAGAAATGATAACTTTGAGTAAAACAGTGGTACCATTTTACTTGAAAATTACTGTGTATAGTCTGGATGGACATTTGCAAGCCTCTTTCAGCCCTGCTATTTCAAGTGACGAGGGCCAGGGATTTAAGCTCAGTGGTTCCGGCGCCTGCCTGGTAAGCACAGTGATCCTAGTTCTATCCCTGGTACCAACAAAACAAAACAAAACAAAACAAAACAAGAATCAAGTGAAGAACACTAGGCTAGAGCCTGAAATAGCAAATTATCTTCGTGGCTGTGTAATCATCTTCATTTAGTTTGGCTTTTTCTTTAAATGCTATAATCAATCATAAGGTAGTGAAAAGGAAACTTGAGTTCTATTCCTGATCTTTCCTATCAGACTTAATCAGTTGGCCTATTGGCTTTGACCTTATTATTTTCCACACATAGATATGTGTGGCTTTCTCCTTTTTTGTTTATGGTACTAGGGATCAAACTCGGAACCTTGTGCACTGAGCTACATCCCTGGCTCTCCTTTTCTTTTCTTTTATTTATTTTGTCAGAGCTGGGGGAATCAAAGGTAGAGCCTAAGCACTCTACCATTGAGCTGGGTGTATCCTAGCTGGAAGCTTCCTCTTTCAATTAAGAGCTTATAAGTCCAGTAAAAGGAAATGAGGTGAAATGTGCACCCATTCAGTTTTGTTTCTTGGTGGCCGGCAGAAAGTTAGCTTTGGGGCAAACTTGAGGAATTTGGCTAAAGTCAATATTGTTCCATGTCATATTTTTTTGCTCCCACAGTTTAATGCCACTAAAATTGACATGTCTTAAAATCAGTGCATGCATCCAACATGCAATAGTGGTATTTTTCCCCTTGTAAAACTGTTACTAAATAGTACCTTAAAATATGTGGCATTACAGAAAATAATGTCTTATAGATCCATTGTCATTTATTTGTGTATTCCTTGATCATTGGTATTATATAGATTCTTGAGAGATAACTATTATGATTTGTATACTTCATAAATTATTTAGGAATATATGCAAATTTTGTGTAAATTGTACTTTTATAAATAAAATCCATTTATGTGCACAAAGAGAACACTTTAATTGTTCCTGTAAAATGTCTTATTCAGTAAAGAACATTTTAGAAAAGAAAATGATAGGTTTTTTTGTAAGAACACTTGTGGGGAAAGTGCTAGGGATTGAACTCAGGGCTTTGTGCACTCTGCCAATAAGTTACCTCCCACCTTCCCTACCATTTTTATGTGAATATTCTTTTCCCGACTTATCTTTGTCTTACTGTATATATTTAGACCCTGTTTAATGGAAAAGACCTACTGGGCTGGGGATTTAGCTCAGTGGTTCTGGTGCTTGCCTTGCTAGGGAGTTTGATCCCTAGTACCAGAAAAAAGGGGGAAAAAAAAAAGGAAAGAAAAGAAAAGACCTACCTACATAGCTCGTCTATTAGTCCTGTATCACAGGTTCAGTAACTGTGTCAACTTTGTTAAGCTGACTTCTGAAATTATCCAACGAAATGAAGTTCGATACAGTTAATGTACATAATCATGCAGGTGTAACTAGTAAGTAAACTTGTATCTTTTAAACTGTAAAAATAATAGCTTTCTTTGGAAGATTTTATTTGACTTCATATAGATATTCATTTCTGTTGATTGCATCTGCTTTTTGGCTTGCCTCAGAACAAGGGAAAATTAAAAAAGCATCATGGAAAAGGAATATGGTGTTATTTATTCATTGACCCAGATTTGTATGCAAAAATAGACCTAATCCAAGCTTTGGCTTTTCTAATAATTTCATTTCACTGGCTTTACTACTTAAACTGACTACAAAATAAATAGTAGACTAGAAGTGGATAAAATATACTAAATGTAGGGGCTGGGGATTTAGCTCAATGGCACTGCGCCTGCCTCGCAAGTGCAAGGTCTTGAGTTTGATCCCTGGTACCTATACACACACATACACACACACACACACACACACACACTAAATGTACAGTTTTAGTCTTAACTGTCATAGTATTTAAAGATATTTATTTCATATCAGGTTTTAAAAAATACATTTGTTCATTTTTCACAGTAAAGCTAGAGAACCATCCATCTGAACAACAGCAGCAGTAGCTGATTCATTTCTCCTTTTTTGATTCATTTATTTAGACTCATATTTTATAGTTTAGTCATCAAGAGGCAAGAAAAACTGTCTTCTACTCCTACAAGAGACCAATTCCTGGACCCTTTTCAAAGCTTAACCTAGGGGCTGGGGGTTTAGTTAGCTCAGTGGTTCTGCATGTCTTGCAAGTGCAGGGACCCAAGTTTGATCCCCAGCCCCCTCCCAAAAAGCATAACTGGGACATTCTGAACTTATACTAGTCATCTACCACACAAGATAATTAAGTTGGGTCTTGCAAGTGCAAGGTCCCCAGTTCGATCCCCAGTACAAACAAACAAACAAAAGATAATTAAGTTGGGGGAAAAAAAGTAGTTACATTATCTGTAGTAAATTCCTGTTTAATCTGGAATTCATGTTAGTGGTTTGCAGGTAACCTTTGCATTTTTGGGGGGTGGGGGGAGTTTAGTTTTTTGAGACAGGATCTCACTATGTGTTAAGATGACCTGGAACTCACTATGTAGCCCAGGCTGGTCTCAAACTCAGTGATCCTCCTGCCTCAGCCTCCTGAGTGCTGGGATTACAGGTGTGCGCCATCACGCCTGGCTAAAATTATTTTTTTATTTTTCTTGAAGTAAAACACTTATTGGCAACATTTCAAATATATATAATAATAACATTTCTCTTAGGGAATTTGTACCTGTACATGATACATCTTGCTGCTGCTGCTTTTTTCCCATTCCCCATCCTTTCCTTCAACCCCTCTTCCTCTCCTTATTTACAAAAGCTTTATTTCTATTTTTCCCTTCTATTCTTTTTTTGTCCCTTCCTTTCCCCCCTCCCCTCTCCTTTCTTCCCCTTCCCATTAGGGTTATTTTTTAAAATGCACAAAATATAGTTTTATGATCAATTGTATTTTTTCTTTTTTAATTGTTAATGCATGACTGATGTATTTGATAGGGAACTAAATAATATCTTGTCCTCCAGTCATTCTGGAAAAAAAGTACTTACTTTGGAATTTTTCTTTTTTGGTACTGGGGATCGAACTCAGGTCATTGCGCTTGCAAGGCAGGCGGCGGAACCACTGAGCTAAATCCCCAGCCCAATCTTGGAATATTTTAAAATAGCACCTCACCAGTAAATATTTTGTTCTAAGTAAATAAATTAATAAATAGCATCTCAGCCAGTGGCACACACCTGTAATCCCAGCACGCGGATTCATAGAGAATTTGTACCTATGCATGGTTTATCTTGATTCTTTTTTCCCCATTTCTTTCCTCTCCCTTCAACCCTTCTTCCTCTCCCCTTTTACAAAAGCTTTGTTTACATTTTCCCATCTATTCATTTTCCCCTCCTTCCCATCCCCTCCCCTTGTTTCTCTTCCCATTGGAACATTTACTTTTCAAGTCATAATCATGAAGTAATAAATCACATACAAACTGCTTAATAAATCTCTGTTGTTTGGATACTTTTAGAACTCTGTGTTACATTCAATTTTAGAAACAATTGGTTGGATAACATTAATGAAAAACACATTTGAAAGTTTGCTTCGATACTTGTATCATTTTAGGCAGGGGATTTAGCTCAGTGGTTCTACCACCTTCTTTGCAAGCACAAGGACCAGAGTTTGAATCCCCAATACCAAAAAAACAAAAAAAAAAAAACCCAAAAAACAAAACCCCCCAAATTTGTATCATTTCAATACTTTTAGCGTTTATAACATAATTTTTTTGGAGACAATCTCACTATTAGTCCTATCTGGCTTTAAATCTGTTGTGTAGCCCAAGCTCACCTAGAACTGGCAATCCTGCTTCGTTCCCCAGAGAGCCTCTACTACCGGCTTGTGCTGCTGTTCCCCAGTCACGTACCCTTGTACAATACATTTTAAGATGAAATATAGTTTCTTGTTGTGACTCCAAAGTGATTGTATAAGCAGTCTCAACAAGTTCTGAACACAAACCCTTCTCTCAAAGATTTGAGAAAGCTTAAGAATCAAACTGGGAAAGAGAAATAATCAAACCATTTTATAATTTTTTTAACCCAGTGTCCAGATTAAGAGTCAAAATGTTGCCCTCTGGCAATCAGCTGGGCATACCCTTGGTGAGGGAATGGGTGCTTATCTTTAACACAGTCGGCGTTGTAGCAAATCATAACTATGAAAATGACAGCATCAGCAAACAGGATACAGAGTGTGAAAGAAAACTACACTGAATGTGTATTTTTTAAAAAAATCTATTACACTAAAAGACACATTGCCATTACTCTCTCAAAATACTCTACCACATATTCTTTGAAGACACTTATTCCATGGTTACTGACATTTCTTCAAGCAGTTCTGAAGGTCCTCTGAGTGTCTTTTAGCCGCTCCCTTGATGTCCTCAATCAGTTTAAAATGTTTATGGCAATTTCTCTTTAATAAAGACATTACATTGCTGGCACCATGCTACTTCTGGCTCTTTCCCAAACTCAAAATGACCTTGAAAGGTAAATAAATGTTTTATAGTGCATTGGGACAACTTGGCAGCCAGTTAACCCAACTGAAATCACTCACTAAAGAGGACTTCCAGGATGGCTTCCGAGTGGCAAGAACCACGGGATAAGTTTGTGTGAAGCAAGCCGGAGTGTTGTGAGAGGAGGAGAGTTAAAGGCAGTATGTGTTTTGCTGGAATTTCTGTAGTTTAACATTCACTGTGTTTGCCCATCACATTTCATAGTTTCAGCCAGTCATCCTTGGCAATGGAATTTTTTTTTTTTTTTGTATTGGGGATTGAACTTGGGACCTTGTGCTTGTGAGGCAGGTGGCGGAACCACTGAGCTTTATCCCTGGCCCTTTTGATTTAACACATCACTGTCAAACCCTAAAATTATCAAAATTAAACTCGTTTTTTTAAGGCCTAACAATCATAAGCACAATTATTTGCCTAGTCTTCAGTATGATATCTTTTTTCGAGACAGGGTCTCACTTTGTAGTTCAGGCTGGCCTTAAGCTCATGGTGATCCTAGAAAATCATTATGTACCAATAAATTTAATAAAAATAATTTGAAAAGTTAAAAAACAAATCTCCAGAGAAAAGCTTGTTGGCTTATCAATAGAACTCTGAAAACAGGGAGGGAAAGAGCCCATACTGACTTTTTTTCGTACTAAAGATAATGTGCAGGGGGTGCTAATATAATTATTTAAAAATTTTGCTACTAATCGGTCTCAGTGTGATTTCTGATTTAATATAGTAAAAGTCAATGAACGTGGGTTACAGATTACTGACACACTGTTGTAATAATGTCTTGTGTATTTTAAGGTCCAACTGTAGAACTATGCCAAAGAAAAAAGCCAAAGTCTTCAGAAAATAAGGAATCTGCCAAAGAAGAGAAAATCAGTGACACTCCAATTCCTGAAAGAGCTCCAAAATGTAAGTTAGATTTGAAGTTTTACTATTATTGCAAAAATAGTCATGATCAAAAGTATGTTTTGGGTGGATGTGGTGTTACATGCCTTTAATCGTAGCATTGGGGAAGCTGAGGCAGGAGGATCTCTGAGTTTGAGGCCAGCCTGAGGTACATAGTGAGTTCAGAGCCAGTTTAAATTATAGAATATGACCTCTCAAAAAAAGAGAGAGAATGTTTTAGTACTTTAAAATATATGAACGTATTTTCAACTTTATTCAGTTTTGTGTCCATCAGAGAGCAACCACTAAGCATCACTGCCTTATAGTAGACATTTATTTCTGATGTATACCACATGTTGTGGCCTCAGGTAGCTAGTGTAGCTTCATGTGTTATAAAGGAACAGCCTTTATTTGGGCATTTTTTTCTTGGGCAGAGGAAAAGAGCAGAGGAGTAGGCAGAGCCCTGTGGCACCTCTTCAGGTTTCTGCTGAACTGGCCCCTGTTGCTTATACTCCATCTTGTCAGCCCCAGAGGTCATAGTCGATCCAGACCATGGGATGCAGAAGTGAGTGCTGATTACAGGAAAGCACTGCAAGTCACATGGTAGTGGGCAGAAATGAATACTATTTTTATTCATTCGTTCGTTTGTTTCCTCATACCCGGGATCTAACCTAACATTGTGTGTGTGCTGAACACATACTCTACCACTGACCTAATCCCCACCTCCTGTAATATTTCTATAGGGAAAGAGAAAATAGTTGGGAGTAATGATCAAGTCTGTCTTTGTGATCATAAATATTTACTCCCTTTTCTCAGATAGAATGCAGTCATTACCTCCCCCACCTTAAGGAAGACTCAGTTTTATCTCCTCAGCATGAATCTGAGCTGTACACCAGGGCCAGCTCTGAATCACTCAGACCCCAGGGTTACCCCATGTTCAGTGACAAGCATGGAAGACTCACAGATTCCAGGATACAGTTGTATTTATAGTTGATTTATAATAGTGAATAATTAAAAACGAATCAGCAAAAGGAAAAGATCTATGGGGTGAGGGCTGTAATAAACCAAACACAAGCTTTCAAAATTCTCTCCCAATGAGTCCCTGTCTCAACAAACAAACAAATATCAAGAAGGGCCAGGGATTTAGCTCAGTGGTTCTGCACACTGCCTTGCAAAGGCGAGGTCCTGAGTTCAATCCCTGGTACCAAAACAAAACAAACAAAAAAAAACAGATACACGAATGAAGGTATTTCCTACTAAATCCTTTTAATTGGACATAGAATTGAGGGAAAAGAACTAAGTCTGTTGGCTTACAAAAGTTTGATGAGCTTAAACTATATGTAATTAGGCTCTTACAAGCTATATCTAGAAAAAACTTGTGGATGCAATTGTTGTAACTAGGGCTGACTGGAATTAAGATAAAAAGCCAATAAAATATTTTTATGCTAAAGCTAATTGTTTTTGTTTTTCATATTAGGTATGGAACTTAGGACCTTATACATGCAAAATACATATTCTTTATCACTGAGCTATGTCACTATACCTTCAGTCCCTAATTAGTAAAATTGAGTAAAATTTTTAATACTGGGGATTGAATTTAGGACCTTGCACTTGCGAGGCAGGAGGTGGAACCACTAAGCTAAATCCCTGGCCCCAAAATTGAGTAAAATTAACATATAATTAAATGAACAGAATCTTAGGTATTTGATTAAATGAGTTTTGACATTAATATAACCAAAACAAGCTATGGAATAGTTTCATTATCCAAGACAATTTATTATACCGCTTCCTGGAAGAATTCCCCTACACTTGGAGGGCCCCCCACTTACTTTCTCTTTCTGTACTGGGAAGCTTTCATGGTGAGCTGCAGTGGGCCCTCAAGTTATGACGAGCCTGACATATGAACAACTTAGTTTGTGACCGGAATTTTAGTTTTAACTTAGGACCAGAGCCTTGAGTTAAGACCTGAATGCTGGCCCTTTGTCCTGTCCTTCCATCTGGTCTCAGATACAGATTTATCCCTTAAAGAGTTCTGAAGGAATATTACAACATCCTTTCCTGTGCAGAGTTGATTGAGAAATCCCAGGCCAGTGTCTGTTTAAGGACACTGAGATCTGCCTGTATACAGAAGAGAGACTTTGAAGGCTGTGTAGAGGAGCCTGAGCCTTCAGGTGACCAAAAGACAGTCCAGGTGTGGCATACCCTATATTACCAGCACTGCAGAGGTTGAAAGGCAAGGACTGTCACAGGTTTGAGCCCAGCCTGGGCTGCATAGTGACTTCAAGACCACCCTGAACTACATGAGACCTGAGATCTGCCTGTATACAGAAGAGAGACTTTGAAGGCTGTGTAGAGGAGCCTGAGCCTTCAGGTGACCAAAAGACAGTCCAGGTGTGGCATACCCTATATTACCAGCACTGCAGAGGTTGAAAGGCAAGGACTGTCACAGGTTTGAGCCCAGCCTGGGCTGCATAGTGACTTCAAGACCACCCTGAACTACATGAGACCCTGTCTCAAAAATGGAAAATAAGCCACGCATAGTGGTACACCCCTGTAATCCCATCACTCAGGAGGCTGAGGCAGGAGGATCACTGTGTGTTTGAGACTAGCCTGGGGTATATAGTGAGTTCCAGGTCAGTCTCAACTACATAGTGAGACCCTGTCTCAAACAAACAAACAAACAAAAAGGAAAATAAAAAAAATTTTCAGGCAGTGTTCCATTAAATAGCTAAATTGTTCAGGCTAGGCTTGAATCTGTAGTCCTCTTGCCTCAGCTTCCCACAGTACTGGGATTGCAGGTGTGTACTACTATGGCCAGCATACTTTAAATATTGGACATGGTATGTATGTATGTATGTATTTATTCCCATTGAGTTTATTGGTACATTTTAGGTATACAGTACAGTTACATTCATTATTGGGATCGTGTACCTTTACACGACAGGTCTTGGTTCTCATTTTTTCCCATTGTCCCTGCCCTCCCTTTACCCCCTCCTCCCTTCCCCATTTGCAAACACTTTATTTCCATTTTTTCATATATTTTTCTTTTGGACATTGTATTTAACTAGTTGTTTTTGTTTTTTTTTAGACAGGATCTTGCTATGCAGTTCAGGCTGGCCTTGAACTCATTGCAATTCACTTGCCTCACCCTCCTGAGTGCTGGGATTATAGGCATGTGCCACCACACCCAGCCATATAATTGATTAATTTTCAAAATTAATGGATATTAACTTTTTTACCATCTTAACTGTTTTTTGTTTTTTTTTTTTTTTTTTGTACCGCGGATCAAACTCAGGTCCTTGCACTAGTGAGGCAGGTGGCAGAAACACTGAGCCAAATCCCCAGCCCTTAACTGTTTTTAAGTGTACAGTTCAGTAGTGTTAAGCATATTTATCTTGTTGTGAAACAGATGTCCAGACCCTTTTGTCTTGCAGACTATAGAGTCTAATTTTTTTTTTCTTTTTGGTTTTTTTGAGACAGGCCTTCACTGTGTAGTTGAGAATGACCTGGTACTCACTATGTAGCCCAGGCTGGTCTCAAACTCACAGCGATCCTCCTGCCTCAGCCTCCTGAGTGCTGGGATTACAGGCACGTGCCACCATGCTCGGCTACTAGACTTTAACTTTTGGAACCATGCTGAATTATACAGGATTGAGCAGATAGTACAGAATTCTTACATTATACTCTCCCACACACAGGCTTCCCAGTATTGACATTTTACACTTGTGTGGTACATTGGCTACAATTTAAGAAACTGATTTTGATGCATTGTTTTTTGTTTGTTTGTTTGTTTTTGGTACTGGAGTCAAACTCCGGTCCTTGGCCTTGTGAGGCAGGCAGTAACACCACTGAGCTAAATCCCCGGCCCTATACATTTTTATTAACTAAGACCCGTGATTTATTCAGATTTCCTTGATTTTTACCTAATGTTCTTTTTTCGGACTGCATAGAAGATACCACATTACTTTTGGTTGTCATGATTTCTTGGACTCCCTTGGCTATGTCAGGTTTTACAGATTTCTTATTTTGATGACTGACAGTCTTGAGGACTAGTAAGTAGACTGTTGGTTCCCTCTCTGTTGGGATTTATCTGATTTTTTTTTTTTTTCATGATTAGCTTAGAGTCATGGGTTTTGGGAGAGAAACTACTGAGTTAGAGTGCTGTTTTTATCACATCACATCTATAGTACATATCTTTTGATTACTTTTAATATACTTTTTCAGATGTAATATTTCAGCGTTTTGCAAAGATTTTCATTGGCTGTCTTGCTGCAGTTACTAGTGGTATGATGTATGCATTCTACTTATCCGCATTCCATGAACGGAAATTCTGGTTTTCCAACAGGCAGGTAAGCACAAAGAAATTTGAGCATATGAAAGGTGATTTAGTATTTAATATTAATTTGAGTGTTTTGTTTTGGTGTTTTGAGACAGGGTCTCACTGTGTAGTTGAGACTGATCTGGAACTCACTGTGTAGCCCAGGCTAGTCTCGAACTCACAAGAATTCTCCTGCCTCAGCCTCCTGAGTGCTGGGATTATAGGTGTGCACCACCATACCCGACTTTTAATATTAATTTGACTCGTGTGTTTTCTGGGGACAAATACTTATTTACAGCTATTAGAAACAAAATGCTGTGGAAGTTCTTTTGAGAAAATAGTCACAGCATCCACCTTGAGATACGTTGTTGCAGAAGGAACTGGTAAGTGATGCACAGAGACAGCAAATGGGTAAAACAAATTGGTTACTTTGCTAGCAAAGGGTCGCCCTGCACCAAAGGCTGTGCCATATGGTAGACCCAGATGGGTTACAATCTGTCTTTTATAGGCGTTTTACAATCATGACCTCATCTTAGATAGTTTGATAAGACAGTCCAGCTCGCTCAGTTCCCATCACATGTACAATCACTCAGGGTCACAGGACAATTTAATTTTAGACCAAGTGTAGCATCTTTGTGGCTAGGATGTTTCTTTTTAGGATTCACCCAGTTAGCTATGCATGGCAATTGTTATCTTAGTTTGAACAGCTGGTCTCACCCTGGGTCTGCTGCCTTTGAGCTTTGTAGTTAGTGATGAGATCTCCGATACTGTTGTACTAAGAAACAAGCAAAGCAAAGCAAATTACAGAAGCAAAAGACAGTGATTATTCTATACTACCTTAACATTCTGTAGATTTCACACTGTTTACAGAAGTTCTCTTTGTCATTGTCATAGGATTCTTCACAGAGTAGAAGTTTGGAAGGTGCTCTGTACAATTAATTTTTCAGAGACTGTTCTGGAAAAACCTGGTCCTAGCAGACAAAAACTGGCTGCTAGATGTTATGAGACTGAAGAAAGAGGCAGACAGACCCAGGGTTGCAACTGAGTATAATTTATTGGGGGACTCAGGGACAGATGCATGTCATAGGTGGTCAGCAAGACAGGTGGGTTTTTGTGATTTGGATCAGAAGGGGGAGAGAGGGGTTTATGTAATGGTCAGGATAAAAGTGGCTTCATCCTAGCCAGAATGTACCTGGTTTATCTTGAGCTAATTTCAAGGACATTAGGCACGTTCCTGGTGCTGACAATGCCAGGGTCCCGGTTGTAAAGCTTCATAAACCACCTTAATTGTATACTCTGATTGTGTCAGGGAAACTATGTATACTAGTTATATGCTGGGAAACTGTAGAGAGCAGTTGTGGTAGTTATGTCTCAGGATCACTGCATTAAGGTCAAGCTGAATCCTACAGAGACTTTCAGTAACAGTGAAATGTTACGAAGTTTAGTCAACCTTGTAGTAATTTTTATAGCTCACATTTTGGAAACCATCTGTGGACATTCCAGCATTAAAATATTTTAATGTTTAGATTACATGGTTAGAATTTGGGAGGTTGAAAATGAGTAATAGGCAGAAAATAGTATCTATGAAGATGTTGCCTCATATTACTGGGTTTCTGTTTTATTTTTGAGACAGGGTCTCGGTATGTAGTTCAGTCTAATTTTGAACTCACTGTGTAGTCCATGCTGGCCTCGAATGCAAAGCAATCCTACTGCTTCAGCCTCCAAGTGCTGAGGTTCCAGGCATGTACCACCTCACCCATCTCTTATATTGCCGTTTAATGTTTGGTGTTTTTGTTTTTTTTGTACTAGGGTTCAAATTTGGGACCTTGCATTTTCGAGGCAGGGGACAGCACCACTGAGCTAAATCCTTGGCCCAATGTTTGATTTTGAATTGTGTGTAATTTACAGACGCTTTAGTCACTGTTGTTATATAAGTTTGCTTTCGAAGGTCACTTGACTTACAGTTTTTAGTTTGGAGCTCAGACCGAGATGTCATTGTTCCTAATTTTGAGGAAGTAGTGAAAGTAGTGAAGATGACTGAATATTTTTTGCCATTGATTTATCTACCACCACCAAAACACTTAACTCAATAATTCCTGGCTACACATGTGTTGATTAAGCTATTACACTAGCATATGCTTTTCCTTAATGTGTCATGGAGAGGGCTGGAGTGTGACTCAGTGCTCAGTGATAGAGTGCTTGTCCAACATGGATGATGTTCTGAGAATTTTCTGGTACCAGGAATCAAACTCAGGTCCTTGCGCTTGCAAGGCAGGCGGTGGAACCGCTGAGGTACATCACCGGCCCTAGATGACGTTCTGGATTTGGTCCCTGTACTAAAATATAGGTAGAGAGATGGAAAGAATAGTATTAAAATATAGATAGATGGAAAGAATAGTACTAAAATATAGATAGCTAGCTAGCTACTAGCTGGTTAGCTAGCTCTATCAATCTCAATACCAGTTGTGTGATTGAGTCATCTGTGCAGCTTTCAGAAAATATCCTCCCCTCTCAGATTCTTAGTTTGGGGAAAGGGACAGAACTGAGACCAACGAAAGGTTTGAGAATATAAATGATAATTGTCAAGCACTTTGGGTTTCAAAGTATCACATATGGGCCAAGAGTACACCACCTGGCAGCATGTTCAGAATGGCAGCGTCTCAGGTCTCCCCCTCTTAGGATTTTGTAAGGTCTCTAGATGTTTCAGATGCACTGCAAATTTAAGAAGCAATGATTGAGAGTTTAATTTTTAAAATCCTGGCAAGAAACAAATGTTTTTTCCATTTAAGAATCATTTTAAAGTAATTTATTTAGTTAATAAGCTCTTAGTCCATTTAGGCTGTCATAACAAAATACCCTGAACTGGGGCTGGAAGTCCAGGAGGATGCACCAGCAGCTTGAATTCTAGGAAGACTTACTTCTCAGATCATAGCGAGCCATCTTCTTGCTATGTCTTCCCTGCAGAAGGGGCAAAGGTTCTTTTGGAGACCTTTGATCATTCTGAGTCCTCTCTTATAAGGACACTAATCCTGATCACGAGGGCTTTGTTTTCATGACTTAATTAACTTCCAGATACCCCGCTTTCTTTCTGGTTTTTTTTTGGGTTTTTGAGACAGGGTCTCACTATGTAGTTGAGACTCCCCTGGAACTCACTTTGTAGCCCAGGCTGGTCTCAAACTCACAGTAATCCTCCTGTCTCAGCCTCCCAAGTGCTGGGATAACAGGCATGTGCGCCACCATACCTGGCACCCAACTTTCAAATACCATCTCACTGGGGATTAGTTTTCAGCATATGAATTTTGGGAGGCATAAGCATCTAGACCATAGCAAGCACTAAGTGGGAAAAAAGAGGTCATCAGTTAAATAGACTTAGAGAAAGACTTCCTCTTAGAGATTCACAATGCATAACATAGACTGAAACTCTTGAAAAATTCTGCACACACACAAAAAAGAACTCATTTAATTTTGTTTAATTCAGCCTATCTCAAAATTTAACTACAGGGCTGGGGATTTAGCTCAGTGTTGTTGCTGCCTGCCTCGCAAGCACAAGGACCCGAGTTTGATCACCGGTACCAAAAACAAAACAAAAAAAAAACTACAGAACTCCAAGTAATATCCATTAACATCTTAGGAAGTCCAGACTTTGGAAAAACTGCCCTAATAGCTTTTGTCTTTGTATTAATTGGTAAATATAGATTGAATTTCCCTTCTCTGAAATGTTTGGAACGAGAAGTGTTTTAGATTTTGAAGATTTTTTGAGTTAGTATTTATATATACATCATGGGATATCTTGGGTAAGACGTAAATCTAAACATGAAATTTGTTTATATTTCATACATACTTTATACATGTTGCCTCTGGCTAATTTTATAAAGTGTTTTTAAGCTGGGCAAGGTGGTAATCCCAGCACTCGGGAGGCTGAGGCAGGAGAATCGCTGTGAGTTCGAGACATAGTGAGTTCCAGGGCAGTCTCAACTACATAGACCCTTTCTCAAAAAAACCAAAAAAAAAAAAAGTGTTTTTAATGCACCTGCATTTTGAATACAACCTGTCACACGAGGTCAGGTGTGGAAATGTCCACTGTGGCATCATATTGGCTCACAAAAAGTTTTGGATTTTGCAACATGTAAGATTTCAGATTTTGGGTTAGGGATGGTCAAGCCTGTTTTTTTTTTTTGGTACCGGGGATTGAACTCTCGGGTCCTTGCGCTTGCAAGGCAGGCCACCGAACCACTGAGCTAAATCCCCGGCCCTCAAGCCTGTATTATACATAAAAAGAAATCATTTGATTTTTAAAAAGGATATGGATTCATGAAAGTTTAATTTAGCATATTTTCAAGTACTCCATTCTTCATTCTTTTTTTGCGGGGGGACTGGGGATTGAACTTGGGTCTTTGAGCTTGCAAGGCAGGCAGTGGCACCACTGAGCTAAACCCCCGGCCCTTCATTCTTCCTTTTTTTTTTTTTGGGTACTGGGGATTGAACTCAGGTCCTTGCGCTTGCAAGGCAGGCCACCGAACCACTGAGCTAAATCCCTGGCTCTCATTCTTCTTTCTTAATAGCCTCATTTTAAGAATTTTAAGTCTTGGTTGTGTTACTGGAAGTTGATTTGAAAACCCCTAGTTAAGTACAGTACCTGCCCCTCTAAAGTGCTAATTAAGGATTTGCTGTCCAGGATACATAAGGACATGGAATAATAATAGAAAATACTACTTTCTTCTGAAGTTTATGTTTTTATTATGGACTTGTGACCCTGCAACTATCACTTGTTATTACTTGTCTTACTATTTTTTAGGATATTCCTTCTGAATTTTCCTTGTACAGGGCCAGGGATTTAGCTCAGTGCTGCTGCCTGCCTTGCCACCGCAAGGTCCTGAGTTTGAAAAAAAAAAAAAAATTTTTCCTTATACAGAAAATAGGTGATTTATGAATTTTAATTTATTTGCATCCTGAATTGTTTCATTAAAATGATTGTTAGATTATTAAAAAGTTTAACCTTATTAATATGGCTACGGATTAAGGAAAATTCAAACACATCTGAATAAAACAGTAGATATGTTAATATGGAAGTTAAGGGAAAAGGAAGATTACTGCTGAAATTTAATATATTGGTATTTAAATACTCATTTCATTTTATTTTAGGAACTTGAACGGGAAATCACATTTCAGGGTGACAGTGCTATTTATTACTCCTATTATAAAGATATGTTAAAGGCGCCTTCATTTGAGAGAGGTATGATGAAAGTTGTATTTATAATAACAGTATTTTCCTAGAATAAATGTTGTTCTTCAATATTGGAGCCTTAGAATATGGAGATTTGTCTCAGAGAGTAGGTATTTCTCTCATACTTGGTAAAAACATTGAACAGATTAGGCATGGAGTATTGTATTTTGGGATCTTTCTTAATAGTATATTGGATGGCCAATGAATACCATGCTTATTCAATTATTTTAAAAGCAGAATAAATAATCTGGAGAAAAATCTGTCTTTAGGCATCTACGAGCTGACACACAATAACAAAACTGTATCTCTGAAGACTATAAATGCAGTGCAGCAAATGTCACTTTATCCAGAACTTATTGCCAGTGTTTTATATCAAGCAACTGGTAGCAATGTATGTATTTTTCTTTGTATGTATTTTTTTTCTTACTATTTTTCTCACACTTATGAACCCTCAAATTGTTGATTGTCATCCTATTATTACCCCCTTTTTTCCATTTAGGAGATTATTGAGCCTATGTATTTCTATATTGGCATTGTTTTTGGATTGCAAGGAATATATGTTACTGCTTTATTTGTTACAAGTTGGCTTATGAGTGGAACATGGCTAGCAGGAATGCTTACTGTTGCATGGTTCATTATTAACAGGTAAGGTATTTTAATTGATAGTTACAATTTTTTGTGGCTATACTAGTCAATTCTGAAAATGCTCCCACCCCAAGACCCCCCCAGCCTAATCCCCAAAGCTGTGATTATGCTGACATCATACTTCTGGTTATATTGTATTATATGGGATGACACAGTTTATCTTAAGATGGAAAGATTACCTTGTGGGTCTGATCTAACTACATGAGCCCTTAAAAGCAGAGTGCTTTCTCTAGGAGGTATACAGCGGGAAATCAGAAACCAAAGCATGAGAAGATTTCACTGTCCCACTGCTGGCTTGAAGTGAGGAGGCAATGAATTCTGCCAACAACCAGTGAACTTATAAGAGTCCTCCAGCACTTGCCTAGCATACACCTGATCTGGAGGAGAACCACAGCCCTGGCTAATGCCTCAATTTTATACTTAGTGGAGCCCCATTGGCCTTTGTGAGATAATAAATTTATATTGTCATGCAACAGTTGCAAGGCGGTTCCCCAGTTTTGTATCCGTTACAGACACAGTACATTGGACTACATGAATATACATCTTCTTTTCCTTTTATTTAAAATTGATGATACAGCTTCTTGAAAAGTAGAAAGCATCAGATATATCACTGTTAACTATCATGGATAATTATTGCACATTAATCTATAAAGTGCACTTTGAAAATGCAAGGTCCTGAGTTTGATCCCTGGTACCAAAAAAAACCAAAAAACCCAAACAAAACAAAACAAAAATTACTGGTATCTTTGTGGGCTGGGGATTTAGCTCATTGGTTCTGCCTCCTGCCTTGCAAGCACCAAGGTTCCAAGTTTGATCCCTGGTACCAAAAAAAGAAAGAAAAAGTACACTTTAAATGAATAAACTCATCCCCTTTGGTGATCAAAGGAACTTTAGTAGGAAGTTAAAAGAGAATAGGGGTGAAATGGATGGCTGGTCAGAGACATGCCATAAAATTTCCCTGGAATTGGTCAGTGTCATAAACTTATTTTGTGACACTGGAGATTAAACCCAAGGCTTTTCCACTGAGTTACATCTCCAGCCCGTTTTATTGTTGTTGTTTTTTGGTACCGGGGATCGAACTTGGGACCTTGTGCGTGCAAGGTAAGTGGTGGAACCACTTAGCTAAATCTCCAGCCCCCCAGCCCATTTTAAATTTTTTATTTATGTTTTAATTTTTTGGTGCTAATGACTGAACCCAGGGCCTCACACTTGCTACCCAAGTACTCTACCACTGAGCTAAATCCCCAAATCCCCATTTTTTATTTTGAGACAGGTTCTTTGCTTAGTCACTAAGTTGCCCAGACATGGCCTAAACTTACGGTCCTCCTGCCTCAGTTTTCAGAGTGCTGGGATTATAAGTGACTGCCACCACAACTAGCTATAAATTTATTTCTTGTATTGTAGACATGCACTCCAATAGCATCCTCCATCATAGCACTTAAAATGATTAGAAATGCGCCGGGCGTGGTGGCGCGTGCCAGTAATCCCAGCACTCGGGAAGCTGAGGCAGGAGGATTGCTGTGAGTTTGAGACCAACCTGGGCTACATAGTGAGTTAAAAAAAAAAAAAAAAAAAAAAAAAAAATGCAACATTTCTTCTGTTACGTATTTTCTTTAGGCAGTTGCCAGATGAAAAATAGGCTTTCAAGGTACTGAGATACAGCATTAGGAGCTATATTTCTTTTAGATCTTGGGGGTGGTGGTACTGGTTTTCTTTTCTTTTCCCTTTTCCTTTCTTTTTTTCCTTTTTTTTTTTTCTTTTTTTTTTTTTTTTTAAATAGTATTGGGGATTGAATTCATGCTAGATAAGCACTCTACAACTAAGCTACATCACTAACCCTTTCTAAATTTTATTTTGAAACAATGTCTCATTTGGCTCAGTGGTTCCAGCCACCTGCCTCTCAAGTGCAAGTGCCTGACTTCCATCCTCGGTACCGAACCGAACCAAACCAAACAAAAAACAATAATGAATCCAGGACTGCATATTGCATTTGGTTAACATGTTCTTTAATTCTCATTAAATGTACTGTAGTTGCTATTTTATAAGAGGTCAAGTTAGCTGTCTTATGGAAAGTCATGTTTTGGTTTTCTCTTCTTGAATCCTTTTTGTGTCATTTAGCTCTTACCATTTTATGTTTCTGCAATCTGGTAATTTTAAAATAGATACTTCAGGTTAGAATATATTACAGATGACGTTTTTCATGTTGCACAGTGTTAAAAGTGATATGCTGTTTCACTATTTTACCCCTACCGAAGCTGAGATTGACTAGTAGTGTTTGGGGGGCTTTTTTGGTACTGGGGATCAAACTTAGGGCTTTGCACTTGCTGTGCCACTAAACTAAATCCCCAGCCCTGACTACTAGTTTTGAAGAGGACAGTCCGATCTCTCCATTGAATAGTTATGTTTCTCTCTCGTGACCAGAAAATAATCTGTGTGGTATTTTTTGGCACCATTTTTACCACAAATACCTACCCCAGTGGATTATTTTTGTCTAAAGTAGTAATCTCATTAGGGTTTATAATTTTTTCTGTTTTGTTAATCTGTATTCTTTATTCTTCAAATGTAGATTCTTTTTCATTAGGCAGATCTCCTTGGTTATAATTTATTTATTTATTTTGTGTTTTTCAGATAGGGTCTTGCTATGTAGTTCAAATTATACTTGAATAAACTACTGCCCAGGCTGGCCTCAAAACTTCTGCCTCAGCCTTCCCAGTGCTTGGATTATAGGCCTGCACACCACACCCAGTATGGTGGTTACATTTTAGTTAACTATTTTGATGTCAGAACAAATGCTTAATTTCACTTTATCAGTTTGTAAATAAGAGATTATTTTAATGTTTATTTCAGGTAGTTATAAAAACCTTTGTTTCTGGCTTCCTCTTTTTTTTTTTTTAGCATCTTTCTATACTTCAGGATTTTCATTGTTTTAGTGGGCTCAATCCATTACTATCAGTGGTCTTTTGTTGCTGAGGTTTGTCACAAGTTTGGTTAATTGGAGTACTTTCAGGCTGTTTCCTGAGTTATCTTGGTAGAACTTCATCATTGTTTTAAAATGTTCTTGTCTGCTGGCTCAACAAGGTGAGCAGGTTGTGTACATTCCCTGTGGAAGATTTGGAGTTGGCCATTTCTCTTTGGAGCTTTTTGTTCCTTTTAGTAAAGAATGCGAGCTAGAGGGATAAGATGGTTTCTTGTTATGTCAAAAAGTACATATTAGAAAATATTGTTACTTTATACAGTTAGTTCTACAATTCTGTTACGACTTTTAGAAATTTAGTGATACCACAGAAACTTATGACTATACTTAGTAAGTCTATAAACTCTTGCTTGTTACAGGAAATTGATGTTTAGTACAAACAAGATCATTTGCTCTGTTTAAAATATAGGCTTAGGGCCTGGGATTTTGCTCAGTGGTGCCACACCTGCCTCACAAGCACAAGGTCCTGAGTTCAATCCCCAATACCAGAAAAAAAGAATACAGGCTTCTGAATGATTTACTTTCTTGATTATATGATATGTTAATTATTGCTGCTTAACAAAACTTTACAGCCCAAAACAATAAACATTATGTAACATTTCCAAGGGACAGAAATCCAGAGAGGCTTAGTTCAGTGGTCCTGGCTCAGAGTCTTTAGGTTTCAGTTAAAATGTTAGTTTGGGGCCAGGGATTTGGCTCAGTGGCACTATGCCTGCCTCACAAGTGCAAGGTCCTGAGTTTGATCTCTGGTCCCCCACTGTGTTAGTTTGTGGCTGGGTGCAGTGGCACACACTTGTAATCCCAGCTACTCCACGGATTGGGACAGGAGGATCATGAGTATGAGGCCAGCCCGGGCAACTTAGTGAGACCCTGACTCAAAATAAAAGCAGATAAATTAAAAAGGCTGGGAGATGTAGCTCACTTCTTCCTGGATTCAGTCCTCTGTACAAAAAGGAAGCGGGGAGAGAAGAAGGAGGAGGAGGACAGGAGGGAGGGAAGGAAGGAAGAAAAGGAAAAAAAGGATATAAGCATGTACTACAGTGACCTGAAGGCTCGGTTGAATTGAACCATCTGCTTTCTAGCTCATTCACCTGGCTGTTTACGAGGCCTACATGCCTCGCTGGCTGTTGGCCAAGGAGACCTTAGTTTCCTACCATGTAGGCCTCTCTGTGGGACTGTGTGCCCCTGGGCAGCTGGCCTCCTCATAGTGAGTGATCCAAGAGACTTGGGAGAATGTGCCACGATGGAAGCAGAGGTCCTTTATAACCTAGTCCAGGGAGGGTATCATATGACATCACTCTGCCGTGTTCTGTACAGACCCTTCAGCATTGACTCCGGGAGACCGGACCATCTTAGAAACTGCTGTATATGATTAACTTTATGTCATTTCAATTGATAACTATATTTCTCTTCATATTCAAAGAGGAAGCCTAGTTGACTTTTTTTTTCGGTCCTGGAGATGAGACACAGTCCTATACTACTGTACCTATACCTATACAGTTCCATAGCTTCTTTCATATGTAAACTCAATGGATCTAAAGAATAATAAAACTCTAGGGGCCGGGGATTTAGCTCAGTAGTTCCAGTGCCTGCCTTGAAAGCACAAGGACCTGAGTTTAATCACCGGTACCAAAAAAAAAAAAA
>NW_022900917.1:20027696-20031946 GCF_012274545.1 Fukomys damarensis | reverse complement strand
TTTTTTTTTTTTTTTTTTTTTTTTTTTGGTACTGGTGATGGAACTCAGGATCTTGCGCTTGCAAGGAAGGCAGTGGAACCACTGAGCTAAATTCACAGCCCTCTGGTTGCCTTTTTTAATGTCACTGGAATAGCAATGAAGTTGAAAAAATGACTTGATACATTTTCCTAAAATGTGTATTTCAGAATTGAAACATCTTAAGAAGTAGGTTTTTAAAAATGTTTTTGCTTTTTGTTTATATATTTAAAAATTTTTATTAGTACCTGTTTGCTGTATACAGTGATTACACTAATTATGGGGAGTTGATACACACGTTACATTTCTTAATTCTTTTTACTTCCTCCCCTCCCTCCTATTTCACCTTTTTCATTTGTATTTTGTTTGTATGTATTTTATACTGTAAAGTTTCCTTTTTTTTTTTGTTTGGTACCAGCAGTTGAACTCAAGACCTTGCTCTTGCGAGGCAGACACAGTGCCACTAAGCTCAATCCCCAGTCCTGTAAACTGTACTTTAATGCCATGGAAGAATAAGCTTTTTTTTTTCTTTTATTGAATTTATTGGTACATTTTAGGGATACAGTACAGTTACATTCATTGCTGGGATCTTGTAGCTTACATGACAGGTCTTGGTTCTCATTTTTTCCCCTTGTCCCTGCCCTCCCTTCACCCCCTCCTCCTCTCCCCATTTACAAACACTTTATTTCCATTTTTTCATTTTGTCATGTTTTTTTCTTTAGAGTTTATATTTATTTATGTCTTATGTTCTTTTTTTTTTTTTTTCCAGTACTGGGGATTGAACTCAGGACCCTGAGCTTGCCAGGCAGGCGCAGCGCCACTGAACTAGATCTCCAGCCCCTATATTTATATATGATTACTTAGAAAATCATAAAAAGATACTGAAATAATTCCATTATTTTATAACAAAATACTTGACATGGTCTTATAAAGAAAAAGAAGTTTATGAATGGTAGTCTAACCAAATGCATCAGTCCTGTATTGGTTTAGTGTAAAAATGATATTTATCTATTGTAAGATAAAAAAGAAAAGTTGTTGGGTGAAAGAAATCATGTTAAGATAAAAATTTTTGTAATTTTCTTGATGACTGGAATTTTTATTATGCATAACTGACAAATCAATTTTCCAAGCAAATGTTACATAGTCTAGGCTTTACTTAGCTTTATTGATTTTTCATTTTGAAGCTAATTATTTTAATTAGGTTAACTATGTACAATATTTAAGTATTACTCTTGTAAGATTTTGAAAATTGCATTTTAACATGGAACTCTAGAGATAGTCACCTTTTAAATCCTGTTGAAAAGCCATGTTTAAGATTTAATTTGCCAAAATAATGTCTTATTATTCTTTCAGTAATGAAGTTGGGCAATATAAGCAATGTTTAAAAAAAAAGTTTAAAATGTATAGGTTGAGGCCTTTGGGTGGCAAGAAAATGTCGTAGTGAATTATCCCTTTTCTTGAATATTGGAGGACCAAAAAAATAAGTTATTGCTTCTTAGCAGTAATTTTTATTAAGTCTTGTTTCCAAAAACCGTATGTCTGCCAGGGCCTTAAAAGCCATTATGTAAGTTACCAGTAAAGTATAACATGTGCAAACATAACAAAACCACTTCCATAGTGACAGTACTCCAACCGTGTGGATATTAGACATAGAAAACTAGAGGTTTTATGTTAGCTTTTAAGTCTTTTTGTGGGAGGGGTCTAGGTAGTCTGCACTTAAATATCAACCATTTTCCTTTTTATGCCTCTTCCCTTAAAGTTTGTATTTATCCAATAAACTTCATTGAGAAATGTAAAAAAAAAAAAAGTTTAGCTTATAGTTTTGAAGATCCAAGAGCATGGCACCTCTCTGAGCTCAGTTCTGGAGAAGGCGTGGCGCCTACACTGGCTCAGTGAGGGCCTTGGTGGGTGCAGATGGCAAATGGGGGCTGGTGAATGGCAGATGGCAGTGGTGGGATTCCTGATTGGAGTAAGCGGTCACATCCACATCGTAAGCAAGCTAGCAGAGCCAGCCAGTCCTACAGTCTGTTTTGAGGGCACTTCCCAGTTGACCCAAGGACCTCTCATGAGGAGCCACCTCTGAAAGGTCCAAACCGCCTCCCAGTACTACCGTCCTGAGGACCAATTTCCTAGCATATGAAGGACGGGGACCCAAATTATTTTCAGACTGTACCATCTACATTATGATTTTCATAGTGTTCTTAATGGTGTTTGTGTTACTTGGTCTTTAACACCAGAAGGGGATGGCAGGGTTATAAATAGGTCCTGTTTCTTTAAACTAAAAGGTATAAAAATAATAGAAAATTCAAGGAAATTTCAGGAAGCAACATTGTTCAGTTTTAGGTTGCAGTTTTCCTTAGGAATTCCACTTTTTTTTCCAAGGAAGTAATAAGAAAAGAGTTCATTACTTATATTTGTCCAGGGCCTCTTTGTTTTTGTTATTTTTTTTTTTTTTTTTTTTTTTTTTTTTTTTGAGACAGGGTCTCACTATGTAGTTGAGACTGACCTGAAACTCACTATGTAGCCCAGGCTGGTCTCAAACTCACAGAGATTCTCCTGCCTCAGCTTCCTGGGTGCTGGGATTACAGGCATGCACCACCACATCTGACCATAAAAAATGACATTCTTTTTACCATTGTTTTGACCTAGCACATCCCTCACCTCTACTGGGGATTGAATCCAGGAATGCTGAGCTGTATTTTCAGGCCTTCTGGATTTTTTCTTTTGAGACAAAATCTCAATAAATTGCCCAGGCTGGCCATGAGTTTATGGTCCTTCTTCCTCAACCTCCTGAGAGGCTGGGATTATGGGTGTGTGCCAAGAAGCCCAGCCTTGATTTAGCATTTTGACCAAAAATCTGCTAACTACTATTTGTGTGGGCCTTTTCCTAGCCTTTGGATTGTTTTGTTCCATTGATTTGTATATTCTAATTTCAGTGCCATTCTGTATTGGTAACCATTACTTTTTAGTAAAGCTAAAAAGAAGATCATGTAAACCTCTTTTTTCTCCTTTTCCTAGATTAAATTGGCAGTTATAGATCCTTTTCACTTCCATATGAATTTTATGATCAGCTTAGTTTATTTTGCAAGAAAATTTGTTAACATTTTGATTAAGATGTCATAGGGGCCAGGGATTTAGCTTAGTGGTGCTGCGCCTGCCTCACAAGCACAAGGTCCAAGTTCGATCACCAGTACCAAAAACAAAAAACATGTCATAGAAGTCATAGGTTAAATTGAGGAGACTGTGCATGTGAACAGTATTGAATATTCCATTCCATGGTACATAATATATGCTTTATCTTCCCATTTATTTCTGGCTTCCTTGCTTTCAGTGTTTTGTAGTTTTTAAGATAGAGCTCTCACGACAACTTTCTTTAGATTTATTTATGTAAAATTGATATTTTTGATACTATAAATGATAAAGTGCAATAGTATATAGAACAATTGAGTTTTGTGTATTAATTTTGTATCCCTCAGCTTTGCTGAATTTAATAGTTTTACTAGTCTTTTAAATAGGTTTTTAAAAATATATGTAGTATCTTTTTTTCTTTCTTCTATATCTTCTTTGATTAACAGCAATTTTACTTGCCAGTCTTGCTGCCTTTTATTTTATTTATTTATTTATTTAGGTACCGGGGATCTAACTTGTGTCCTTGCACTTGTGAGGCAGGTGCCAGAACCACTAAGCTAAATCCCCAGCCCTCTTTTATTTTTATCATCATATGATATGCTAACCTATGGAGGAAACTTTAACAGTGGTGGTTTCTGAATTGATGAGTTTATTGATGTTTAAAAGATACTTTTCCCTTGTATTATTTTCTGATATTTGTGACAAAATACTGGTCTTTTTTACAGAAATTATTTTTTAAAAAGGAGTATGTATGGCCATACTTTTTTAAATGGCCATACATTTTTAAATACCCATACATTTTTTTAAAACATTGTTTTTTCCTTTTATTGAGTTTATTGGTACAATCTAGGTATACAATACAGTTACATTCATCATTGGGATTCTGTACCTTTACATAATAGGTGTTGATTCTCATTTTTCCCCCTTGTCTCTGCCCTCCCTTCACCCCCTCCTCCCCTCCCCATTTACAAACACTTTATTTCCATTTTTTCAGTTTCTCATATTTTTTTCCCTCTCCCTTATTACCTTTCCCCCACCCTTCCCACTTTCCCTACACCTTTAGCCCTTTACTTCCTATTTCACATTGTTAATTATCTCATTAGGAT
>NW_022900917.1:20017552-20023826 GCF_012274545.1 Fukomys damarensis | reverse complement strand
CTGCCCTCCCTTCACCCCCTCCTCCCCTCCCCATTTACAAACACTTTATTTCCATTTTTTCAGTTTCTCATATTTTTTTCCCTCTCCCTTATTACCTTTCCCCCACCCTTCCCACTTTCCCTACACCTTTAGCCCTTTACTTCCTATTTCACATTGTTAATTATCTCATTAGGATCCTGTGTACTGTTGTAGTTTTCCACACCATAGAAACTATTCAGTATTTTAGTTAAATCTCTGTATGAACATTAAAAATACTGCCTAAAATAAAACTAAAAAGGAAAGTGAAAGAGAAAAGGCAATGATGTAAGATTAAAATAATCCTTAATTCTGAAGATGAAAATGATCCCTTAACATATTTAAATTGCTTCTTGCTCTTGTAGTCTTATTCTTTTTTTCATTATTTAGAGAATACTTTTTAGTTTCTGTAATCAAACCCATGTAGATATGACCTTACATATTTAGTACAATGCGTTACCCCTGGACAAATGGAAAAATAAGAATAAAAAAAATTAACATTTCTAGACCAATATGGCTGTCCATTTCTGTACAATGCCAACTCAACATTATATATATATTTATATAAAAGACTAATAATAGCAGTGTGTTATGCATCGATAGCAGCAACAGCTTTTCCAGGTTCTGCAGTCATCTGAACAAAATTATAGACATTCAGCACATTCCATTAAACAAATCAAAACAAAACAAAACAAAAAACAAAGAAAAGAATAATATCCAGAACACAGCAAAGTTCTGTTGCTGTTGTAGTACCTGGCACCATTTTTTTTATTAGCATCTTAATCATCATCTGGAAAGAGAACATTCTAGAGTAATATCATTAAATGTAGCTCTGATAAAGCACAGTACCTACTATGTATCATAAAGCAGGTACAAGACATTTTATATTCATAGAGGTATGATACAGTACCGTCCTACAACGATAATACTAGAATCAGTTTTGGTTTGTAATTTGCTTTGTCTGCAAATAAGATTGCTACCCCTGTTTTTTTCTGGGTTCCTGTCACATGGAGAATTGTTTTCTATCCTTTCACTTTCAGTCTATGGGCTTCTTTTTGCCCTATGTGTGTTTCTTGTATACAACATATTGTTGGATTTTGCTGCTTATTCCATTTTGCCAGTCTGTTTCTCTTGTTTTGTTTTGGTTTTTTTTTGGTACTGGGGATCGAACTCAGGTCCTTGTGCTTGCGAGGCAGTCTCCAGAACCACTGAGCTAAATCCCCGGCCTCCAGTCTGTTTCTCTTGATTGGCGAGTTGAGGCCATTGACATTGCTGGTTATAACTGATATGTACTGACTTATTATTGACATGTTATTGGCCTTTTGTTGACTCTTTTTACTTTTTCACCTTCTTTTAATTTCTTGCCTTGCCTTTTTGATTTGCTCTGTTGGGCCTCATGGTGTTGTTGCCTTCATTGTCTTTTTCTAGGATCTTGTTTAGAATTGCTTGTAGTGCTGGATTGGTAGTCATGTAATTTCTCAGGTGTTCTTTGTTGTGGAAGTGTCTTATTTCCCCATCAATTTTGAAAGAGAGTTTTGCCGGATACATCAGTCTAGGAGGTTGTTCTCTTTTAGTACTTGAAATATCTCATTCCAGGCTCTCCTTGCCCCAAGGGTTTGTGTTGAAAAGTCTGCTGTGATTCTGATGGGCTTTCCTTTGCATGTGATTTGTTTCTTTTCTTTTACTGCTTGTAGTATTTTGTTCTTCTGTTGGGTTTCTGGGATCTTGATTATTATATGTCAAGGTGTAGATTTTTTTTGATTGTAGCTAGTTGGGGTCCTATATGCCTCAGTTATCTGAATGTCAAATTGTTTCCCTCTGTTTGGGAAGTTTTCTGTCATTAATTCTGCGAACAGCTTTTTAAAGTCCTTTGTATTTTCTCCTGCTACTTCATGTATTCCTATCAGTCTTATGTTATTCTTCTTTGCATCATCTAGGAGTTGTTGGATCGATTTCTCATGATCTTACTGTTTTTAAGAGACCTCTCTTTTCATGGTCACTGACTACAATCTCATCTTCTATATCTGAGAGTCTATCTTCGCATTCTTTTATTCTGTTGCATACACTTTCAATGGAGTGTTTAATCTCCTGGATATCTGTTTGAATCTGTTTTATGGATTCCATTCCTTTCCTATGTTGGGCGTTGATTTTTTCCATTTCTTTCTTATGCTGGGCCTTCATGGCTTCTATCATGGTCCTGAGCTTATCTATTTTTTTGTCAGTTTCTGCTCTAGAGTCTCGAATCATGACTTCCATTTTGCTCAGTATCTCTATGGTTATCTGGGAAATTATTTCTGTTTTGAATTTTTCTAGAGCCTGATTGATCTGTTTTGTTATTTCCTGTGCTTTGAGTTCAGGGTGTCGTGGTGATTCACTATCGACCTTTTCATCCTCATTTTCCCTACTGTTTGCCATAGGTGAACTAGAGGTCTGTCTTTGTGTCTTGCTTAAGTGTTTTCTCATTTTTATTTTTGTTGTTGGACTGTCCTTGGTTTAATCTGTGGGTTATCACCCAAATCTTCCTGATATAGTTGTGCCCTAGCTTGTGTGTCTCTAACGACCCACAGACATTCTCATCTTCATAACATCAGAGAAAACAGCTCATCAAATCAATCGCAATGCTTTATCCCAACTGATACAATCAGCAACACATTAAGATCAAGCACAACTTGGACAATGACCACCTGTGGTAGTCACTAATCTATCACCCTCAAATCATTTGAATTAAATTGAAATCAAGAAGCAGTCCAGAACATGTCTGCCATGAACAAAATTTCAATATAGTATATTTACCATTTAACGGCTCAGACAGAGTGAGGACGCAAGACCCTTGATCTCAGTTAGCTGATGGCTGAACCCCATGATGCTGACTGACCTCGGGCTGCAAGGCCCAGATTGAGTTCCCCAACCTTCTGAATGGTTGAACTCCATACTGTTCTACTACAGGTTTGCCACGCCCTTTCTTTAAAGATGCTCAAAGTTGGGAACTCAGAAAAATACCCTTGATAACCATCTCTGCCTCTGCAGAGTGGGTCCAAAGACTGGCACAGTCAGGAGGTCTGAGAGCATGCAGGGGGGATTGGGGGTTCAGGGGGGCCCATGCAGCTACCTCCCAGTCACTGCAGCAATGGGGGCTGGGGAGGGAGAAGGCATGGCTCTCCTTCCCGCTGTAGATTGGGGGCCCAGACTACCTCCCGGTCGCTGGAGAGATGGCAGCTGGGGAGGGAGAAGTAAATGCCCATATATTTTCAAAATGAGAAAGTATGGTGATGGTGTACACTTGGAATCCCAGTTAATGGAGAAGCTAAGGCAAGAGAACTGCAAGTTTAAGGCCAACCTGGGCAAATTACTAAAAAAAAAAAGAAGTGCTGGGAATGTAGCCTGGTGGTAGAGCAGTTGTCTACCATGTATGAGGCCCTGAGTTTCTTTTCAAAAAAAGAATAAAATAAGTATGAAGAAGGGAAAACATGCAAAATACATAGAGGTTTAAAATGCAAAAATTCATTAATTATATTGTGTAAAAGGTTCATGCATGTGCCTTTGCAATACTGGGGATGGAGTCCAGGGCCTTGTATATGCTAGTCGAGTGCATTACTGCTGAGCTACATCCCCAGGCCTGATTGTGTAAAATATTTACATAGAGGACAAATACTTGAGTATGTTATATCAATAGGAAGAAGTTTATTAAAGCTCCATTGTTTTCTCACGTTTTTGTCTCTTTCTTCCTATGTAAACCTTTTGTCTTATTTTGCTTACCTACTGGGCTATTGTACCCAGCTGAGAATAGGCCAAAATGTAAATTTGAAAGAGCCTAGAGAAGACTGTAGATGACTTGATTTAAGAAATTACTTTGTTGTTTCAGCTGCCTGCCTCTCAAGCACAAGGACCTGAGTTCGATACATGGTACCAAAAAAAAAAATTACTTTGTGGCCCAGGGATTTAGCACAGTGGCATAACGCTTGCTTTGCAAGTGCAAGGTCCTGAGTTCAGTCCCTGGTACCAAAAAAGAAAAAAGAAAATGCTTTGTGCTACTCTAATAAAAAATTAAAGTTTGATGTGAGAATAGGAAGGGTAAATGGGACAGGAATTGAGGAATGTTATTAGCTTTTAGAGGTCTCAGACTAGAAGAGGTTTTTTTTTTGTTGTTGTTGTTGTTGTTTTTTGTTTTTTGAGACAGGGTCTCACTGTGTAGTTGAGACTGACCTGAAACTCACTATGTAGCCCAGGCTCGTCTCAAACTCACAGCGATCCTCCTGCCTCAGCCTCCTCAGTGCTGGGATTACAGGTGTGCGCCACCACGCCTCGCTCCCCCTTTCTTTTTCTCCATTACCGGGAGTTGAACCCACAGGGCTGGTGAGCTGAGCTGCATCCCCATTCATTCATTCAGGAGTTAAGAGTCTCTGTTGCTGAGTTGCCTCACTGGGCTTGGACTTGCTGTCCTCCCTCAGCCTCTCAGAGTGCCAGAATTATAGGTCTGCACTGTCATGCCTGGCTAGTATGTTTCTTTTGGCTATGATTTATCTGGATTTATTGCTGTTTTAACTATAGCCTCTTACCTATCATGACATATTTATAATTTTGATTATTTGCAAACAACCCGGTGGCTCAGGGTGAATGGAAATAAAGTTTACTAACTCTAATAACAGTATGCATTAGCTACTGAATAAACCACATACATATAAGCCTGGCCATCTCTACCATTTAGAAGAGTTATAGAGCAGTTCTTATATATTTTTAAGAAAGTAGTACCTTTGGTTTTTGTGGATAGCCTTTGAGTATAAGAGAGCCAAGTGTAGTGATCATCGGAAAGGTAGTACCATTGCCATGTGGAAAAATGCACAGGACACAGTAGGCTCTTCATGAAAATTGACTGAGGAGAAATTCAGCGGGAGCCTACAAATTCTGTGTTGTGCTTTTGAGAATTCTCAGAGGTCTTTGGATAAATGCACAGATAAAGGCTACTGTAGAATTAATTCTGAGTGATCCATTAACTGAAAAGATTATTAGATATCAAAGATACGCATCATAATTCCATTATGCCACCTGTTATCTATTTATTTATTTTGGTACCTGGGATCGAACTCAGGACCTTGCACTTGTGAGGCAGGTACGGTACCACTGAGCTAAATCCCTGGCCCATGCCACCTGTTACCTATATGACCCTGACTAGGTTACGTCAAGTGTCTGGACTTCGTATTCCTTCTGCAAAGGAGGACACGAACTTTGAATCCTCCAGGCTGCTAATTCTGCAGTACGGTTGGGTGAGCGGGTGGGTGCCGGCTGCCCTATGTAGCATGCAGTGTGCCTGCCCAGAGTGGTGTGCCCCTCACAGAGCCTGACCACATCGAGCCCAGCTGTGCTGCACCTGCATGGATGGGAAAGTGGGATCGCCTTGTTAATTTGCTCAGTGATGCTGTATCTGCAGTGATGGCTCAGACTGTGGTTGTCTCATAGGACTGTTACAGAGAACACTGAGATGTAAAAATGCTTTGAAAGGGGTAGTGCTACAGAAATGTAATGTCTTGCTTTTTCTGTTCATCTGTGGTTTGTTTTAGGGTAGATACAACAAGAATCGAAGACTCCATTCCCTTAAGAGAAAACTGGGCACTGCCATATTTTGCATGCCAAGTTGCTGCACTTACAGGCTATTTAAAAAGCAACTTAAATACTTATGCAGAGGTAAGATGCAAATCTGTTTGATTCATCACACTTTTCATTCTCTAGTATTGCAAATGTAGTACATAAATTTAAAGCTAGTCATACTGAGTTTTGTTCAGCAAAGCCTAATTACTGCATAATACAGGATACCTGTGTATATACATAATTTTTAGAGGGGTGTCTTGCTAAGTTTGGCAAGATGGGCTTGAATTTGTCTTCCTCCTGTCTTAGCTTCCCAGAGTGCTGGAGATTACAGGTGTGTGCCATAATGCCCACTTGATGACATATTTTGCCAGAAACAAAACTCCCCAGTCTCTCAATCATATTTACTTCTTTCCTTGCCTTCCTTCTCTATTATTTTTAGCTTGAATGAGTTTAAGATTCACAAAAAGTTATAAAAATTCACAAGATTCTATTGCTTTAGCTTCAGACCTTTAGATTTCGCCAGATGTTTTATGCGCTACCTTTTTGAGAGAAAGGGTACACAGTTGGGGTTTTTCGTTTGTTTGTTTTGTTTTGAGGTAGAATCTCACTACCACAGTCTGGCTTTGAACTGAAAATCCTCCTGCCTCAGCCTCCCCAGGTGCTGGGATTATAGGTG
>NW_022900917.1:19976519-20016639 GCF_012274545.1 Fukomys damarensis | reverse complement strand
CTTTGAACTTTGAACTGAAATCCTCCTGCCTCAGCCTCCCCAGGTGCTGGGATTATAGGTGTATACTACCATGCCCAACTTAGTTGTATGATTTTTATCACATTTGTATAAATGAGTGGCCATCATTAAGTAAAATGTATAATTAAGTAAAGTTAATTAAGTAAATTAAAGTAAAAATGTATAACTTTTCTGTTATCACAAGAAACTGTTTCATGTTACTCCTTTATAAATCAAATCCTCCTCCAGATTTAACCATTGATTTGCTTTCTGTCATATATTTTTCTTAGTTTGAAAGGTTGTAGAGATGGAATCATACGGTATATAACCTTTCATAGTCTGAGAATAGCCCTTTCATCTACCCTAATGCCCTGGAAAGCCATCTGAGTTATTGCATGTAGTAGTAGTACTTTGCTTCTTGTCGGTGCTGAGTACTGTTCCAAGAATATGAACTTTTTAAAATGACATATTTTGGGGTCAGGGTTTTAGCTCAGTGGTACCATAGCCTGTCTCACAAGCGTAAGGTCCCAAGTTTGATCCCTGGTACCCCCCCAAAAAAAGACATATTTTGTAGTTTGCGTCCTGTTTTTTTATTTGGTACCAGGGATTGAACTTGGGTCCTTGTGCTAGCGAGGCAGGTGGCGGCACCACTGAGTTAAATCCCCGGCTGCTTCCTGTTCTTGAGGCTTGATCCCAAGCTATCCAAGATCAGATTTTTTTATGGTGTTACCTGGTTGACTGCTGAGGCCTACTTAATTACATGTGTCACTTGAGTTGTATGTATGGAAATGGTGACACCAGAGGCACAGTGAAAATGAAACACTGAGGGGCACTGTGACAAAGGATAGAAAAGACTGTGCAGAACTTTGAAAATGTTCAAGGGAAGGAAAAAGTTACGTCTCCTAATGTGTTTCTAGCTTCAAGACTTAAGAGTAGTTTGAGAAGAAAAGTCTGAAATTTTTGTTTGTTTGTTTTTTGTTTTTTGAGACAGTGTCTCACTATGTAGTTGAGACTGACCTGGAGCTCACTATGTAGCCCAGGCTGGTCTTGAACTCACAGCGATCCTCCTGCTTCAGCCTCCTGAGTGCTGGGATTCCAGGTGTGCGCCACCAAGCCCGGCTATATTATTTTATTTTTTATTATTTAATTTATTTATTTTGTACTGGGGTTCATACTCGGGACCTTAAAAGGCAGGCAGAGGTATCACTGAGCTAAATCCCCTGCCAGCATTTTGTTTTAGTATGTTGTAACATTTCCCTGCAAATGCCCAGTAGGTTAGTCAGTCTTTTGTCTAGATCTGAGTCTTCATTGGTTTCTGGAACTGGTCTCTTTGGTTTTGATGGTTTCTGGTCTGGTTATTATAGTGCATTTGTTATACCTCAGGTTTCCGAAGTGCCTTCCCCAGGGACCAAGAGACCAGGGTAGGGAGAGGAAGTAAAAAAGAAAAAAAAAAAAGTAAGATATTTTTAGGCCCATATATGAACTCCCCATTATGGATGTAATTATTGTACTGCAAACATGGACTAATAAAAATTTAGGGAAAAGCACCATATGCAAGTATAGCTGTAGTGATAAGCAGAATAGAAGTGCGTGTGTTTTATCAGTGCACAGCTCTTCTGAGCTCTGGTTGGTGTTATTTGACCAACTAATGGAAAATTTTGCCAGGTTTGACATTTTATTCTGTGGCCTTAGTCTTATTCAAGATGCTGAGGCTGGGCATGGTGGTGCATGCCTGTAATCCCAGCAGTGGGGAGGCTGAGGCAGGAGGATTGCTGTGAAGTCGAGACCAGCCTGGGCTGCATAGCGAGTTCCAGATCGGCCTCAACTACATAGTGAGACCCTGTCTCAAAAAACCTAAAAAATAAATAAAAAGTAGATCCACAGAGGAAGGAGTAACTATGGTTGGAAATATACTACAAGACAGTGGTTACTCACTAAAGGGTCATTTGGAAGGTGGAATTGATTTTAGCCATGCATATTTCACACAAGGTTAATGAAATCCTCATTTTTAGTACAGTGGACCCTTGACTTATTTACTTGATCGGTTCCTAAGGGCTGTTTTTTTAACTCAAATTGGTTGTAAGTCAGTAGAGCTTAGATCTGGATGTTTACTTGGTTATACACTATAGATAGCAAGACACAGATGAATCTTCAATTAACCTGATTAACGCAAGTTGTTTGTGTATAAGCTGGTCATAACCTGAGGCTCCATTGCATTTAGCAGGGGAAAACAGCTAAGAATTTTATATGGTTGACAATAGAAGTATTGAGGTAAGGTAAGGCCATAGTTTTGTTAAGAGCAAAGACTTAAAGAGTTTAAGGAATAAGTTTGAGACAACAGACTTTTCTTTTTACAGACTCTTAAATTGTAGGTTTTAGGAAAATATAAATCACCATGGAAATAAAAATACAGTATTATTTATAGGGTGAAAGAAGTTATTCTGCCTTAACAAAGTTCACTAGCCAAGTCTAGTAAAACCACCATTTTGTTCTATAAATACACCTTTCCTCCTTTGGGACAAATGAAAAATGTACTAAAATTAATTTTTTTCTTTTTTTCCTTTGTCTTTCTGAAATTTTCAATATAATGTTGAAGAAGTGGTTGTGTGCCTTAGTTAAAATTTTACTGTTTTATAAGGATTTATAAGAATTATGTGATTTAAAAACAGTTGCAATGGGCTGGGGATTTGGCTCAGTGGTTCCACTGCTTGCCTTGCAAGCACAAGCACCTGAGATTGATCCCCAGTACCACCAAAAAAAAACCCAAAAAAGCAAAACCAAAAAAAACAGTTGCAAGAGTTACCTAGATTAAAGTTGAGCTAAAGTTGAACCAGTAACAAGAGTTGCAACTTGGAGGTAACAACCTCTTGGGTTTTAAATTAAGAGTAAGAAAGCTACTGATACTTAGTTTCTTTCATTTCCCCTAGAAGTTTTGCTACCTACTGATGAGTGCTTCAACTTACACCTTTATGATGATGTGGGAGTACAGCCACTATCTGCTGTTTCTTCAGGCAGTATCTTTGTTCCTGCTAGATGTCTTTTCAGTGGAGCAAGGTGACAAGGTATTATAATGTTTTGAAATGATATATTTAAATCCAGAGAATAAATGTCTTTCCAGTGTTGTACCTTAGTGTTGTATTTCTTTTTTCTTTTCTTTTCTTTTTGGTGCAGAGATTGAACTCAGGACCTTGTGTTTGCCAGGCAGGCACAGCTTCACTGAGCTAAATCCCTGGCCCCTCCTGTCTATTTCTTCATCTCTTATATTCAGCTGGTGATTACCTATTTTTTTTTTATTCATTAAGTTTCCTGGTACATTTTAGGTGTACAGTATGATGATATTCATAATTGGGGATTTGTACCTTTAAAATATAGTTGTTTTTATTGAAATGAACAACAATTGCTTACCCAGTGGGATTCTTCTGAAGGCCAGTTTTTCAAGCAGATCTTACACATTTTTTTTTTCCCTATACCAGGGATTGAACTCATAACCTTGCACTTGTGAGGTAGGTGTGATGCCACTGAGCCTAATGCCCAGCACTGATATTGAAGTTATTTAAACTGAGAGAATTTAATAGGAGACTTGTTAACCAAGCTGGGGCTGTACCTCAGTGGTAGAGCACATGCTAAGCATATGATTCAGTTGCCAGCCAAAGAGAAAACAGTGATTAACCAAATATAAAGTCATTAACTTATTAAATGATTAGTTGAAAGGATACTAAGGGCCTAAAAGTAGCATAGAGGTAGCACCTGCAAGAAGCATCTACCACTATTACTGATGGAACAAAGTGAAAAATACAGAATATTACTGTGTAGAAACTTAGAGCCAGGCCCCCATGGAGCTGAAATTCAGACTTCTAAGGAGGGGCTCCTGCTGAGCTTTGCTGGTATAGCTGAGCTCTAGAAAAGCCCTCTGGAACTGGGAGCCAGGCCTTTGAGGCTGTAGTGCTGGCCAGTTGGTTTCTGGGTCTCTGGCCTGGAGCATGTGATGAAGTTGATTTTTCAAGTGTTGAAAAAACTGTACCTGCCCAGAGCTTCAGCAGAAAGGAACTGCTGTTGGGGTAAAGAAGTATCACTTAGATGAAGCTCACAGGAGCCCTGCCAACAGGAAGCAAGAGGAAGCTCCTCTTCCCTCGCTCCGCGGGCCAGCTCTCCCTGAGCATTTCCTATTAGCCACACTGAACATGGAACCACCTCACAAAGCAGAAGTGTAGAGCAAGGGTTCCGGCCTCAGCATTACAGAACAGGAGGTAAAGGGTGGCTTTGGAGCTCATAAAGTTTCTCCATATGGGTCCCACACAGGGCGCCAGCCTCAGGAGCAGAGCAGGATGGCACCCAAGGTCTCCACTGTGCTCTCTCTCATCACCTCCTCAGCACCCCCAAGGTAGCTTCTGTCCTAATGTAAGAGTGAGGGATCTTAAGTGGCTCTGGCCTCTGACAGGGACTTTTTTTTGTCTTTTGGTTTTCAATTTTAATACTCTTCCCTCTGATTTTCCTCCAACTGATGCTACGTTTTGTTTTGGTTTTCCCTTTCTAAAATTAATTTCAGAATACATTAAATTATTATATCAATTTTAGAAAATCTACTGAGACATATAACTTACCAGGAGGTTTCTAATGGGTGTTAAATTTAACTTTCTTTTGCTTGCTGTTAATTCATTGGAAAGCAAAAGCCAACCCTCTTCTCTGGTGATATGTTTCATTGTAATATATTTTTCACTGGATAGGTTCAGGGAATTGCTGGTAAAATTGTGATTTTTGATTTATGTAATTTGAGGTTACATAGATGACTTTCAGCAACAGGGCAGACCGAGTCAAGTTAAGTCAGAGCATGGCATTAAAGGAGGTTCTTCCTGCTGGAAGTGGGGTGCATGCTGGTGGTCCCAGTGCTCTGGGAGCTGGAGGCAAGAGGACCTTAAGTTTGAGCCCAGCCTGTGCAACTTAGTGACTTAGTGAGACCCTGTCTCTAAATTTAAAAAATTAAAAAGGGGTGGGGATGTAACTCAGTGCAAAGGCCTTAGGTTTAACCCCCAGTACAAAAAGAAAAAAGATAACAGTTCTTCAGCACTTGGAAGGGTATGGTAAGAGGATGGTGAGCGCAAGTCATGCCTGGGTAATTTAGTGAAGCCTGTTTGTCTCTAAGTTAAAAAAAAAAATTAAAGGGACCTAGAGATGTAGCTCAGGGATAGAGGACCCTTGTATTCAATCCCCAGGATCCACACAGGTTGTCGGGGGAGAGGATTCTTCCATCTGATTTCAACACTCATGTTTGAAAGCTCTTTACTTTGTTTCTGGAGAGCTCTAAGAAGAAAGTGATACATTCTTTGCAAACCATAACATTAAAGATATAGATTAAATATTCCATAATGCTATCCTAAACTATAATACAATGTTTATTGTATGATTTTTTTTTTTTTTGCTTTGTTTTGTTTTTTGTTTTTTGAGACAGGGTCTCACTATGCAGTTGAGACTCCTGGAACTCTTAAATATTCCATAATGCTATCCTAAACTATAATACAATGTTTATTGTATGATTTTTTTTTTTTTTTTGCTTTGTTTTGTTTTTTGTTTTTTGAGACAGGGTCTCACTATGCAGTTGAGACTGACCTGGAACTCACTGTGTAGCCCAGGCTGTTCTCAAACTCTCAGCGATCCTCCTGCCTCAGCCTCCCGAGTGCCGGGATTATGGGCATTTGCCTTATTGTATGATTTTTTTAAAAATTTAGATGGAATCTTACTAGTTCAGGCTGGCCTTGAACTCACTGTGTAGCCTAGGTTGGCCTGAAACTCACAACAATCCTCCTGCTTCAGCCTCCTAAGGGCTCAGATTACAGGTATGTGCCACTACTCCTGGCTTTAGTATATTATAGTCAGAGCTATCCCAAACAAAACTAATGAAAATATATGCAATAAAATTCATTTTTTTCTTACTTTCTATTTCCTAACAGGTCCATGAGGTGTATAAAATCTACATATTTTCTCTGTTCCTGGGATATTTACTGCAGTTTGAGAATCCAGCTTTGTTAGTGTCTCCTTTATTAAGTTTAGTGGCAGCCTTAATGCTTACTAAGTGCCTTCAGGTAATTATCATTGCTTTTTTATTATTATTGTTAGTTTTTAATTGTCAATATTTTGTATCTCACTTCTTTGTTCGTATGATTTTTCTCCCACAGCTGAATGGGAAGAAAGGAACTTTTGTAGCTAAAATAATGAAAGTGATTAATTTTTACCTGGTGTGTACTCTGCCAGTGACACTGAATATTATAATAAAGGTAAGTAACTGAGATTCATGTAGTAGAGCAAATCAAATGAATTAGTCTAATATATTAGATCACATTTCAATGAGAAGAATGAATAATGCCAACTGGACGATGACCGTCAAAGTAGAATATTGGATGAGGAAACAGAAATCTGATTCTTTTCTCTCTGCGCTTGAGAAAAAAAGAAATATACTTTATGTTTAATATGTTATCATCTAATTAAGCAGTATGTGAGATAAACTGAGACAAAAGGCAGGTAAGTAATAAGAGTGGATAATTAACTTGAACCAGGTAAGATCAAAGTATTCTTACTGTCCCATTAGAGTTTCTCTCTTTCTTTGTCCCTCCCTCCCTCCCTTCCTTTCTTTCTTCCTACTGGGGTTCGAACTCAGAACCTTGGCCTTGCGAGGCAGATGGCAGCACCACTGAGCTAAATCCCTGATCTTCTTCCATTATAGCTTCATACTTAAGCATAAGGTAATGTGATTGATTACTACCAATAAATCTCCTTGCTTCATAGTTACACTATGTACAATATTACTTAATTCATATTTTTGTAGTCTTGTATTTTCTATTTCTAGTAATTGGGAAAGAAGTACATTGCTGTAAGCATAGCTAGTATTTCTTGGTTTAACTAGTGTTTTTCTCTTCTAGATGTTTGTTCCACACAAAGAAAATGAGCACATACTCAAATTCCTTGAAGTAAAATTTGGGCTAAATATGACTAAGTAAGTTTTAGATTGTATAAATTTACCTAAATCTATACCACTTAGAAAATAAAGACCAAAAATACTAAATGGAGAAAGTACACACCTAATTACATATAACTTAGAAAATTACTAACTCGGGGGCTGGGTTTTTAGCTCATTGGTGCTGCCACATGTCTCACAAGCTCCAGGTCTTGAGTTTGATCCCCGGTACCAGGAAAAAAAAAAAAGAAAATAAATAATTTGGGGGCCGGGGATTTAGCTCAGTGGTTCTGGCACCTGCCTTGCAAGCACAAGGTCCAGAGTTTGATCCCCTGGTACCAACCCCCCCCAAAAAAAAACCTAACTTGGGAAATTATAACGTATAGAAGAAATATGGCGTTACCCTTTTTTCTTGGGCTAGGAATATAGTTCACTTGATGGAGTAGCATGCTTGAGGCTCTGCCTTTGATCCGTAGCACCACAATCAATCAGTACAATGTAGCTCTCCTAAATCTTCTAAAAATCAGACGAACTCTGGTATTTTAGTGCTACTTTCTCCCTTGGTAAAGAATGACATAGGCTGGGTGTGTTGGTGCACACCTGTAATTCCAGCACTTAGGAGGCTGAGGCAGGAAGATCACTGTGAGTTTGAGGCCAGCCTGGGCTATGTAGTGAGTTCAAGGCCAATCTGGATTGCATAGCAAGATCCTTTCACACAAAACCAAAATAAAGGGCCAGGGATTTAGCTCAGCGGCACCATACCTGCCTTGCTAGTACAAGGTCCTGAATTCAATCCCCAGTACCAAAAAAGCCCCCCAAAACCCAATTAAATAATAATAAATCGAAAAAAAATGACGTAAAATGACTGGGATATATCTCAGTGATAGAGGCTTGACTAGTATATGTGACGCTCTCGGTTTGATCTCCTGCATGGCAGGAATAAAAAAAAAAAGAGCCAAGATAACTTTAACCGCCACATCAGTCATATGCTTACATAAAAAAGGGGAGAGGGTAGGCAGTAAGGTATTTACTTCATAGCTAGGAATCTCATCTTGGACCACAAACTGTTCTGAGTTTTTTTTATTGTTTTAAAGAATGTGCTTATATTTTTGTTGTCATTAAGTTAGTTTTTATTTTGCTTTTTAAAATCTAGAATGAAATAAATGGTTTTATGCTAGGCAAGTGCTCTACCGCTGAGCTGCATCCTTAACCCCATAAATGATTTTCTGTACTAAGAGTTGTCTAGTATAACTGGATAGTTACCTACATATTTCTCCTGTTAGAATTACACCTTAGAACCTTTTTCTCATTTGCTGTGATTATATAGGATGGTAAATACAGTGAAGAGAATTTCATATTGTGATATTTCACAGTTAATAAATAAAGTATTTGTGGGTGGGGGATTTAGCTCAGTGGTGCCGCTGCCTGTCTTGCAAGTGCAAGGTCCTGAGTGCGATCCCCAGTACCAAAAAATAGAGAGAGAGGAGAGAGAGAATGAGAGAATATGAATTTGAGACAGGAATTGTTTAAGAGAACTTGCACTGGGTTTCTTTTTCCAGCGTGTGGTGGGGACACGAGCCTTGTGTTCTGTGAGGGGACAGTGTCTTCTCCAGTTGCTCCAGAAGGCGAAGGCCATCGGTAGGGAGGGTGCAGACCTCGGTGAGAGCCTGGTCTTCTCACCAACTCTTCCTTAGCCCTGGGCTTAACCTAGAATCAGGTTAAAGGCTGCTCAGGGCCAGTGTTTATTAGTTGATCTTTACACCTCTGTGTTTAGCAGGTCTTGCAGTAGATTTGCTCCACAAGGTCGACCACCAGGTATTTAAGAATAAGACATAGTCCCAGTTCATTGCTTCTCATTCGTTTTATACATTTAACAACATGGGTAGTATAAATAGTGAACGCCTTATGCTTAAATGAATTTCAGAAAACATTTTTTTTTTTGGTACCGGGGATCAAACTCAGGTCCTTGTGCTTGCGAGGAAGGCAGCAGAACTACTAAGCTAAATCGCCGACCCCAGAAAACATCTCTGTTGAGACAGATTTTCTACCAAAGAAATGTTAATAAATAAATATTTAATATGTACATTAAATTTATAATTAATATTTATATTAATTAAATATTATAATTTAATAATAATCAAATATTTATATTAATTATTAAATTAGTATTTATAGTAAATTTATAATATTTAATATTTAATATTTAATAAGTAAGTATTTATTTATTGAGTCAGGGCCTCCCTATGTAGTTCAGGCTGGTCTTGAACTCACCTGTATCCCAGACTGACCTGAAATTTGCAGTGATCCTCCTGCCTCAGCCTCCCCAGTGCTGGGACAATAGGTGTGCACCATCACACCCAGCCCAATAAATATTTATTGAATGTTTACAGTACTAGATGATTCATACGGGAAATAATAACACAAGGTGGGCTCATGTAGTGCAGTGCAACAGAGGACAAGTAAAAATACCACAAGAATATAGGAAGAGCTTATAATCTCAGCATTTAGGAGACTGAGGCAGAGGATTGCTGGGCAGGAGTTCAAGGCCCTCTGGGCTACAAAGTGCACTCAAGGCCAGCCTGAACTATATATCAAAACCCTGTCTTGGGCCAAGGATGTAGCTCAGAGGCACAGCGCCTGCCTGGTAAGCATGAGGTCCTGAGTTCAATTCCTGGTACCAAAAAGCAAAAAATCCTGACTCACAGAAAAGTACCACGTGTGGTGATGTGCACCTGTGATACCAGCACACACGAGGCAGAGGAAGGAGGATTGCTGCAAGTTAGGTGGATAGCCTGGGCTACATAGTGAGTTCAAGGCCAGCCTGAACTACAAAGTGAGCTCCTGTCTCAAAAGAAAAAAAAAAAGAAAAGAAAAAACCATGAAGAATATGGGAAGGAAAGTTTGATGCTAAGGGAAATGAGAAAAATACTCATTAAATTTTGATTGAAATGAGATCTTATAGTTAATAACTTGTAATGGACAGATTTTTAAAAATATGTGCACTTAACTGCAGTCACAAGATATTTTGTTGGCAGCCCGCCCCCCACACTGGGGATCGAACTCAGGACCTTGTGCTTACTTGCAAAGCAGGCATGGTGCCACTGAGCTAAATCCCTGGCTCTGTCAGTCTCTTTAATACAACTGCAGTTTTTTTTCTGGTCCTTTGTTTTGTTCTTTTTCTTTGAACTCCTGCGTGTATTATGTACTTAAAATACCTCTCGATTTGAATTAAAGTGTTCGACAGCAGGTAACTTCTATATTGGGCAGCACAGACACAGAGGTTGGCCATCTGAGTTTTTACTATCTTCTAGGTAGAAATAGAAATCATAACATTCTAAATACTCAGTTGGGCTTTAAAGATGGTCACATTACTTGGTAATAAAAAGCAGCACTTTTACATTTAATAAAGCAATCATGATGACATGTTTTTGAAGAGGATTACTAGTACTGTTATCTTTGTTTATAAAGGATAAGACCATGCTGCTATAAATGAATGAATGTAGAAAATGTGTTTTACTGAGACTTAAAAAAAATACCTTTGTCAGTGTTGTAAAACCTGTGATTTTAATATCACACTTTTATCTTCCATAGGAATTTCACGATGAATTGGTTCCTGTGTCAGGAGTCCCTCCAGACACCATCTCAGGATTTTTTTTTGCGATTGACACAGTCTTCTTTATTACCATTCTATATTCTAGTGGTAATTATTTGTCTTCTTTCTATGATGCAAGTTATTTTTAGGAGGATTAAGTAAGTACATATGAGAATCACACTACTAAATATGAAAGTATTTAATATGCTTTATATATATTTTTGTATGTATATACATGTACATGCTATATATTATATATGCTATTTCTATAATATATATCATATATATATATAATATATATTTTCTTGTGCTGAGCATCAAACCTAGGGCCTTGTGCATGCTAAATACATAATCTACCACTGAGTTATACCCCAGCTCCGTTTTTTTTGTTTTTTTTGTTTTTTTTTTTTTTTTGGTACTGGGGCTTGAATTTAGGTCTTTGCACTTCTGAGGTAGGTGGCAGCACCATAGAGCTATATCCATGGCCCCCAGCTCCATTTTTTAAAAATTTATTTAAAAGTGAAGTTTTAGGGCTGGGGATTTAGCTCAGTGGTTCCACTGCCTACCTTGCAAGCACAAGATCCTGAGTTCAATCCCTGGTACCCCCCAAAATAAATAAATAAATAAAGATGAAGTTTTATTTTTTTGCTGAAGCTGACTACAAACTTGGGCCCAAGTGACCATCCAGCCTCGGCCTCCCAAGTGTCTGGGCCTGCAGCTGTGAGCTTCCCAGCTTCCTTCCAATCTTTTTTTTTCCCCCCATAACACGGATTTAACTCAGGACCTGCACTAGTGAGGCAGGTGCAGTTCATTGAACTAAATCCCTGGCTCCTCTTCCAATATTTTTGTATTTGTTCTAGGCATCTAATTCTATTCTCTCTTCACTGATCAGTGCAAGTGGACCAGGAAAATTCATGATTAGTTTTATATGTCTAAGTGTGTATTGTCCATATTTAATGTAGGCATGACATTTAAATAATAGGTTAAACTTTTACAGATTAATTTACTAATTTGCTCAAATTTTTTCTTAATATAGAAGAATTTCATCCATTAAAATGAAGCAAGTAGTACAAGTGATTTTATTTACATATTTATTTTTAGTTGTTTGAGACAGGGTCTTACTATGTGGTTCAGGCTAGCCTGGAACTCACTATGTAGCCCAGGCTGGCCTCGAACTCTTGATGATCCTCTTGCCTCACCCTCCCAAGTGCTGGGAAGCAAAAGTCTTTCTTTTTTGGTATCGGAGATGGAACTCGGAACCTTGGGCTTTTGAGGCAGGCAGCAGAACCACTGAGCTAAATTATAAAGTTTGACTATAGTGTAGTTTTTTTATGTTTGTTTATTTTCTTGAGTCAGAGTCTCACTATGTAGATCAGGCTGGCCTTGAACTCTCAAAGATCCTCCTGCCTCAGCCTCCCAAGTGCTGGGATTATAGGCATGTGCCACCAGGCCTGTCTGTCATGTTTGAAAGGAGGTTTTGTGTAATTTCTTAATTTTGATATTTTATTTATACTGTGATTTAACTGTGTTGAGATAGCAGTCATTAATTGAGTCATAAATAATCTCAGAACAATCACCTAAAAACCTTTTTGTTATTCTGAAAATTCATAGTTTCCACTCGTTAGTTGTCTGTAGGCCATAAAACAGATTAATAAAGCCAGATATATGCTGGATATTTAACTAGCAGAATATACTTTCAAATTTTAAGGACTTTTTTTTTTTTTTTTGACCAGGGGCTGAACTCGGGTCATTATGCATGGGAGGCAGGTGGTGAAACCACTGAGCTAAATCCTTGGCCCAGACTACTTATATTTTTGTTATGAAGAAAATACATTTTAAAGTATGCCCTTGAAAGATGATAAACAATGTATCTTTGGTTTGTCAAGTACTGTGTGCATATATATTTTCTTTTAATTTTAATTTTATTTTATCCCATTCCCCCCCTTAAGCCTGTATATATTTTCAAGATATTAAAACATATATTTCTTCTCTGTAGTGGTAAGTCCTTGAAAGAAGCTGTTACTCTAGAAGATGGGCGAATTGGAGAAAGGCCAGAAATAATTTATCATATAATTCACACTGTTTTATTGGGTTCTCTTGCAATGGTTTTAGAAGGGTAAGTGTACTTTATTTGATCTCTCTCTTTTTTTTTTCTTGTTTTGGTACAGGGACTCGAACTCAGGACCTTATGCTTGCCAGGCAGGTGTGGCACCACTGAGCTACATCCCTGCCCCTGATCCCTTTGTTTTTATAATGATGGTCCTTTCTAATGGTTAATAAATGGGCAAATTCAAAAATATATTTGTAAAACTTTATAAAAACTTAAATCTTAAACTCTCACTGTAATGGGTTTACAAAGGTCTTTATAGCACAGTGAACTGACATGCTATTTTTATTCATTTGTTGAGAAGCTGTTGAATGTCTTCCAAGACCCATGCAAGGTGCTGGAGGTACAGCAGTAAGCAAAAATGGACACATAGTCTCTAACCTCATGTAAACTTATGGAGGTGGCAGATGTTTTGTTTTGTTTTTTTGGTACCGGGGATTGAACTCGGGTCCTTGCGCCTGTGAGGCAGGCAGCGGAACCACTGGGCTAAATCCCCAGCCTCTGGAGGTGGCAGATGTTAATCACACAGAATTATAGCTCGATACTTGAAGGAGAGGTAAAAGGTGCTGTGAGAATATTTGAAATCGGAAGTTGACTTTAGAGATAGAAGGGTTCTCTGTGGAAAAGATGCTTGAGTTGAGACCTGAAGGATGAGTAGAAGTGAAGTTGGTGAGCCAGAGAGAGAGAGTTTTCAGGCAGAAGGAACAGCACGTGCCAAACATTGCAGTAGGGAGGAGCATGGTGCATTTTTGGGACGACATCGAGTTCACTGTGGGAAAGCACAGTGAGTGCAGTCAGCCTTGTTGAGGATGGATCTCTTTGTCCCCTCACCCTTTCCCTTGCCTCATTTCTTTTATTGTTTTTACTTTTTTTTTGGTACTGGGAATCTATTTATTTTTTATTTTTGGTACCAGGGATAGAACTTGGGTCCTTGTGCTTACAAGGCAGGCGGTAGAACTGTTGAGCTAAATCCCTGGCCTGTACCGGGAATCTAACTCAGGGCCTCACGTTCACCAGGAAGGCGCTGCTCTGCTGAGCTACATCCCTGGCTCTTCTTTTATTGCTTTTAAATGGTGAAATTAAACCTTAATAATGTACAGGTGAGGTCCCATTTAATGTTCAGTAAGGTACATGTTTACATCTTACCTTATAATTTTAATGTTTTGTGTATCTTCTTAAATTTGTTAAGGCAAATTGGTTTTTTTTGGGGGGGGGGTTTCTTTTTGGCACTGGGGATTGAACTCAGGTCCTTGTGCTTGTGAGGCAGGTGTCAGAACCTCTGAGCTAAATCGCCGGCCCAGTTAAGGCAAATTGTTTGTTTGGTACCAGGGATCAAACTCGGGTCCTTGCACTTGTGAGGTAGGCGGTGGAACCACTGAGCTAAATCCCTGGCTCTTGTTAAGGTAAATTGGTATCAGCGTAGTCACGTGTCACATAATGTCTGAATACTTTCTAAGAAATGTATTGTTGGTTGCTGTGCAAAATTCATGCTTACCCAAACTAAGACTGCCACGCCCTCACCAGGCAGTGTAGCCTTATGGGACTTCTGTCACATATGCTGTCCATCATTGATGAAAGCATCATTTTGCAGCATATGACTGTATTAATATTCAGATAGTATTATCAGAGCTGTCTAAAGAGTTTGATTTCTTGTAACATATCTTGCACTTCTTATCTATTTTTGCTGTACTGGGGGTTGAGCTACTTCCCCATCCCTTTTTTTAAAATTTTGAGACAGGGTCTCACTGTGTTGCCCAGCAGTGCTCAAGTTTGCAATCCTCACTCCTTGGCCTCCTAAGAGCAGGGGTTATAGGTGTGTACCACCCTGCTCCTTGCTTATAATATTTAAGTCTTTGGTTTTCACACTTCCCTCATTTCTGCTTCTATGCAAAATCATGCCAACCTATTAAACTTTATAAAAATGCAGAACTTTATGAAAAAGCAGAAGCTTTTTTTTTTTTTTTAACTGTTTTTAGTACTGGAGGGGTCTAATTTGGTGACCTTGGGCTTTGAGGCAGGCGGCAGAACCACTGAGCCAAATCCCCGGCCCCCCAAAAGCAGAAGCTTTTAGTGTTTTTGTATAATTCACTCTTGTGAGTGATGGTAGATACAATTATTATATGCTGGGATTCTTCTTCAGAACCCCCCAGTCTACGAGGGGGTAACATTCAGGAGTCCTCAAGACCACTCTTCCTTCTGATGCCACGTGCAAGTTTGGGGCTTCCCAAAACCTTCCAGGTTTCATGACTCACTAGGACTCCCAGAACTGAGGAAAGTCATTCTATTCATGGTTGCAGTTCATTACAGTTACAATCAGCAGAAGGAAGAGGCACATAGGAGACAGTCCAGGAGACACTGACACATGCTAACCTATCCCATGGATTCAGGCAGACTGTGCCTGTTTCTCACAGGAACAGTGCATGGCACTATACACAGTATTATCCATCAGGGAAGCTCATCTGTGCCTTGTGTTCAGTTTTTATTGAAATACTGGGCCAAAATACCCAGCACCCATAGCTTAAGAAATGATTTGTTTTGGCTCATGTTTCAGAAGTTTAGTCCTTGCACGTTAAATGCTGGTATGGTGGAAGGGTCTGGGTGGAGGATAGCCTATCATGTCATGGTGGTTAGGAAGAAGAGAAGGGTAAACGTTCCAGGTCACGCCCAGCAACCCACTCCTTCCTACCTGATACCACTTCCTAACAGCACATTCAGCTATAGTGCCCCTCCATGGGCCAATCTTCTGTAAGCCCCACCTATACATGCATGAGGCTCTTGGGAGATATCTACATATAAACCACTGTGTGATGGACCTAAGTAAGCCTCCACTGGCTCCACATGTTGCCTTGGATCTGTGTGGCCTGAGGCCCTCACCATAAACTGTATTGTTAGCATAACTCTTGGTCATGGCCCAGCTGTCCCAGTGAAGCAAAGATGCTCTTTTTTGTGGGGGAGATTGCTAGGAATTCAACCCAGCAGGCAAGCACTTTGCCACTGAGCTACATCCCTGCCATAAACAAAGATGGTCTTATCTGTCATTTAAAGGTACAAGATCCCAATGATAAATGTAACTGTACTGTATACTTAAAAAGTACCAATAAACTCAGTGAAAAACAACAACAACAACAACAAAGGAAGTCTTTTTCAGGTGAGAGATTATGTCTCTGAAGTGCAGGGCAGAGGACCAGATTTCTCTTTGGGCCAGGTCAGTGATTTAGTACACAATAAGTAAGATACATGGAAATAAATACAGTGAAGGGTTATATATGAGGCTCTTTACATACTAGTGAAAGTTAGTTACAGTGTAGATGGTCCCAGCCCCCGTGTGTCTGTGTGTGTGTGTATGTGGTGCAGGGGATCTGCCTCGGGACCTCATGGGTATTGGGCATGCCCTCTACTACTGATCTCCACCTCAAGCTTCATCTGTTCTTGTTCTCAAATTGCATTTAATGAATATGTCTTCTGTCTTTTATAAAGAACCGAACTGGAAGACTCCCAAATTGTATTTCAAGATAAAACTTTATCCAAACAATGTTTCTTTACATGTTTTGATGTTTTTCACAGTCTCAGGCAAGAAGAAATATATCATCAAGTGGCCAAAGTGCCTAATTACTGCCTCCCCACCCAGGTGGCATAGCCAGGGTTTGAGGGGCTGAACAGCACCACATGCTTCCGTTACTACCGTGCACCTCACTGAGCCTCAGACCTACTTCCATGCCAGTCCTGGTAACAGACTGATGTAAAAACAGAGGATGAGTATTTGGAAATTAACCTCTCTTCCAAATAGCTTTTTTGATTCCGGCTTCTTGGAGACGAACAGATCTCTGGCTGGGAAGAATATTCAGGAAAGAGGGCAGCTGTTTTAACCCATTCCTGCCAGCTTGAGCCACTAGAGGTAAATGCATGACTGTCCCATTGGGTGGCTTTGTACTCTTAGTGGTACAAACAGATCTAATCACTTCTACTGTTTTTAAAAATTTTTTATTAATAAAATTAATAAAAAGCCACCCAGTGGGGCAGTCATCCAGGTACCACTCGTAGTTCAAACTGCCCAGCAGCAAGACATGAGTTACAGCCCCATCATGAATGTGTTAAAACTTCTTTTTTCAAATGAAAGAGGAAAATGTTACCATCTTTAGAAGTTTGTAGAGTTTGTAATATTTTGTTTTGTTTTGTTTTGTTTTAAAGAAGTGGGTCTCACTACTGTATGTTGCTAAGGCCTCCCTCAAATCTGGCCTTCCTGTGTCTGCTTCTCAGGTAGGCATGCGCCACTGCTCTTGGCTTGGGCTGTGCTCTCTCTCTCTCTTTTTTTTTAATGGCATAGATTTTTTTTTTCTCATTGAGTTTATTGGTGCATTTTAGGTATAGAGTACAGTTACATTCATCATTGGGATCTTGTACCTTTACATGACAAGTCTTGGTTCTCATTTTTGGCTCTTGGCTATTCTAATGATGTTTTTATAGAAAGTATCCTACAGAGATGTTTGACAAAGATTCATCAGCTTGTGATTGGATTAGAAAAGAGTCTAAAGATGGAAATACTCCTGTTGTGCTAAAATGCTATGGAAGGAAAGGATACAGAGAAATGACTGGCTTGGCATCAGTGGATCAACCTTCAGGGAGAGATGTGACTTCCAGGGACCTTGTACACGTGCAATTGAGGGTGAATGGTGACCCCTGGGGCAGTAAAGCAGCCCTGACATTGATCCGGGCTGACTGGGAGAATAGGTTGTTATTTCCAGAAATAGCGAGGTTTGAGAGAGACACAATATTGGGTGAGCTGAGGAATTCAGTGGGATTCCTCTGTCTTAGTGGCAGGAAGACTGTGTCTATCTGCTATTTCTTAACAGGGCTGAGTGAGGATTCACTTTTTTTTTTTTTTTAACTGGGGATTGAACTTGGGACCTTGTGCTTGTGAGCCAGGTAGAGGAAAGGATTCACTTTTTTGGTTTTTTGAGACAGGGTCTCACTATGTAGTTGAGACTGACCTGGAACTCACTATGTAGCCCAAGCTGGTCTTGAACTCACAGCGATCCTCCTGCCTCAGCTTCCCGAGTGCTGGGATTACAGACGTGCACCACCACGCCCAGCCAGATTCACTTTTTAAAAATGGTCATTAACTCCACTCTTCTCAAATTATTTATTTCCCTTTTATGTAACCCTAGACGCATACAGATTTTCGTAAGCTGTTTTCTAAGTGCTTTTCCCATGTTGGTTTTCTAAAGATCTGCTGGAGTGCGGTATCTTATTTTTCTTCTTTCCTCTCTAGTACTGTACTTTGGTCCATGCATAGTCAGTCACTGCTTAATATGTGAATACATATTTCTTTATTTTCTCTTTTTATACTGTGCTGTTTTATAAAACCTAATAGTTCACATTTATACTCTGACCTCACATTCCTGTAGTCTCATATGAGTTTGACCCCGCAGATAATATCATGGAAGTATCTGGTGTTCTCTTTTGTGTTAGTTACAAAGTTACCCTCACTTCTTCCACTTCCACTTTCACCTTTTACCATCTCCTAAAGATGTGTATTCTTTTGTTTGTTTTTTCTTTCTTTCCTTTTTTTTGGTACCAAGGTTCAAACTCAGGACCTTGAGCTTGCCAGGGAGGTGTGGTGCCACTGAGCTACATCCCAGCCCTATTTTAAAATTTTATAGATTTTGCCTAATTGTTTTCTTTTATATTTTAATTAGTTTTATTGGTACATTTTAGGTGTACAATATAATGACATTCATTGTTGGAAATTTGTACCTTTACACAATCCATCTTGGTTCTTATTTTTTCCCCATTCCCCTGCCCTCCCTTCAACCTCTTCATCCCTATCTGAAAGACTTTGTTTCCATTATTTTTCATTTTCTCATATTCATTCCATTCCCTTTTATCCTTCCCCCACCCCTTCGATTTTCCCCTTCCTCTTTGTCCCTTTCTTCCTATTTCACATTATCTATTATACCTTTTAGTCCTATTTACACTTTCAGTTTCTCACACTAGAGAAACTATTCAGTATTTATAATTTCACTTAAGAGTATCACTTCAACATGCATCCATTTAGCTATAAATATCTCTAATTTCTCTCTTTTTGTTGTTGTTTTTTTAGCCAGGGTCTTACTATGTAGTTGAGCCTGACCTGAAACTCACTATGTAGCCCAGGCTGGTCTCGAACTCACAGCGATCCTCCTGCCTCTGCCTCCTGAGTGCTGGGATCACAGTCGTGTGCCACCACACCCAGCTAATTTCTCATTTTTGCCTAATTGCTTTCTGAAAAAGCTGGATGATTTATATTCTCTCCAGGAGTACAGTTTTGCTACACCCTCATCAATAGGAAGGCTTTTATTTGGTAACCCACATGGCTTATTATCTAAGAACTGAATAACAGCCTATTGCTGAATTAAGAAGCTAAAAAAATAATAATATTTTTTAAAAAAGAAGCTAAGTGTTTTCATCCTCAAATATTTATTTTCGAAGGCAATAGGAAAAACTTTTTAAAAAATCAGATAATGATGGTCATAGGGTATCTTATAGGTGACTCTTGTTTGTTTCTAGCTTGAAATACATTTGGACTCCTTACGTGTGCATGTTGGCAGCATTTGGTGTGTGTTCTCCTGAACTTTGGATGACACTTTTCAAGTGGCTTCGATTAAGAACTGTGCACCCAATATTGTTGGTGAGCCATGGTTATTTTGTGTTAAATACTTGATTCTCTTCCATTTATGTAAAAATGAAATGCTAATAATGAAAACTACATTGAATACAATTAAAACAGCGTGATTAAATCACATAATGACTTACAGATAGAACAATAGCATAAGGAACTTTTTTATGCATTTTGGTCTATGCAACTGAAAAATTAAAAGATAAAACTTCAAGTGAACCAGTATTTGTTAGGAGAGGCCATTAGAATTTCTTTTTTCATAGTGAGACTCTGTCTCAAAAAACCAAAAAAAAAAAAAAAAAAAATCTCTTTCTTAACTGCATTTTTTAAAGAGGTAAGGGATTAAATTTATTTCTTTAAACAGTTTACAGGTAATACTGTGGGGTTTTGTTTGTTTGTTTGTTTTGTTTTTTGTTTTTTTGAGACAGGGTCTCACTATGTAGTTGAGACTGACCTGGAACTCACTATGTAGCTCAGGCTGGTCTCAAAATCACAGCGATCCTCCTGCCTCAGCCTCCCGAGTGCTGGATTACAGGGGTGCACTACCATGCCCGGCTAATATTGTGGTTTTTTAAAAATTTAATTTAATTTTTTTTTTTTGGTTGGTTTGAGACAGGGTCTCTCTGTCAACTTCAGGTGGCCTCAATCCCACAGTGATCCTCTTGCTTCAACCTCCCAAGTGCTGGGATTATGGACATGCACCACCACACTTGGCCATTTTATCTATTTTTTTGTTTTGTTTTGTTTTTGTTGTTTTTTTGAGACAGGGTCTCACTATGTGGTTGAGACTGACCTGGAACTCGCTATGTAGCCCAGGCTGGTCTGGAACTCACAGCGATCCTCCTGTCTCAGCCTCCCGAGTGCTGGGATTACAGGTGTGTGCCACCATGCCTGGCTATTTTATCTATTTTTAAAAAGACAACAGTGTCTTGCTGTGTTACCTATGCTGGCTCCAAACTCCTAGGCTCAAATGATCTTCTTTGCCTGAGCCTCCCTAGAAGTTGGGACTACAAGCATGCATCAGCTCTCCTGACTTTAATTTTTATATTATCTTTTATGATTTGATTTAAAACTGTTCTGTGTTTCCACATGAGTGAAACATTTATACTGGCAACTATGTACTTAGAATAAAGATAAATAAAACTTGATTAGCGTGAAGCCCTGTGTTCTATCCCCAGCATCGCCAAAAAGACAAAATCATAAGTACTTTTCTCATGTATATTGTAATCTCTTGGGCATAAATAATATAGTAAGAAGAATTCAGGACTAGGGATGTAATTCAGTGGTAGAATGCTCTCCAGCAGGGCTGGGGATGTGGCTCAGTAGTTCCACTACCTGCCTCGAAAGCACAAGGTCTCAACTTTGATCCCTGGTACCAAAAAAAAAAAAAAAACAAAAAATGCTCTCCAGCACTAAAAAAAATGCTAGAACAGAGAGAAGGACTGCTTGAATGATTATTCTTAAGAATTCAAGGAAGATTTTCCAAGGTGAAATTTATTTTTTGTGTTTTTTTTTTTGTTTTTGTTTTTTTTTCTCATTTGGTTTTTGACACAAGTCTCATTGTGTAGTTCAGGTTGGCCTTGAACTGTGTACCACAGGCTGTCCTCAGATTCATGGAAATCCTCCTGCCTTAGCCTCCAAAGGCCTGGGATTACAGCTGCACACCACAACACCTGGCTTTCTAATATAAAATTTGAAAGATGATGAGTTACAAGGCAAATGAAGAAGAAAAAAACGGTAGAAGAGACAGATGTAGGCAAAGAACATGTTGTAATCAAAGGAAATAGCTGGGCATGGTAGTACAATAGTTCGGGCCAGCATAAACTACAAAGCATGACCCTGCCTCAAAACAAAACAAAAACTGAGGCACATACCTGCATTCCCAGCCCTTGGGAGGTAGAGGCAGGAGGATCACAGTGAATTCACTGTGGACCTCAGACTCTGTCTCGAAAGAAATTAGGGGCCAGGGATTTAGCTCAGTGGTTCTGTCACCTGCCGCACATGCACAAAGACCTGAGTTCGATCCCTGGTACCAAAGAAAAGAGAAAGAAATTAGGCTGGAGCCAGGCATGCTGGCACACATATATAGTCCTCAGCCTGAGGCAGGAGGATCACTGCAAGTTTGAGGCCAGCCTGGGCTACATAGTGCACACAAAGCCAGTCCTGAACTACATGGCAAGACCTTGCTCAAAAAAGATTAATGAGACTCAGTGCTTGATTAAATATGGAGGAATGAGAGATAGGAACCAGTGGATCACAAGGTCTGCAACAGACTTGGGGCAATAGGAAAAACAGGTTTTGACAGGAAAGTGAGGAATATCACATTGCCGGGGTATGGTGGCACATGCCTATAAATAATCCCAGCACTTGGTAAGATGAGGCAGGACAGTGTAGTGACTCCAAGGCCAACCTGGGCTACATAGTGAGTTCAGGACCAGCCTGAACTACATAGCAAAACCCTGACTCAAAAAAAACATACAAGGGCCAGGGATTTAACTCAGTGGTTCTGCCACCTACATTGCAAGCGCAAGGACCCAAGTTTAGTCCCTAGTACCAAAAAAGGGAAAAAATAAAAACATAACAAACAAACAAAAAATCATGTTGTGTTTACTAGTCTTACTCTCTAAAGAATTTATATATTCTTATTTTAACATAGTAATATGTTAATAAATACTAGCTGCTTTTCCTGTGTTATTTCATTGTTTTTTGTTGTGGTAGTGGTAGAATTCCCTGTAAGTTCTTTATAACATAAATCTCTGGCAAATTTGCAAATATTGATTTACTGTTTTTTAAAAATTTGTAATATATTTAACTCAAAACATCCCAAATATTTTCATTTGCGTATTTAATCAATTAAATATCAGATGTTTTACCTCTTTTTCCTTTGTACTTTAACAATCAGACTGTGTTGACACAAGGCACACAGCGTTTGTATCAGCCATCTTTCGAGTGCTCCCCCCCTGGGCAGTGTGGCCTGACATGTCATGGGGTGGGAGAAGCTGGGCTCCTGGTGGGTGGTGGGCATACAGGACTGGACAGGGGCCTCCAAGCTGTGCCCAACCTCTGGGCCACCACTGCTGCCTGCATCCATAAAGCTTTTCTTAGATGCAGTCACACAGGCCAAGTCTTGCAAACACAAGTTCACGGGCCCTTCCTCCCATCTGTGTAAAACTCACAAGGTACAGTTGATTTACTATTGGATATATTACAGTAAGCACTACTTTTTTAATGTTCTGCCTTAAATTTATATAGTAAATATGTATATCTCCCTTTATGTCCTGTTTAATATATTTGAAACTCATTGAATTCTTTATTTTATTTATTCATTTATTTTTTTTGAGACAGAGTCTCACTTCGTAGAGCAGCCTGGCTTTGAACTCACTATATAACCAGGGCTGGCCTCAAACTTGCAGTGGTCTTTCTGCCTCAACCTCCTGAGTGCTGGAATTGCAGGCATGTGCCACTATGCCTGGCCTGACTGCACTTGCTCCTACTGAAACTTTACAGCTGTAAGGATATTCAGTTGGTCATAGAGTCAGTGCTAGTTCCTGTAAAGTGTACTCTACAATATGTTTACTCATAAACCTTTTTGCTTTAACATTTTAGGCTCTTATTCTGAGCATGGCTGTGCCCACCATAATAGGTCTCAGTTTATGGAAAGAGGTAAGGAAACCGGGTTTTATATGTACTTTATCTACAAGGTAGTAGTGATATACTTATATGTGAGTAGGAAACGTGTCATAATTCTATTCTAACAAAGTGTGATATACTTGGCATTGCTATTTTTTTCTTCTTTATCATTAGGAATATAATAGAAGAGCCATTTTCTAAAAACATTTTTAGAATGCTACCTGATGGAGCTTTCTACAGTCTACTGCCATTGTTAATTCAATTTATAATTGGCAAAGGAAATTACTGAATAAGCCTTAATATTTAAAAACATTGTGATAACTCTAAAATTTTAATATCTGTAAAATTATATAAATTTTTTAAATTTAAATTTTTTTGGTTTTTTGAACAAGGTCTCACTTTTTAGTTCAGGCTGGCCTAACTCACTATGTATCCCAGGATGCCCTTGAACTCCTGGTGATCCTCTTATCTCAGCCTCTGCATACGTATACCACCACACCTGGCTTTGGCTTACTTGTGTAACATGAGGCTAAATGTCAGTAAACCTGCAAATTATTTGACCTGAAATGTATTTACTTATTTAATATGTATATGCACAAAAGACACAACTGGGAATGTTAAAAATTATTTATTGGTCCTAGGCAGTGAATTAACCAAGTTAGTTTATTTGGCCTGAGAAAAATAAGCAGGTCATGTAAGAAAGTAGAGGTCTATGACATTTTTGTCAATGTAAATAGTGTTGTGGTAGCATTCGCTTTTAGTTAGTCTTTCAGTCTTTTAAAATTCTGAGGGCTGGGGATTTAGCTCAGTGGTGCCACTGCCTGCCTCGCAAGCGCAAGGACCTGAGTTCGATCCCCCTACCCCCCCAAAAAAAAATTCTCTAAGACAACTAAACTTTCTAGTTACTCACAATACTTTTTTGGGATTTTGTTTTGTATTTTAGTTTTTCCCCAGATTAATGACAGAGTTAACAGAACTACAAGAATTCTATGACCCAGATACAGTGGAACTTATGACCTGGATAAAGTAAGGATTGATTGCCCAAGACTGTTCTTAAGCTAATCATTGCATGCTCTGTAATGAATTCAGAGAAAAAATAAATTATTTTCCAAATTCTCATAAAACTCAGAAATTTTATTCTGTGTTTTTAGGGGTATTTAGTTTTTGTTTGGTTTTTTGAGACAAAATCTTGATATGTAGCTCAGGCTGGCCTCAAACTCACAGTGATCCTCCTGCCTCAGCCTCCCAAGAGATGGGATTATGATGGTGTGCACCACCATACCCACCTAGTGTTTTAGTAGACTTTGTAATTCTAATTGCCTAATTAAATTCACCTTCAGGGACTTGAAAATGCAATATTGGTAAGTATGAGATTAAAAGCTCCCACTGTCAAACACCTAGAAATGGAGAATAAAAAAGATTAGATTACACAGTATTTTTATACAGAGAATGAAGAGGATGCTTCTTTTGCTGTGAGTTGCAGGTGAATGGGGAGTAATTGCTAATCTTGATAACCAGGGTGTTTAGATTTTAATTCCCAGGTAGGAGAAGTGGTGTGGTCTTGGGCCCCTGGCAGCAGACTGTGGAACTGAGAACCCCTTCAACACACTGGAACTTTCAAAGGCTGTCTAGCCAGTGAAAGGGCCTAAAATAAAGTATCCACCTAGTGGGAGAAAATAAATCGTCAGAAAACATGCCCCTCTTGGCTTCGGCTCTTGCTTAAAAAAATGCCATCTGTATTTGTAGCAGTAGATCTAAATTCAGCTAAATTGTAGTTTGGTTAATCCAGGAAACCCCAAGTCAAGAAATGGTATAAAGGGGCCGGGGATTTAGCTCAGTGGTGCTGTCACCTGCCTCGCAAGCTCAGGGTCCTGAGCTCAATCCTCGGTACCTAAATAAATAAATAAATTGCTTTGCTGGGATATTTAAAAAAAAAAAAAGAAATGGCATTAAAAGTGGTTCAGGGATGGTCTGGGTTATCTTCTACATCAACTCAGGCTATACCTGATTCCATAAATAAAGTTTCATAAGATGTACTCTAAGACACTTGTGAAAACAATACACCACAGCAAGTATCAGCTACTACTTGTGATAAACAGCATAATTTTACCTTAAGAAAGTTGTAATAATAAAATTTGTATCATTTCACTTTTGCTGCATAATAGGCTGCTATGAAACAGTAGCTTACAAGTACTAAACATTTATTAGTTTGCATAATTTTGAAGGGTCAGCAGGATTGAGAGGTCTCTATGTTTTCTGGAGATAGACATGTGGGTGAAACAGTAAAGGAGCAGAAGGATAGGAGAATTTGGAAGAGTGTGGGTTGTGGTGATTGATATTTGCAAAAGATGAACTGGAGGAATTCACACTTTCCCTATTGAACTGGCCATCTTATCTAACATAGTATATTCTTGGCAGTGTGGTGGTGCATGCCTATGGTCCTAGTTATTCAGGAGGCTGAGGCAGGAAGATTGGAAGTTGAAGGCCAGCCTTGGCAACTTAAAAAGTATTAAGGGCTAAGGAATAATAATAGTAATAGAGCACATCTTGGTTCAATTCCTGGTACCGCCCCACAACATCACCAAAGTTCATACTTGTCACTATCCATTTATTTTTGCATTATTTTTTCATTATTTTTATTTTTAATTTTTTGGTACCAGGGATCGAACTTGGGTCCTTCTGCTTGCGAAGCAGGCGCGGGGACCACTGAGCTAAATCCCTGGCCCATTTTTGCATTATTTTTAATAGTATTATCACTACCTGGCACAGGTGTTTATGTTTTTGTCTCCCTTTGCTTCCACTTTAAAAAAAAAATATGTATCATCAACACTGAAAATACTGTTTGGTATATAGTACTCAGTTTTTTGTTTTGTTTTTGGTTTTTTAATTGCTTAAGTAATTAATTTATGACTCCACAAATGAAATGAAAACTGATGTTGAAACTTAAGTGTATTTTACATTGTAGTTGTCTGGTGTTTTCAGAGTTGATATAAATGAGTGATCTTACCTGCACACTTGCCTTTTCATTGTGTGAATCTTTTGGCTCTTTGCAGAAGACAAGCTCCAATTGCAGCTGTGTTTGCAGGGAGCCCACAGTTAATGGGAGTGATTAAATTGTGCACAGGATGGATGGTGACAAGCTTGCCTCTCTATAATGATGATGATCTTCTCAAGAGAAATGAAAATGTAAGGTATTTTACATTCTACATTTGGATTTTTAAATAGCATTATTTATTCAATATAGTTCTGCAGTGATATATATATTCCTAGTTAGCTAAGAAAGGCCAAACAATTTTAGACAATTTTAGAAGCAGTGCATTCAGGTTAGTGTGGCTGTAAACCCCAGTAATTATAGTTGTAGTTTTTAAAATCTGTATAATACATTTAGGCAAGGGGAAAACCCAAAGTTAAAATAAGTAAGTTCTTTGTTTTATGAATAGCACTAATGTGTTTCTAAAAAAAACATTTACTTTTCCACCTAATATCAAGGAAACTGTTGTGTAATATTTTAGAAAGGGAAACTTTGCTTTGAAAATATTGTTATTCTTATGTTGAAGGAAAGCTGTCAGTTAAAGTGTTGATTCACTGTGGCTAAAATTCTATTTATTATAAATTTTTAGTTATTTTTTGATAAGGGCTCTTAGTAATACTTCAGTACTAAAGAGGTTAAGAATGTAGACTCTGAAGTTAGAGCATCTGGCCTCAAATTCTAGTTCTGCCACATACTAGCATTCCGATCTTGAGTAGGTTACTAAATCTGGAAATAATAACAATAAATAGTTCTCTTCTACTGTGACACTTAAGTCAGGTAATGTACTGTGCTTAAAATGCAGTAAAATTTAAAGTTAGCTATTATGGTGTTTCACTCTGCACTAGTAAATCATAATTACATATACACGGGCACAAAGTACACGTGGAATCTGAAGGCAAAAATGATCAGTTCTGCTACAGAAATCTAAGAAGTCATCATAAAGATCATCCTTGATGTGGGTTTGAAAGTTAATTAGAAACTTGTTTGCAAAAGGAATGCTTATGATTCTAGGCTGAAAAAGTTATACAAAGACAAAAAATTTGTATGGGCACAAAACTAGAAAATAAAATGGAGGCCAAATTCTGAAGGACCTGCAATGTCATGCTGAAGGATTTAGTCTTGTCCTTGAGGCAGTTGGAGACAAAGGCCTTTAATAAGCCTGGCAGTAGAATGATTAAATCTATTTTAGAGAGTTAGTTATGGTCACAGCAGAGGGAGCAGATGGAAGCAGGCATAGGAGCGATAAGAGAGGGGGAGATCTACCTCAGGGTGCTTTGCCTGGGAGACAGCAGCCTCTTGAATTAGTATTTGTGGTACTTCAAGGAGGTGTTGCTCAGGCAGAATATAGATATAGCATATCCTGAACTTTTTTTCCCCCCTGTGGATTTAAAACAGCTAACTCTGTAAGTCTGTCTGTCTGTCTTTCTTTCTTGTTTTTTTCTATAACTTTTCTATGATTTTTTGGGGGGGTACTGGGACTCGAACTCGGGTCCTTACACTTGCAAGGCAGGCGGCAGAACCACTGAGCTAAATCCCTGGCCTCTTTTTTGTTTTTGTGAGACAGGGTCTCACTCTGTCTGTCATTCAGGCTGGCCTTGAACCCACTATGTAGCCCAGTCTGCCCTTGAAATTGTGATAATCCTGCATCAGCCTGTTTTCTTTTTTTGGTTACCAGGGACTGAATTTGAGACCTTGTGCTTGTGAGGCAGGCGGTGGAACCACTGAGCTAAATCCCCAGCCCAGCCTGTTTTCTTTTGATAGAACTTTTTCCTAGAACAGAATTTCAGAATCACTTATAATTAGGTCAGAGTTCTAAATAATTAAAGCATTTTAGAATTTCCAGTTTTATGGAAATCATAACTATGGCTCTGAAAATAGTAACCCTGTTTTTTTCCCCAAACTTTTATCTTTCTCTGTGGATTGTAGTAAATACCTAGCAGATACTGAATAAATTGGTTGTTTTTCAAAATCCAAAAAGAACTCCAGGATGAGACTATCATTTAGACACTGTCTCTGATTTGTAGAATATGACTAATCTTTGTCTAACCTCCCAGTCCACTTATTCTCAACCTGAGGTGATTGTGTCCCCAGTGGACATTTGGCAGTGTCTGCAGATATTTTTGGTTGGCACAGCAGGTGGTGCGTTCTGTAGACATCTGGTGGTAAAGACGAGGTGTCCTGGAAAATGTTCTGCAGTGTTCAGAGCAGCTCCATTCTGTCCCAGCAAGGAGCTGCCTCACCTTGGTGTCAGAACAGCTGAGCTTGAGAAGCTGCTCTGGGCTCAGTTGTGAATGTTTTGGTGAAATTTTTTTTTTTTTTTGGTCCGGGGGTGGGGGATTGAACTCAGGTCCTTGTGCTTTCGAGGCAGGCACTGGAACCACTGAGCTAAATCCCCAGCCCCTGGTGAATGTTTTTAATGCCCAGAGTTTATTACAGTTTCCTGAGATTTAAAACAAATGAAAATGTATGTAAACAGCCAGTAGGTATAGGCTGGGTAGGGTAGAATCCTTCCTGAAAAAACTTATTTAACACAACAAAATGAGTGAGCAATTCCCTTTGACCTGTTAACATTCAGTGTGGCCCCCACACAGGATATTAAACCTGAAGCGGCTAGAGAGCCATCACCTAGGCACAAAGCTACTGAGTATTCTTCAAGTAGTTTGGAATCCTATTCAGGCTAGATTTCAAGTCTCCATATTTTCAGGACAAAAAGTATACAATACTAAAAGGGTTGGCAGAATTGTTGCCCTGCATATGTGAGGCCCTGGATTTGATCCTCATCACTCAAAAAAAAAAAAAAAATCAACTAAAAAAGCCCAGAGCAATAAAAAACAAACAAACAAATAAATTTTAAAAAAATCAACGAGATTATGCCTAATTCTTTTTTGGGGAGTGTGTGTCAGAAATTGAACTCGGGTCCTTGTACTTGCGAGGCAGGCTATGGAACCACTGAGCTAAATCCCCAGCCCTATACCTAATTCTGACACAGGCATCTCTTACCTCTTGGCCTGTTGTTTGTAAATATAAGGTAGAAATCTAAATAGGAATTTTTAAAATAAACTTTAAATTTTGGATGATTATAGAAAGATTGCAAATGCTGTGTACTGCAGAGAGTTAGCTGTTTGCCCTTCACCTAGCTGTCTTCCATCGTTGGCATCTCACGTAACTGGCACATTGTCAAACCTAGCAAATCAGCATTGGTGCAATATGATTGACTAAACTTGGGCTTTATTTGGATTTTCATCAGTTTTACCACAAATGACTTTTTTCTGGTCCCATGTCTAATTCAAGAAGCCACATTGCATAACTGTAAATCTGGAGTGTGTATAGAGTCTATTTTTTTCAGGAGCAAATATTAGAGTGAGATCTGTCAAGTATAGCTTATTATTAAGATTTTAATAGGTTCTAATGAGGAAATTTGTCATCTATGAAAATATGTCACTTAACATGTGTGATATACCTGGCCCCCTTCCAGTTTGTTTTTATATACATTGCATATTCCTAAGGTCTGTGCTTTCATCACTCACAGTTGGGAGAAAAAAAAAGCCACAAACAATAGCAAAACATGTCTTGGAGCATTCTTTATGATGTGTTCAATGGACCTTGCTTTAAGAAGTCCATCTCAGCCGGGTGTGGTGGCACATGCCTGTAATCTCAGTACTCAGGAGGCAGAGGCAGGAAGATCATTAGATCACTGTGAGTTCCAGCCTGGGCTACATAGTGAGTTCCAGGTCAGTCTCAACTATATAGTGAGACCCTGTCTCAAGAAAAAAAAAAAAAGAAGTCCATCTCTGTGTCAGGTGCAGTGGCACACACCTGTAATCCCAACTCAGGAGGCTGAGGCAGGAAGATTGTAGGCTCATGGCCAGTTTGGGCAACTCGGTAAGGCCCTGTTTAAAAATTTAAAAAGGGGGCCAGAGATTTAGCTCAGTGGTGCTGCCACCTGACTTGCAAGTGGAAGGACCTAAGTTTGATCCCTGATACAAAAAAAAAAAAAAAAAAAAAAAAAAATTTAAAAGGACCAGAGTTGTAGCTTAGTGGTAAGGGATGTGCCTAGCATGCCTGAGGACTTGGGTTCAATCCCCAGAAATAAAGGGGGAAAAAAAAAAATGAAGCCATCTCTTTAAATGTCAGTGATTGCTAAGCTTGCCTAAATTATTGCTCACTTATTTTTACATACTTCAGTGGGATATCTTAAATATTATATTCATGAGAAACAGTCTCAACATACAAACTACAAAGGGTGATCAAAAATATGGTGTGTGTTTAAATTTCAAAAATTTATCGCAGTAAAAGACACTGCCACCAGTCCCCCTCATGGTACTCCCCATGATAATACCCACCATCATTTCAAACACACTTATCCCATCCTTCTCCCCACTTTCTGAAGCAATTCTGAAAACTTCTTTCCTGAGCATCTTTATAAAATGTGATCTAATTCTGCGGATTTGGCTCAGTGGTTCCACTGCCTGCCTTGCAAGTGCCAGGACCCGAGTTCAATCCCTGGTACCAAAAAAAAAAAGGACATGAAGTCCTGCTATAAAATGTGATTAAAAATACAGTGAGTAGGACCGGGGATTCAGCTTAGTGGCACTGTGCCTGCCTCGCAAGTGCGAGGTCCTGAGTTCCATGCCCAGTACCAAAAAGAACCCAAACAAAACAAAACTGAGTGCTACCTAGTGCCATCCAATGGAAGGCGGACTTGTAAAAACATGACCGTGTGTCCTCATCCACCTCATTCACCAGACCTGGCACTATGGGGCTTCTGGCTCTTCCCCATGTCAAAATGACCATGAAAGGTAAATGGTTTTGATTCATGACATCCAGATAGCCATGACAGCACAAAAAAAGACACAAACAAGACTCCCAGAACTGCTTCAGAAAGTGACAATAAGGTTAGGATAAGTGTTTTTAAATTCAGGGGAAGTAATTAGAGGGGAATTAGATAATGTCTTTTAATAAATCTTTAAAAAAATTAAAACATTTACTATATGCTTTTATCACACCTCATATTATCTTTGTTTTTTATTTGTTTCAGCCAAAGTAAGTTGGTAGTTTCTCAGAAAATTTCTCTCAAGTTCTTAAATTTCTATGGAACATACTAAGGCCAACCTTAGGAAGTTTAAATGTACTCATATAAGTAAACCTGGAAAATTCATTCCCGAACAGGAGATCTTTATCTTTAAAGTTTTCTGTAATATACTTTTTATTCACTACACAAGGATTCTCCTCCTCCTCCTCCTCCTCCTCTTCCTCTTCCTCTTCCTCTTTTGGTGGTACCCCTTTTCCCACCCCCAAACTGAGGATCAAACTCAGGACCTTGCATTTTCGAGGCAGATACAGTGCCACTAAACTAAATCTCTAGCCCTTGGTGGGTGTGTTTTAGACAAGGTCTTGTGTAGTCCAGGCCAGTCTTCAAATTGCCTAGGTTGGCCTCAAACTTGAAACCATCTTCCCTCAGCCTTCTGAGCGCTGAGTTATAGGCCTGAGCCACCATGCCCAGCTGTATAGTTTTTGCTAACTAACTTATATTAAATGTGATCACTATGAAACATGAGTATAAGCTTCTTGGGGACAAAAATCAAGTCTCAATAGGTATCTTTATTTTCCATACATAGTACTCAGCACTAAGAATGCAGATGGTGAATGGATAGGTGTGATTAATACAAGCTTTCAATGTCTTTTTAAATGTTTTAATTTTATTCCAGATTTATCAAATCTATTCAAAGAGATCTGCTGAGGATATTTATAAAATTCTGACATCCTACAAGGCTAACTACCTAATAGTAGAAGATGCTATCTGCAATGAGGTGGGAACCATGAGAGGCTGTAGGGTTAAAGACTTATTAGACATTGCAAATGGCCATGTAAGTAACCATTAATTAAACTGATTATCTTCAAACTTTACTTTTGTAACTTAACTAAGAATACAATTGAGTTAGGCCAAGGATGTAGCTCAGCGGTGCCATGCTTGCCTTGCAAGCCCAAGGTCCAGAGACAGTACAGTATAAAATACAAGAAAAAAATGGCACATTTTAATCAATGTACAAAAAGGTATTGTGAAGCCAGGTGTGGTGGCTTGCCAGGAGTTCGAGGGCAGCCTGGGCTACATAGTGAGTTCAGGGCCAGAAGGCCAGCCTAAATTACATAGAAAGACCCTATCTCAAAAAAAAAAAAAAAAAGATGTTGCAAAAGAAGTTATTTTCCTAATACCCAAATTCCTAATTTATTGACTATACTTATGTATGTTTCAACATTTATAAACAAAAAAATTTGAATGAGTTTCTGAAATGCATTATAATAATCTGAAAAGCAGCTATTTGAATTGTCGTATGCGTATGTTTAGTAATTGAATTTAATTTGATTCATATCTAAAAGAAATGCTTACTAAACTAACACAGTGACTTCAGTGAGCCTTTGTTATCCCAAAGATTAGAATATTCAGAGCTACTTTAGTTGTTAGGGTTTGGCTGGCTCCTAATTTCTTCATCAGTTTCATCCTCCTTCTTAGCTGGCAGTGGATTTATATCTTGTATATCTGGTAACAAGACTGATAGAGTTTGTGTGTCATTAATTAGTGTTGCCAGAAATGGAAGCCTTTACTCCAGAGAAAATTGGGAATAGGAGGCATTAGGAAAGGTTCGTATAGCATTCTAAGAGGTAGTGAGTATTCTGTTTAGGCTGAGCCAAGCTTTTTTCTGTCCCTTCCTAAATAGTCTTTATTTTATCATCTAAAACCAGTTTGGAGGTAAGAAATTAGTTTTAGAGATTGCCATTTTTCTTTTTTTTTTTTCCCATTGTTTATTGGTACATTTTAGATATACAGTACAGTTATATTCATCATTGGAATCTTGCACCTTGCTTATGTGATGTGTCTTGGTTCTTATTTTTTTCCCCATTCCCCTGCCCTCCCTTCAGCCATTATTATTTTCTTCATGTCTCCTTAAGCTTGCAATATAAACTAGCTGTTTTATGCTGCATATATTTTGAATTATCTCTTTTGGTACTTGATGGCTGTGACCTTTGATTTTTTGGCGAAAGAATGGAATGCAATTAAGCATTGTTACTAATTACTGCTATGTAGCTACCTGCTGTCTGGAGCCTTTCTCCTCTGCTCTTGGCTGCCCACCTTTTCGCTCTGCTTTGAAGATCAAGCGTCTTTTATGTAAGCCAGGCATAGACTTAAGATAATCCGTCCTTTTACTTTTAAAGTTGACTCTCTGACATCTTTCATATGCATTAGAATAATACTTAGTATTTATTATTTAAAAAATCAACCCTTTAAGTGAACTAGGCTGTCTTAGTGAACATTAGGTGAGGATGTAGAGGTTTGCATTAGGTGAGTCTGTATACACATTTACTTGGTTACTCAATGATTGTAAATTCTTCATGAGAAGAGTTTGAAGATGTGCTAGGAATATAATATGTTCATTTCTTAGCCTTGGTAGACTCTGTTTATAGTTCTTCAGAATCATCATACTGGATTATGAAAATAGTGCTTACTACCTTTTAGGATTAAAACTTTAAAAAATTAGAAACATTTTATTCTGGTTTCTCACTGCTGAGTTCTGGAGTGTGTGTGATGAGTCACTTTTAAAGAGGTTCATGTAAGATATTTTATAATATGTTTAGCAATATAAATACAATGACTTATACATGGGTTGCTTTTTCCCTGTAAGCTTAATAAGCTTTTTAATATTATACTTGTCTTTTGGTAGGTGGTTTGTGAAGAAGGTGACAAGTTAACCTACTCAAAATATGGACGATTTTGTCATGAGGTCAAAATTAACTATTCTCCATATGTAAATTATTTCACTAGAGTATACTGGAACAGATCCTACTTTGTATATAAAATTAACACTGTGATATCCTTCCAGTCTTGAAAAGTAACAGAGCCTTCATTTCAAAGACTTACTGTACCTGAAGTAAAATGTGGTTTTCTTTTACCTACCTGGTGTCTGAGGCAGATCAAACTGTGGACATGTAAAATGCTGCTGCTCCTTTTCCCTCCTGCTGTTAACTGGGCTCAGAGTTTTGTGAGAAACAGAAGATCAAGCATTACTGATCTGAGTCAAATGTCAAATCTGTCACTGTGCAATATTCCAGACAGGTTTCTTCCTTACTGTCACATGGTCTTTAAAGTTATTTCAGTGTTTCCTCATACATCTGCATTCTATAATACTGATCTTGAATTTGAATGTGTTTGTGGTAAATATATTTCTCAAACATAATTTCAGTAAATACATAGTGTGATATTATATAATAGAAGGAAAGATGATTCTTCAAGCAGGTTGCTGAAAATGTTTTAATGAACTGAAATTTTACAATAAAAAACTAAATGTTGAAAATCTGTGACATTTAAATTAAAATTGAAGTTATAGAAGATATTTTAAGGATATATATAAAAGTATATCTACAGTTTTTCATGATACCACTCTTACCCGGTGCTTCTATAAGTGAGCACTTTCTTAGTAATACATAGCACAGGTTATTAAATTTTATTATTTTATGTCTCTTTAGAAGTCATTATCTTTTTCACTTATGCCCATTAATTTGATAATAGTTTAATCATGATAAAACAATAACTCTTGTTACTTACATATAAATATATATTTTTACATGAATCTTTAAAAGAATATTGTTCATATTTTTAAAAAATACAGATGTAGGGTATACAGTCTGTTCACATATTTTGTATGAAAGTATTAAAAAACTGTTGATATGTACACTACAATGTACCAGTTTTTGAGGTATATGTAGATGCTGTTAAACACACCTCTGCATACACATACTCTAAAATACAGCTGATAGGGCTGGGGATTTAGCTCAGTGGTGCCACTGCCTGCCTCACAAGCGCAATGTCCTAAGTTTGATCCCCAGTACCACAAAAAATAACTAAAATAGAATACAAATTACATCATTTACAAATCTGTGATAGAATTTTCTACACCCAGAAAAAAATTATAAAAAAACTTAAAACTCAGTTTCACAGTGTAAATGCTATGTTTCTTTAATATTTTTGATCATTTATGAAAAGAACTCTAAAACAATTAATTTGACGGGTTGTTTTGGTACTGGGGATTGAACTTGGGACCTTGCTCTTGCAGGACAGGTGTCGGCACTACTGAGCTAATCCCCAACCCTAATTTGGCCTTTTAAAGAGATTCAGGTTAGATACAGCTTTAGATGTATCATTTTAATGAGATGAGATGCATAATTAGTTTTGCCTTATATACCTGTTCAGTGAACAGGTTTTCAAACTTTACTTGTTAGAGTAGTGTAAAAATTTCATTTTTGGGGGCTGGGGATTTAGCTCAGTGGCTCTGCTGCCTGCCTTGCAAGCATAAGGACTGGAGTTCAATCCCTGGTACCAAAAAATAATTTTTTTTTTCATTTGTGGAACTCTAAATTGCTCCATTAAGAGGGAACATCTTTCTGTTTTTATTTTCTGTAGCATAAACACACATTTATTAAAGTACATTTATTCTTAGAGTAACTCTAGGATGCTTTGCTCTTTTAGAGCTTAAGAACTGTATCAGAGTGCATATATCTGATACATTTGTTGGTTTTATTTCACATATAATTGTTGCAACTATGTTCTGATAGTTGCAGGCAATGTACTTTAGGTGATGATGTATATCTAAGTAGTGACTTCTGTTTAGCATCAAATTTTATGAAAATATTACCATACCTACTTAAGTATAGAATAAATTATCACATGTAGTACTTGTGATTAGAGCATATAAAATGTGTGATTTAAAAGTCAGTTTGCCGGCCGGGAATTTAGCTCAGTGCTGCTGCCTGCCTTGCAAGTGTAGTGTCCCAAGTCCCCTGTACCAAAATAAATAAATAAATAAAAGTCAGCTTGCATATTTTGAAGAGAAAGTAGGATAACCCACTTTCTATGTAATGTGAAATATTTAATTAAATTCCAAATGGCTTGGGCCAGGGATTTAGCTTAGTGGTTCCACCACCTGCCTCACAAGTTCAAGGTCCTGAGTTCGATCCTTGGTACAAAAATTTTTTTTTTCAGTTGACTTATACTGTGATCACATGCTGAATTAGTTTTGGCAGTTATGTTTTGTTTGCCATTTTATTTTATTGTATTTATTTTATTTTTATAGCAGGGGTCAAACTTAGGACTTCAAGCTTGCCAGGCAGGTGTGGTATTACTGAGCTAAATCCCCAGCCCTGTTTGCCATTTTAGTATGTTGATTCTGCTTCTGTCAACTCCTTAAATAAAATGGATTTGGAGAAATTCTTAATTGAATTTTTTCAATACTGTAATGAATTTTCATTTGGCATCAATTGAAAGAGAAAAGCAAGCTTTTATAAAAGAAATGGTAATTAAGAGGCAAACTTACTTCTGCTTTAACTGTAGCTAAAACAATAGCACTCTACTGAAAAACTGAGTTGGAAGCATGTAGTTCCTTACTTATTTGCAGAGTAACAAATGATCTGTAAGGATCTACAAGTAATTACACTTGGTAATTTACAGTTGTTAGGTTTGATAATAAAGATTTATTAAAGGAGCAATGTGTATCAGTTTGGGGTAGAAGAATCAACAAAACATACTTTCTCCTTGATATTGTAAGCCATTGCATTAAGTGCCTTAACTTTATTCTGTTTACTTTTTATTTACCCAAATATTTCCCATGACACTGTTGATAACTTTTTCCTCATCAATAGAGTGGGGCTGAGGGTGTAGCTCAGTGATAGAACCCCTGTTTAGCATGCATAAGGCCCTGGGTTCAATCCCCAACACTGCAAAAAAAAAAGGTTTCAAAAAGTCCTCCCTCAGCTATTGTCACTGTTAACCTCAGAGCAGTAATAAGCAAATCCCTGTTAAGGATGTCTAGCTTGCTAGTTTATTTAGCTTTCCAAATACCAAACTGTGTAAAAATAAAACTTACTTGATTAACATATTTAAATTGACTCAGCTGGTTTATATTTTCTCTAACTTCAGCATCAGTATCTTGGTACTTTTTGTTCAACTGGTAGTTTTGCAACTGAAGGAGTATGTCATCTATTTGAGCACTAACTTTTCTTCATTAATTTTTGTGTGTGTAGCCAGCACACGCCTCTAATCCCAGCACTTGGGAGACTGAGGCAGGAGGATCGCTGTGAGTTTGAGACCAGCCTGGGCTACATAGTGAGTTCCAGATCAGTCTCAACTACATAGTGAGACCCTGTCACAAAAAAACCAAAAAAAAAAAAAAAATTTTTTTTTTTTGTGTGTGTGTAGGCAGCATTTTTGTTTGTACTAGAGATCGAACTTAGAACCTAGTGCTTGCAAGGCAGGCAGTAGAACCACTGAGCTAAATCCCCAGCCCTAGGCAGCATTTTTTTTCAAGGACACTAATCCAAATTGCCAGTAGCCTCAATATTGTGACACTCTTTCATAGTCCACATTGATTCAGAGTAGCAGAAATGGAAGTCAACTGTGCCACAGCTTGTGGCTGAAAATATGCTTAAAAGTAGATTATTAATTTCTTTAATAGCTATCTTATTAAGTTATTTTATCTCTGAGAAATCAATTGTTTTAGATCCTTGTATTTTTGAACTATTAAAATCCTTTCCTGGCTGGGGATTTGGCTCAGTGGTTCTGCTGCCTGCCTTGTAAGTGCAAGGGCCCGAGTTTGATTCCTGGTACCAAATTAAAAAACCCCTTTCATGGTTTTTGTGGCTAAAAATAGTGATTCTTTTTTTCAGTTGATTGGTGTTTTTAAATGTATGTAAGTTGCTTTTTGGTAAATTTACTTTTAATCCATGAATATTTAAAGGACTGTGTTACTGATTATAATTGTTCTATATATTTAAGAATCTTTTATAAAGTAAATAACGATTTCCTGGTTGACATCTCAGTATGTTCTTGCCATTTATCCAATTTAAAAAATACATATTCTTGATTATCTCTATTTGCAAATAGTTTTAGATTTCAATATATATTAGAATTATGGCTCTGAAAGTTGTGAGTAAAATCAAACCATTTTCTACTGAAATTATTAAGTTTTTGTATGTGTAGGATTAATGCTGTAAAAAAATTAGATATGAAAATTGCAAAGGAATATATATGACTCAATTATTTTTTGCCTACTAAAGTTTATAAACATACTTACACGTTCTGTAATAAAAAGGACTTTCTGTAACCAAATTTGTTGAATTGTAGTCTATATCTTTGAATCATTTTTGTTTTCAAATCTCTTAGAATGTGGAGCATATTAATATTGGCATATATAATCCTATGTGCAATTCTGTGAGAACTCATGACCACTGTATGTACTTAGTGGAATAATGTTAATCACAAAGAAACATTCCTTCTAAATGTATTGCTTGAAATATTTCCTGAACTACCTTTTTTCATATTTTAAGGTAATAGCTTTGTACAGCTGTTTAACAAAGATGAATACTACTGTTATGCATATTAACCTCTGAGCAACATCTATACAATGCGTTGGGTTTTTTTTGGAGAGGGGTGGATTGGAGATCAAACTCGGACCCTTGCACTTGCGAGGCGGGCAGCAGAACCACTGAACCAAATCCCCAGCGCATGTACATTGTGTATTTAGGTTAAATATGTCTCTCCTGTAACAAAGATTACATCTTTGCAAAAGTATAAAACTTAATTTCAATGAATATAAATCCTTTAAAGGAGTTGGATTATAAACTAGTTTATTTCAGAGTTTGTAACATGCCGTATACCTTTATAAGATTATGGACCAGGGTTGTAGCTTAGTGCCAGCACGTCTGCCTTGCAAGTGCAAGGTCCTGAGTTCGATCCCTGGTATGGGAGGGGATGAAATTACTTCATGCTTAATTGCCTCCTTGTTTTAGTTTATCATAATAAAGCTTTTCAGAATTTTAAGTTGTCTTTTATTCATATATGGACTTTTAAAATAACTTTATTGAAGTATAATTCATATGACATACAGCTCACCCTTTTAAAGTGAACAGTTCAATAGTTTTAGCATATCCACAGTGCTGTGTGATTACCTGCCATCACAATAAAAAAATTTTGGGGGGGTGTTGGTGATCGAACTCGGGTCCTTGCACTTGCAAAGCAGGCACCAGAACCACTGAGCTAAATCCCCGGCCCCACAATAAATTTGAAGGCATCTCATCACCCCTGCTAAGAAACTTCCTACCCATTGGCTGTCACCTTTAGCCAACCCTATTGCCTCCAGTAACCTACATACTATCTTTATATTTCCCTATTCTACCTTCTTTGATTTAGCTTAACACTTTCAAGGTTCATATATGTTGCAGTATGCATTATTTGTTTTTATTTTGTTTGTTTTTTTGGTTTTTTAAGACAGGGTCTCACTATGTCGTTGAGACTGACCTGGAACTCACTATGTAGCCCAGGTTGGTCTCGAACTCACAGCGATCCTTCTGCCTCAGCCTCCCGAGTGCTGAGATTACATGTGTGCACCACCACGCCCAGCCATTATTTGTTTTTAGTTAGTGTGTAAGGTTTTTTGTGGACATGTGTTTTCATTTCTCCTGAACATATAAATGGAAGTAGAAATGCTGAACCACATAGTAATTCTAATTTCCTCTATGAGGAACTGCATAACTTTTCTTCAACTGTATTATTTTATAATTCTTGGAAGAATGTGTGAGGGCTCCAATTTCTTCACATCCTTGCCAACATTATCTTCTTTCTTCCTTCTTTTCCTCTTCCTCCTTAACTCTCCTCCCTTCATTCCTCTTTCGTTTTATTCGTTACAGTACTGCGCATTGAACCTAGGGATGCTGTACCATGAGCTGTATCCCAGCCCCTCCCCACTTCTTTTTTTTTTTTTGGACAGAATTTCACTAAATTGCCTAGGTGAGCTTTGAATTTGGAATCCTCTTGCTCCTGCTCAGCCTTCTGGACAACTGGAATTACAGGATTACAGGCAGGTGCTACCATGCCTGGTTTATCTTTCTTCTTTATTATAGCCATCCCTATGGGTGTGAAGTGGTAATTCTCTGAAGTTTCGATTTACATTTCCATTGTAGCTAACAATGTTGAGCACATTTTCACATGTTCATTGTCTATTCGTGTATGTGTGTGTGTGGTTGTGTGTTGCTGGATCAAACCCAGGACTTTTTGCATGCCAGGCAAGCTCTCTACACTGAGCTACAACCCCTCATCCCACTTTTTTTTTTTTTTTTTT
>NW_022900917.1:19958840-19975070 GCF_012274545.1 Fukomys damarensis | reverse complement strand
TTTTTTTTGCATGCCTGGCACATTCTCTTCTTTCTGTAGACTCACTTCCTCTACTTACAAATAGCTACTTCTGCTCCCCAGTGCTTATCCTCCAGATCGAGTGCCCACCACAAGCTGGGCTTGTGTCTCAGCCCCTCATCCATCTGATAATGTCTTGGAGCCAAAGCAGAATGCTGACCAGCCAAGCTGCCTGCCTCTGGACCAAGTGACTGTCCCTGGATATTCCAGGAGCTCTGAGAGACAGCATCCTCTGAACAGCCAGAGTATGGCAGGGACTCAGGAATGGCCGGCTTCTATTATCAGCACACAGATGGTGAGACCAAAGGAATAAATCCCTTTTCCTAGTTAGAGCCAGCTGCTGGGTTCCCTACACATGTATTCACAAATGGGATGTAACTCTTGATTAGTCACTACTGTTGGATCTGAGACATTTCTAGGTTTCTAGTTTCCCCTGACAGTTTGGTGATTTCCTTCTCAAGCCCTGTGTTTTTTCCCATAGTATACATTGCAGCCAAATTGAAGACACCACCCACCCCACCCACCCCTCCACCCCACTGTACTGGGGATTGAATTTGGGTCCTTGCACTTGCGAGGCAGTAGGTGGAACCGCTGAGCTAAATCCCTGGCCCGGAAGACTGTTTTTGTTTTGTTTTGTTTTTGGTGCTGGATTGAACCCAGGGCTTTGCACATGCTTAGCAAGTGCTGTACCACTGAGCTACTTCCTGGAAGACCTCTGCTTCTAGTCAGTAATTTGGAGATTGCTGTGACTGTGGGTAGATGTGGCATCACAGCTGGTTACGGCTCTTCAGCCTGCTGGGTGGACTTGTGGAGAGAGCATGGATGCAAGTTGCAGAGCGTCCTCTTTCCTTCCTCTCTGCCAGTTTTGCCTCCAGCCCAAGCTGATGTGCCGCCCAGCAAGCATGAAGGGATTGTGTCCATCTCTGATACTTCCTAAAATGAGAAAATGAACTTTTCCCCATACAGATCTTTCATAGATTTTGCTATTTATTGGGTATAAGGAATTTCATCTTTGTTAAGTGTGGCTGAGAATTCCTTTCACATAAGTTCTAGGACAGTGCTTCTCAAACTGTCTATGGCAAATAGCCAGTTTGGTTTTCTAGTCCATTGCCGGCTGATATGTGGTCCCGCAGTTCAGAACTGACTCAAAACTTGTATTACACAGTGAACTCAGCACCCAAGTTTCCTAGTACCCAAACTCTTCTATACTTGCTCAGCTAGATGCAACCACTGATCGTTTATTTGGATGTCAAGACAATGTCAAGTTGCTATCAGATCTTTTAAACCATATTCTCAAATCCAGTATTTATCTTGACACAGACCTGTAGTGAACAATTCCTGTTCCAGTACCAGTCTTCAGACAATACTTGAAATTTCTGTTCTCTGCTTTTGTGTGTATGTGGTCTCAGAAGTTATTTTAAAAAATATTTAAAGAAGTAGTATTATTTTTAGTCCATTCTCATCTGCTCTAATTCTGAAATTGTATAGATAGGAGCTTTAAAACTCAGCTTACACAATAGCTTGCTAGAAGCAGTGTATCTGCCTTAAACAATTGGGATTTTTAAAAAAAAATAGCATGGGAGAATAGAGGAGTAAAAGCAGGGTTTATGGCATACTAGTGATATATTAATATGAAAATACTTTTATAGCTGCAGAAAATATTGGGAAAATTGGGGGTTTGTTATGGTTTGTGTCTAGATGACCCCCAAAGGCTCCTACGCTCTTAGCTGGGGCTTTGGTGGATGACTAGGTCACGGGGCATGGTACCTGTCACTGGATGAGTCCATCGATGCATTTATAGTTGAATGTGATGTTCAGAAGTGAAACCTGGTAGGAGGAAGGAAGTGGGGGGGCATAGCCTGAAGGCTCCCTCTCCCCCACCACTCCCTTGATCTCTCTCTGCTTCCTGACTGCCACACCATGAGCTGTTTCTCCTCTGCCATGTCTGTCTTAGAGCCAGGTGACAAAAGACTAAAACATCTACAAACTGTGAGCCAAAATAAACCTCTCCTCCTTTAATTTGTGGGTGTCAGGTGTTGTGTCCTGGAAATGAGAAAGTGACTAAGATAGATTTAAATATAACTACAAGGGGATGAGATGAAAGTCCCAAATGGTTACTGAGAATATTGGTACCTGAGTTTCCTAGCTACTGAGCATATCAGGAAAGCTCAGAGTTGAGTGAAGCAGAAAGTTAAAAGGAGATGAAATCAGTGACATAAAATCATACCTTGGAGCTGGGCGTGGTGGCGCACGCCTGTAATCCCAGCACTTGGGAGACTGAGGCAGGAGGATCGCTGTGAGTTTGAGACCAACCTGGGCTACATAGTGAGTTCCAGGTCAGTCTCAACTACATAGTGAGACCCTGTCTCAAAAAACAAACGAACAACAAGAACAACAACAACAACAACAAAAAAAAAACCCAAAAAAATCCCACCTTGAGGTTTTGTCCAGTGTCTGAGTAATACAAGGACAGAAATTTGAGACATGGGACACTTTTTTTTGTTCATTGCTTTGAGTTCCAGGTCAGTCTCAACTACATAGTGAGACCCTGTCTCAAAAAACAAACGAACAACAAGAACAACAACAACAACAACAAAAAAAAAACCCAAAAAAATCCCACCTTGAGGTTTTGTCCAGTGTCTGAGTAATACAAGGACAGAAATTTGAGACATGGGACACTGCTTTTTAAGTTCATTGCTTGTTATAAAACCTGCAACATAGATATGATTCCTAAATGTCTAAAGAACAGTTTAATAATGTTTTAGGTTAGATAAAGGGAAGTTTAGAGGTCTATAGATCTGGCTTATAGGGAAGTATTTATATGCACGTGAAATGCAGGTGTTACCTGCTTGATAAAATGATTTTTTAATATAGCAGTTACTTACTGGGTGCCTGGTATCTACCAAGGACTGTACTAGGTAAACAATGTCAGTACCACCCTGCTGTGCCTGCCCTGCAACCTCCACACCAAGAATTCAGCCTCTATCAGGGAAGTTAGCTAAATAGGTAATTGCATGGAGAGTAGAGTCCTAAGGGGGATGGATGCATGGCGTGTGACACTAACAGGGTGCCTCCCTGGCCCAGGAGCAGGGAAGCTGCTGGAAAAATTAATATAAGGATGAAAGCTGGGCATGGTGGCACACACTTGTAATCCCAGCATGCTGGGAGGCTGGGGCAGGAGAATGAGAAGTTCAAGCCCAGCCTGGGCAACTGATCCCCCCCAAAATGTTTTTAAAGTTGGGGATATAGCTCAGTAAAAGCTCTGGATTCATCTTCCAGTACTGATAAAAAGAAAAGGAGGGGCAGGGGGAGAAGAGGAGGTGGAGAGGAAGAGGAAAAGGGGAAAAACAAAACAGTAGTTACAGGGCTCACTGATTGCCTGTTGAGAAATCTATTTTGTTTGTTTGTTTTTGAGACAGGGTCTCACTATGTAGTTTGGGCTGGCCTCCGCCTCCCAAGTGCTGGGATTACAGGTGCGCACCACCACGCCCAGCAGACCTATTTTGGAAGTATCTAAGGATATGTGATTCAGTTAGATTTTTTTTGGGGGGTAACGGGGATTGAACTCAGGCCCTTTGCTTGTGAGGCAGGCACCAGAGCCACTGAGCTAAATCCCCGGCCCGATTCAGTTAGATTTTTAAGAACAGCTTGTACAAGGGATAGGTTACTTCCAACCACAAGCCTATGTCATACTCGTTTATACTTGGAAGAAATCTGAATTATGGGTAGATAATGACCCAAAAGGCCACAAGATGGCAGTGAAACCCATTAGAACTGGTTTCCCCACCCTTCTAAATTACTCATTGAATAAAGTTGTAAATTCTGTTTGTAACTGGATTGTATTTGTTTTAAGAAAACACAAAGAAATGAACTGAATCCAACTTTATTTTCATTTATATTATAACCAGGGGCCTTTTATGAAAATAATCTTTATTTTTAGTATTATGTATCAGTGAAATAATGTATTATAGTACTTGCACTTTTTTCCAAATTCCCTGTATTATTTGGGATCAGTGGGCAAGGCCCAGATTTCAAAAGGGAAAAAATTATGACCTACTAGAAGAACAAGAAAGCTGGGAAGATGTAAGAGAAAACATTCTGAACTATCATGAAGGAGGAGAATGTTACTTAGTACTTCTATTTATTTATTTATTTTTGTTTTTATTTTTGAGAAAGGGTCTCACTATGTAGTTGAGACTGACCTGGAACTCACTGTGTAGCCAGGCTGGTCTTGAACTCACAGCGATCGTCCTGCCTCAGCCTCCCGAGTGCTGGGATTACAGGTGTGCATCACCATGCCTGGCTAATTATTATCTAACATAAAACAAAAACAATTTCTTGAGTAACTGACAAACATATATAACATATGAACTTTCTAGATGCTCTGCAAATGCATAATCATTAAAAATGTTTGCTAGAAATTGATTTGTTCTTATGATATTACTAAACTGGTACCACCTCATCGGTGCAGTTGTCCTTGATCTATAGCTAAGCACTTGCTGGGCAGAGTGGTGTGTACCATGGTCCCAGTTATTTTGGAAGCCTGAGGCGGGAGATTCACTTGAGCTAGGGAGTTTGAGATCATCCAGGCAACATAATGACATCTCATCTCACAATCAAAACAAACAAAAGAAAAAATGAGGTTAAACATTCTAGTATCTTTCAGGCCTCAGGACATTTTTTGAACTAATCAATATGTAACTATTGGCTTCCTTTCCTATCTACTCTGTGTGGAGATGCTGGCTCCCAACATCCAAGCATTTGGGGTCACAGTAAGCAGGTATTGTTGGGTAGGCCAGAGGCCTGGTGTTAGGGTTTGCCTAGAATTGGGATACAGGGCTTTCTTTGTAAAGGTAGGCCCATCCTGGGAAGCCAGGATAAGTTGGTCCTATGTTTGAAGGTTTTCATTTCCTTCAAATCATGTCCTGGAGGCACTGGGGATTTAGCTCAGTGGTTCCAATGCCTGCCTTGCAAGCGCAAGGATCCGAGTTCAATCTCCAGTACAAAAAAACCCATTAGAATATTATGTCCCTCTTTGCCGAGGATTTGGCTCAGTGGTTCCGCCGCCTGCCTCACAAGCACAAGGTCCCATGTTCAATTACCGGTACCAAAATAAAAAATAAAACAAATCATGTCCTGGAAACTTAATCCCATGTGTTGGAGGTCAGGCACAAGGGCTCGGCTCTCGTGAATGAATTAATGCTACTATGAAAAGCCTACGGGACTGGGCAGTCTCTCCTGCTGTGTCAGGACAGCTTTTGACCCTTCAGAAGGTTTGGTGTTCAAGGCACCATCTTGGCTGGCAGTAGATAGACTGGGCCCCAACCTGCTGATGCTTTCGTCTTGGGCTTTGTAACCTCTGGAATTCTGAGAAAAAAACCTTTTTCTCTATAAATTACCCAGTCTTGGGTTATTACTACAGCAGCACAAAACAGACTGAATCTTGGAGTCACACCAGAGTGATTGAAAGAGAGCAAACAAGAAGACAGTGTGAAGTTGTAGGTAGAGGTTTGGAATGATGTGGCTGCAAGCCAAAGCATGCTGAGGAGTGCCAACAATCACCGGAAGCTAAAATAAACAGGGATGAGATTCTCTCCTAGAGCCTCTGGAGTGGTATGGCCTGATACCTAATGTCAGTCTTTTGGCCCCCAGAACTGTAAGAGAAGTTTATTAAAGTAGTGACGTGAAGTGAATACTGTACACTGAAACACGTCTGTCTATTCACTGATGGATGCTTGGGTTGCTTCTATTTTTTGGCTGTTGTAAATACCACAGCCTGTGTAGTTCAGGCTGACCTTGAACCTATAATGCAGTGATCTTCCTGCCTTAGCCTCCCCATGCTGGGATTATAGGCATATGCCATCTCATAAAGCCGGGAGCAGCAGCTCAGAGTCTAGAGAGGTTTATGGCACTTGTTGCCACTGAGGCACTCTATTTGCTTTCATTTATGCAAGAACTGCTTCTATTTACCTTTTCTAAAATTACTTTCAGCTTTCAGGGAGACCAGAGAGATATAGTCCTGCCAAGAACACCAGATCTCACTGTCTTTTCAGCCCCTCCAAGCCCCCTAATAAAATGATTCCCCCCATATTTTCAAAGTCTTCTCTTCATTCTGGAAAAGACCAAAAGCCATAATATTATCCTTTCTATCAAATGTTAGAAGCAGCCTGCATACAGTAGGAGGATCACTAGAAGCCCTGGCTTAGTCTCTCATTTGTTAGGGAAACTTAGGTGAACTACACTTAGGGAATCCTTAGTTTTCTCATTGGTTAAAAAGTTTATATATTAGCTTGGGATGTAGCTCAGTGGCACAGTGACTTCCTGGAAAGCATACAAGATCCTGAGTTCCATCCCTGGGGGGGGTGGGAAGCAAAAAATAAAATAAAACATACCAATTTTAAAAAGTACATATATTAGGCATAGTGTAGGTACATAACTAGTGCTAGGAAGGTTAAGGCAGGAGGATCACTGTGAATTCAAGGCCTGCCTGGCCTACATAGTGAGTTTAAGGCCAGCTGGTATACATGGTGAGACCCTGTCTCAAAATAAACCCAAAAAGATGTGTAACAGGGTTGTTTGTAGGAGGAAATCAGAATCATGTATATGAAAATTATTTGCAAATAGAAAAGCTAACTTTTATTGCTATTTTGTAGGTTTCCGCCCCTGTTTTAAAAGCTCATTGCAATGGCTTGAGTGTGTCCCAAAAGTTCTGTCAATGCGAAACGGGCCTCTTGTGCCAAAGGAAGTAAGACTTTCTGAGCCAAATATGAGTGACCAAGGCTAGGGAACAGATTCAGCTTACCCTGAATAATGTGCTCTATCATGCAAGAGATTCATGAGTTTTTCATAATGCAGAATTGCATAAATTAATGCAATTACCAAATACATTGGTGGGGCATCAGGTAATGCACTACAGTGGAATGGAGAAATCTTTCCTTCCTGTGAGACTGACTGAACCCAGGCCTTCAAATTGAGCTATATCCCTAGCTCTTTAATTTTTACTTTAAAAAAATTTTGAACAAGGATCTTGCTAAATTACTCAGGTTGGGCTAGAACTCACAATCCCCCTGCCCCAGGCTTCCAGAGTATTAAGATTACAGTTGTGCACCACCACGCCCTGCAAAAAAATATAGTTTTTTTTTTTTTTCTTGGTTTTGGGGATCGAATTCAGGATTTTGTGCTTGCCAGGCAGGTGTGGCACCACTGAGCTAAATCCTCAGTCCCATCCTACAGTTTTTTGACTTTATCTTTTTTTCTTTTTCTTTAAGGAGGAAAGGTTTATTTTGATCTACGGCTTTTAAAGGTTTCAGTCCATAGACAGCTGGCTGCATGAGAGGGGCCTGGCAGAGGAGAAATAGTCTATGGCAGGGCAGGCAGAAAGCAGCTGGTTCTTAATTTTTATTTTACAGTATTCATACCTTTAGAGTTGGTGGAAGATTTCAGCCACAAAAAGAGTTTTCTGTTAAGCAGAAAAATACATCCCAAGAGTTTTATCAAGTAGCAGAGGTTGGTAGTAAATGGCCATAAAAAGGGATTAAAAATAGTCAGGATAACTTTGGCTTTTGAGCTTCGACATTCCACCTATCCACAATCATGATACTCCAACCATCTGCAGGGTCTTCGATACATACACCAAGGCCCAGCTGGTGGGGCTCTCCTGTAAACCCAGTACTCTGACACAGGAGAATGGCTGCACGTTTGAGGCCAGCCTGAACAATAATGACTTCCTCTCAAAAACGAAAACCCCCCAAATGCATATGTAACAGATGTAGTTCCGTCAGAGTACTGTAGTTCACACTCCTGTGCAGAAACTTGAGCCCCTGTATGCGTATGCTCAGAAGTGGGGTCGCGGGAACGCTAAAGGACTTGAGCTCAGCTGCGATCTAGCACAAAGCCCCACCGTCTCCCATAGCAACCAGTAGGAGGCGTGACCCAACGTGGCTGCCCCGCCCACTCCCCTCCTACTCGAAATACGATTGGCTCGGAGCCCTGCGCGGGCGGTGCGGGAGGCAGGTCCAGCTTCTCGGCTTGGGTTGGTCTTTGCCGCCATTTTGGGTGTGTGAGTTTGCGGGACGTGAGGCGGACGGTCTTTCTCTTGGTTGGTTCCGCAGGCCGCAGGCCAGGGGCCCGCCTTCAAGTGTCAGGTTGGAGCCGGGAAGTGCGCCTGGGGGGAGCGGCGGCGGGGGCAGGATGAGCGCGGAGGCGGCGGACCGGGAGGCGGCCACCTCCAGCCGGCCCTGCACCCCGCCGCAGACCTGTTGGTTCGAGTTCCTGCTGGAGGAGTCGCTGTTGGAGAAACATCTGCGCAAGCCCTGCCCAGGTGAACGTGGCACCTGCAGCCCGGGTCCTCATACGCTGCTAGTGCTCCTTTCGTCTCCTCAGGCTGCGGGTCTTCTCGGCCACCGTAGCGGCTGCCTGGGGTCGGGGGGCGCGGCGAGAGCTGAGCTTTCTCTTGGCCCTTGCGGTGCCAGAAAGGTCCCGGTTCCGGGACGCTCGGAGAATCCCAAAACAAAGCGCGTCAGTCCCCAGCAGTGACTTCCACTGTCCGCTATGTTGGCACCTTCGAGAGGCTCGAGGCAGCTTGGGTTGGGCATGTGGATCGGGACCATCTCTTTACCGTGCCCCGGACTGTGTGAAATTTGGGGCGATGGGACTGAGTCTGACGCTAATTATTTTGAGTTCTTTCTTACTTTGTTTCTACTTCTCTATTGCAAAGTCATTTTGTGGAAAAAGGCACTGCTATACAGTTGTCAAGATGGTCAGTAGAGTGGTGATGATACTTAAGTGAGCGTTGTAGGGGGAAGGAAAGGAGGAAAACTCTAGGCATGGCTGTTAAGCGGCAATGCTATCTATGGAAGAGTAAGTTCCTTACTTTACTAGCATTTTACTAAAGTTTAAATCCAGGTGTGACTTGTTCAGCCTACTACACTGGCCTTAACAAGAAGAGATACCTGTGTGTGAAGTTAGTGTACTTTACGTGGGCAGATTTATCACTTATTTTACTCCCTTTTCATTCAGACCTTTTGACAAACATTTGTTGAGTGTTTTCGGGGTGCTAAATTCTTCACACCTGTTAACTTCGTTCAGGGCAGTCTTCAGAATAATCCTGTAAGGTAGCTGGTATTCTCTATAGTGCATTGGAGGAAACAGATGGAATGAAGTAACTTGATGGGGGTCTCCCTGATTGTCAAAACAGCACTGCTACAGCCTGCGTCACCTACCTCTAATTGGCATTGATCGTTTGCTGAAGGGCAACCTGTATTGTGTGCTTCCCTGGAAGGTGCTTTTTCCGTAGTAATTTTTTGGGGGGGATCGAACTCGGGACCTTGTGCTTGCAAAGCAGGCGGCGGAACCACTGAGCTAAATCCCAGGCCCTTCTGTAGTAATCTTTTGTCACTTCTTCCTCAACCAGTCTTCCAGATCGAGCCCCTTTGCTCCCAGGCACACTGCTTGTGTGTCACGTTACTTCACATTGCAGCTAGACAGTTGTTTGGATTCGTTTTATGGCTGGAACAGTAAGGTGACTCTTTTTCAGCTCCATATTTAAAACTTAAGCTTTTACTTTCTTTTAAATCCTAGATCCTGCACCAGTTCAACTTATCGTTCAGTTTTTAGAACAGGCTTCCAAACCTTCAGTTAATGAACAAAACCAAGTTCAACCTCCACCTGATAACAAGAGAAATCGTATTTTAAAACTTCTTGCTCTCAAAGTTGCTGCACATTTGAAGTGGGACTTAGACATATTAGAGAAAAGGTATAAAACTTGAAATTTATTTTTGGAGTACTACTTAGGTTTCTGTTTTGTTTGTTTGTATTGTACTGGATATTGAACCCCAGAGCTTTTGTAACTGAGCTTACAAAATCAACACTTTAAAAAATTAATTAATTATTTTTTCCTGATATCAGGAATCAAACTTGGGGCCTTGTGCTTTTGAGGTAGGTGTGGTTCCACTGAGCTAATCCCCAGCCCTAATGAATTAATTTTTTGAGACAGGGTCTCTCTAAGAGTCTGAGACAAGATCTCAGTAAATTGACCAGGCTGGTACTTGAACTTGGAATTTAACTATCTCAGCCGCCCAGTGTGCTGGGATTACAGTTGTGTACCACCATGCGTGATTTAGATATCTTTATTTACTTCTGTATATGTTTTTATTACAATAATACTAAACTATTAATTTTAAAATTAAAATTATTTTTCTATATATTCTTGATGAAATGTGCAGGTATTTTTCAAGAGGTATAAGAAAGTATTTAAAGCTGGCTGTGCCTATAGCACTTGGGAGGCTAAAGTGGCAGGAGGATCATTTAAGCCTGAGAGTTACTGACCGGGTAACCTCACCTCAAGAACAACCATTTGAATGTTAGGTGAATATAAATCACCCTTTACAGTATAAATGATGTCATTTTTACTATATGTTCTGCCGAAGCAAGCACAAACTTGATGTCAGTAATGAGGCAGTTTATTATTATTATTATTATTATTTATTAAGTGCCGGGAATCGAACTTGGGACCTAGTGCTTTCAAGGCAGGGGCTGGCACCACTGAGCTAAATCCCTGGCCCCAGTTTTACTATTTTTGATGTGATAACTAGAGAGTATCTGTGCCTAAACTGTTTGAAATGTTTCAGTTGAACTAAATATTTGAAGATGACTAAAAATGAATATTATTTTGGTATAATTCAGTTAATTTTACTGGTCATGAGTTTCATTATCTCCCACACTTTTTTTAGGGGGTCCTGGGGATCGAACTCAGGACCTTGAGCTTGTGAGGCAGGCAAGGTGACACTGAGCTAAATATCCTGCTCTCTCCCAGACTATAAAATAGCTGATTCTGATCAGTGTTTGTTGAAAAGCAAATACTTTCAAGACTGGAATATAAAAATTTCAGAAAATGGGAAATAATTCAGGAGAGAAATAATTTTTAACATGTAGTAGTATAATTTTTTTCCCCAACATTGTTTTGTGTTTTTATTTATTTTTTTTGCAGCATTGGGGATTGAATACAAGGCCTTTTTTAAGGGAGAGTATTGGGGATTGAACTCAGAACTTTGCATTTTTCAGACAGGTGCTGTGCTGCTGAATTGAATCCCCTGCCCAACACAAGGCCTTTGTACTGAGACGTATCTCTAGCTCTCTAGCCCTCTTTTATTTTTTAAACTTGAAGACAGGGTCTCACATAAGTTGCTAAATTGCTCTGGCTGGGCTCATACTTGTCATCTTCCTGTCTCTGTTTTTATTTATTTTTTCAATACTGGGATTGAACCCAAGGCCTCAGAATATTAGGTGAGTATTTCTACCACTAACCCACTCAATCCCCTCACCAAAAAATGTTCTCACATTTTTCCAGTAAAGTTGTGCTATTACTGTGTGTATCATTTTGATTTTTTTCTACTGAACGTAAGTAATATCATTAACTATTTTTCCACTGATAATCATTTAGTTTGCTTCTAGTTTTTCATTCTTACAAATCATGTTTAAATTTTTTACCCATGGATTTTATCTGTATTTTGAATTCTTTGTTTTGTTTGTTATTTTGAGAGAGGGTCTTGCTGCCTAGTTTAGGCTGGCTTTGAACTTACTATCCTGGGCCCACCACCATGCCCATCTTTAAATTGATGGGTTGTGCAGTGTAAACATTTTTTTTTCTTTTTGGTACTGGGGATTGAACTTGGGACCTTGTGCTTGCTAGGCAGATGGCAGCACCACTGAGCTTAAATCCCTGGCCCTGAAACGTCACTTTTTTTTGGTTCGGCGGGGAGGGGATTGAACTCAGGACCTTGCACTTACAAGGCAGGTGCCATGCCCATGGAGCCAGATCCCCAGCCCCAGTGTAGAGGCACATTTTTAAGGCATATGATACATTTTGCTAGATTATATTCCAGGGAAGTTCACACTTTGACCATTCACATTTCAAAACCATTTTTTTCCACTGTGCTTTCATTCTCTAGCTATTAAAATTAGGATTTTAGAGCTGGGGATATGGCTCAGTGGTTCCACTGCCTGCCTCGTAAGCACAAGGACTGAAATTTGATCCCCGGTACCAAAAAAAAAAAAAAAAATTAGAATTCTAATATGAGATTTTTAAAAAATATTTTAAATCTGAGGGGAAATCCATACATTAATAGACCAAAGAGAGATATCAGTTGATAGCAGTATGTACAAAATAATGCAATTGCAAAATTGAACATCGGTTGAGTTTTTTTGGGTACTGGAGTTCGAACTTGTGTTTTTTGGGGGGTGGTGTTGGCTACTGAACCCAGAGCCTTGAGAATGCGAGGCCAGAGCTCTACGCAGCCTTCTGGTTGGATATGTGATGGTAATAAACAAGTCAAAGATTGTAGATGTGAAATTACTATTGTGATTATATTTTGAATTAATTTTTGAAATATCCGAAATATAGTTTGGGAAGTAGGCAGCAAAATTGGTTGTCAGTTGGTAATTGTTGAAGGTCATCAATGGGGGTTCATTATATTTGTACTTTTTATAACTAAAATTCTTTCATAGTCAGCATTCTTTGTTTTTTTCCCCCTGGTACTGGGGATCAAATTCAGGGCCTTGTGCTTGTGAGGCAGGTGGCAGCACCACTGAGCTAGAGCCCCGGCCCTAAAATTCCTTCATGGTAATAAATTTTAAGAAGGCTTTTGAAATTTGATAGGTAAACCTGGAGATTTGATCCTTTGACAATATAGTTATTTTCAGGGAAGATTTAGAATTGTGTATTTTGTGCCTGTCTGCAGCTAATATGTAAACACGTACCCTTTGTTTCTTCCTTGAAAGTTTGTCTGTTCCAGTATTGAATATGCTACTAAATGAGCTACTCTGCATCAGTAAAGTTCCCCCCGGGACAAAGCATGTCGACATGGATCTGGCCACTTTACCTCCAACCACCGCCATGGCTATACTTCTCTACAATAGATGGTACATTTGTTTACAAATCCAGGATGTGCTGGGCACCTTCACCTCATTTGTACTCTAGCTTTCAAGGGTCTCCTGTTTCTGGGGTCTTGGGCATTGTGTGTCTGACAATGGAAAGAATTGGTGGTGATCCCTAGGTGAAGAGCGTGCTGCTAAAATTGTGCTTGATTTATAGCATAACACCTCAGAGCTTCCGATAATTTATGGTACAGATTTTGAGTACTGTTGTATTTTAAAAAATAAGTGATAATTATTGTATGTTAAATTTTCTTTTTCTGTCTTCAGGGCAATTAGAACAATTGTTCAAAGTAGTTTTCCTGTCAAACAGGCAAAACCTGGACCCCCTCAGTTAAGCGTGTAAGTTTGCATATATGACCCTTACTTGGCACTTTATTAGAATTTTTAAAAATTTTGTGAGTTTTCAGTAGCTTTTGTTATAGAGGAAATAGAGCAGAAATAGGGGCAGAGGGCCTACATAAAAGTTTGTTTGCCAGGCATAGTGTTTCACACCTGTAGTCCTAGCAGTGGGTGAGGCTGAGGCAGGAGGATCACCATGAGTTTGAGGCCAGCCTGGACTATCTGGGGAAACCTTGTCTCAAAAAAAAAAAAAAAGAGTTTGTGCTGGGGATTTAGCTCAGTGACACTGTGTTTGCCTTGCAAACACAAGGTCCTGAGGTCAGTCACCAGTACTGGAAGGAAAAAAAGTTTGCTTAGAGAAATCAGAAGGCCTGGAGGATTACATAGTACTCTAGCAATCAAGGGTAGAGAGATTTGAAAAAGAAAGGAGGCAGTGGAGGTGAGCACTTTGGGAATTGTTTCATTCATCTGAAAGTGTCATGGTTTTTTTTTGTTGCTGTTACTGGGGATCACACTCCAGACCTGGCGATTGCGAGGTGGTAGAACCAGTGAGCTAAATCCCTGACTCCATGTCAAGGTTTTTAAATTGTTTTGAAGATCTGTTTGTCTTGTACATGGGGAAATTATTTTAATATATGCAAGTATTAGACTACAAAGTTCTAAGTTTGCTTATACATAGAAATTTAAACCTAATTCTTGAATCCAGGTAGTAGATGGGATTTAGAACTAGCAATAGGTAGCAGCTAGAATCTGGAGCTAGAAACCAGTTTCTATCTTGATATGAGCTTTTATTGTAAGGTTTACTCTTAAATTGAGAGTTTAATGAAGAGTGAGAAGATACTGGTAAATTAATGAGTATCATAATAGTGTTTTTTTAGGCATGAAAAGTAGCATTAAGATATTAAACCTTTTAAGAAAGATTGTAAACTAAGAATCTTTTAGTCTTGAGAGTAATGTCTGAATGGTCTATCATTTTCTCTTAGCATGAATCAGATGCAACAGGAAAAAGAGCTAACAGAAAACATTTTGAAAGTGGTAAGCATTGGCATCAATTATGCTGTAATATTTCTGGAGTGTATTTATAGCATGCATAGATGTATCTTCTAGTCTTAGGAATGTGAGAATTGTCATGGTTTAGATTCAGGGGCAGTTTTTACTTTTAGAGTATAAGTAGTACTGTAAATTGTTCAAGTTTTCAACTCTCCTGGTAGAATACTTTTTTACCAGTTCTTTTGTTGAATATCTCATGACACTTTAACAGATAAGACAAATTGATATTATAGGTGATGTTTTTATATTTTTTTGTGTTTTTTGAAACCTCTACAAGAAAGATAATATATAACTTGTATTTTAATGTGTTGCTGGGGTTTGAACACAGGGCCTTGTTAACAGTAGGCAAGCACTCCACCATTGAGCTATATATACCTTCTGCCCCATAGTAGTCACTTATTTATTTGATTTATTATTTATTTAATTGGTCTCCTTAATATAAAAATAGAGATGAGTTTCTGTAGCTCAAATGTGACCTCTGTAATTAGTTAATACCCATCATCTTCTGGAGATACTTTGTAAAGTATAGGGACTGGGGGAGAAGAAACTTCTCTATTTGTATAAAATAAATGTGTTGTAGTATTCTGAATATGGAAGTGAAAAGCCCACCTCATCAGTCCCAGGGGAAGTGACTAGTGTGTGAAGCCAGCCATTTCTTTCATATCAAAGTGGAACACTGCAAACATTTAAATCATTTTTCTTTATTAAGTTTTTGTGGAAAAACATCAACCTATTCTGTATTTTATGTTTTCTAATTTCACAATAGAATTTTACTGGATTTTAAAAATTTAAGATTACTTTATTTCAGCAAATCTAATTGTGCTCTGTATTAATTTTTTTAGCTGGCTCAGTACCCAAAGCTACCAAGTATCCTGTAAATATTTTGGTTCATGGAATCAGTTGCTGTTGTAGTATTTAATTTGTTTGTTGAATTTCTGTAGCTGAAAGAACAAGCTGCTGATTCTATTTTGGTATTAGAAGCAGCCCTAAAATTAAACAAGGATCTATATGTCCACACGATGAGAACTCTGGATTTGTTGGCCATGGAACCAGGCATGGTAAATGGAGAAACTGAGAGTTCTGCTGCTGGGCTGAAAATCAAAATTGAGGAGGTGCACTGCCAGGTATTTATTTCTGTATTTATAATCAGTGCATGGTAGAGGTTTTTGAAAACTTTACATGAGATCATCCTAGTGTTTTAAATTAGAATTTCTGCCTTTGTCTCTGACTAAAGATGTTGAGATTTTTCTAAGAGAAATGGATGGAAAATTCTATGTGATCTTTTGTCTCTGAAATAATTTTTCAGTTGTATTTAGAGAGTTTAAATATTGAGAATAACTGACTTAGGTACATATATTAATTAGACAAAAACCCCAAAAGAAAACACCTGAAAAAAACCCCCAAATCTAATATTTTGTTAGACTGAAAAATCTAGCCCCCCCAATGCCTAGCTTTTCAAGGGTCTTAAGTCTCATGTACTTTCTCTTAACTTTGGGCCCTACTTCCTTTGACAACTTAATGCTTATTGTGAGATATTATTTTTCCTTGATATATTGTAAGCCATTAGAAGTTCTTAGTGGGTGAGGATAGGTACTGGGGATTGAACCCAAAGCCTTTCCACTGAGCTACATCCCCAGCCCTTTAAGAAAAAAATTTTTTCTGGTACTAGGGATTGAACTCAGGACCTTGTGCTTGCAAGGCAGGCAGCAGCATCACTGAGCTAAATCCCTGGGCCCAATTTTTTTATTTTGAAAACATGATTTTGCTAAGTTGCTAAATAGCCCAGACTGAACTTGAAGTTGCACTCTTACTGCCTCAGTCTCCCAGGGTGCTGGGATTACAGGTGTGCACCACCATACATGGCTGGAAGTCCTTTTTTTTTTTTTTTTT
>NW_022900917.1:19950341-19958716 GCF_012274545.1 Fukomys damarensis | reverse complement strand
TTTTTTTTTTTTTTTTTTTTTTTTTTGATACTAGGGATTGAACTCAGGACCTTGTGCTTATGAGGCAGGCGGCGGCACCTCTGAGCTAAATCCCTGGCCCCAGTGGAAGTCTCTTTTTATATATTCTGCATCTTATTTCATATCACACAACCTTGAGTATATTAGATTTTTTTTTTTCTTTTTGTCTTTGCTGTACTGGAGATTGAACCCTGGGGCGCTCTATCACTGAGCTACCCAGCCCTAGCCCTTTTATTTATTTAGTTATTTGTTTTTTTAGCACTGAGGATTGAACTCGGGTTCTTGAGCTTGTGAGGCAGTCAGCGGAACCACTGAGCTAAATCCCCGGCCTGCCTTTTTATTTTTTTGAAACAGGATCTTGTTAAGTTTGTGGTAGCATTCAAAACTGTGATTCTCCTGTTTGAGCCACCCTTAGTACTAGGAATTCAGGTGTGCATCACTGTGCCTGGCTGGAAAGTTTTTAAATATTCATTGATTACCTGAAGAAGGCCTTATATTAGTCCCATTTAAACTGTATTATTTTCCTCGTTCATATGATTTGATATTGTCCCTTTTCATTACTGTTTTCCTTTCTGGAAAGGGGTAGAAAAAGTTAAAGCAGTGGTGGGAAGGAGCCTTTTCATATGAGGTAGGTCCAGAGCTGCAGGTTATCAGTTTTTTAGGAGCTGATGAGAGAGTTCATCAGAGGGGTACCGAGTGATTGATACTTGATAATCTTTTAAAAATCATTGATAAAATTTGCATACAGGAGGGTTTCTGGTATTGTGGTATCACAAATACTTTCAGAATATATCTTATTTTTATTTTAATTTTTAAGTTTTTTTGGTACGGGCATCAAACTCGGGTCCTTGTGCTTGCAAGGCAGGTGGTAGCATCACTGAGCTAAATTCCTAGCTGTTATAATATGTATGTGTGTGTATGCATACACACATACATACACACATATTCATTCCAGGCATGGTGGCGCACATCTGTAATCCCAGCACTCAAGAGGCTGAGGCAGGAGGGTCACTGTGAGTTTGAGACCAGCCTGGGCTACATAGTGAGTTCCAGGACTGTCTGAACTACATAGTGAGACCCTGTCTCAAAATCAAAGAAACAAAACAAACAAATAAAATTTACGTAAGACTCGATAATTTTTTCCCCAGTAAAACCATGTCGTACTATTCTTCAAGGTAGCTGGCTTCATTATCACATTTTTCTTTTTCAATCTATTGACACCCTTGCCCACTATGGGGATTTACCCAGGGCCTCATACATGGCTAAACACTGTATAGTGATCCTTGTCCCTCAGCCTTAAAAAAATTTGTATTAGGTTCAGAGTATTGCTGAATTGCCCAGACTGACCTTGAATATGGGATCATCCTGTCTCAACCTCCTGAGTAGCTGAGCTGACAAGTGTGATCACCATGCCAGGCTCTATTGGCTACCTCTTAACTGTACAATGTAAACTGGTTTTAATGGTAGTCATTGTAGTAAAACTTGAAAATAACTGTGATAATTTTATATACCATTTTAGATACTTTCTCATTGCTAGGACAAAATACCGGACACTCACAAGTTAAAGGAGGAAAGGTTTATTTGAGCGCACAGTTTGTAGAGGTTTGTCTATACTCAGCTACCACCCAAGGCAGGGTAGCATGGTAGAGGGTCATGGCAGAGGAGAAACAGTCCAAGTCAAAGCAGGCAGGAAGTAGCAAGCCTTCCTTCTTTTTTTATTCCATCAAGGCTGCAAGCCCATTGGTTGGTGCCACTCACACCCGGGCTGGGCCTTCCTTCAGTATGTCTGCCATCCACACCAAGAACTATGCCAAACATGTCAGTGGACTAATCGAGTATCACATGCCCTCATCCAGTATTGCACACCCATGATGCAGTCACTCCCAAAAGCTCCACCTAGGAGTGCATGAGGCTTTGGGGAACATCTAGATACAAATCAGAACACTGTCTTAACCTGGAAAGGGGAATTACATGTTAACTGTTGTATTTTGAGAGAGTACCTGTGTGTGTAGGTGTGTATTAGTGTATTAGTTGTTCATTTAGCATTTCTTCAGTCTGGAAAGAAGAATAAAAATAAATCTGAGTTCTGTCAGCTCTTAAGTACATGAAAAAGCATTAAGTAAATTGACATTTTTTATCATTTCAGGTGTGTTACGATTTGGGTGCTGCATATTTTCAACAAGGCTCCACAAATTCAGCTGCCTATGAAAATGCTAGAGAAAAATTTTTTAGAACCAAAGAACTAATGGCAGAGGTAAATATAGTTATAATAGCCATGTAATGTTTAGTCCCTTAAAGCATTTATAAATTTTTTGGCTTTAATTTTTCTTAAGATAAAAAACAATGTTTTGGGTTGATGTTGCTTGGAGAGCACATGCTGGGAAGGTGCAAGCCCCTGGGTTCAGTCCTCAGCATCAAAAATCCAAACCAAACAAGCAAAACATTCCAACCAAAAACTGTTCATTACAGTAAAACTAGGTAGTTCAAAGGACTGGTTTTTGAAAGGGTATGCTGCCACTTGGAAATAACCTCTTCCCTTGTTTTACCTTTTTAGCTTTTCTTCCTCCTCCTCCTCCTTGTATTCTTTTTCCTCCTACCTCCTCCTTCCTCTCTTCTCTTTCCTCTTTCCTGTGTGTGTGTGTGTGTGTTTGGAAACAGGGTCTTGTATTGTAGCTCAGGCTGGCCTTGAACTGACTGGTGGCCCAGGCTGGCCTCAAAACTTGAGGCAGTTCTCCTGCCTCAGCCACCTGAGCGCTAGAAATGCAGGTGTGTGCCACTGTGCTTGGCAGTAATGTGTGTCTTACTTATTTATTTATTCTTGAGACAGGGTCTTGCTATGTAATTCAGGGTATCCTTGAACTCACTGTAGCCCAGGCTGGGCTCAAACTCGCAGCAGTCTTTCTGCCTCAGCCTCATGAGTGCAGGGATTATAGGTGTGCAGCATCCTTGCCTGCTAGTAATGTATGTTTTAAAGGAGAATTTTTTTTTGTTAATGGGTGAAATAGAAATTTACTTTTCCTTAATTCCTGCTAAGAATAAACTTTTTTTGGGGGGGTACTGGGGATCGAACTCAGGTCCTTGTGCTTGCAAGGCAGGCAGCAGAACCACTCAGCTAAATCCCCAGCAAGAATAAACTTTAAAATATTTGTTTTTGTATTTTCCTTTTTTATGACTCAAATTTTAAAGTGTAAGACTCAGTTTTTGTATGCCAGATCCCTGGGAAAAAATCTCTGCTTCACTCTCTCATGAGTGGAAATTGATTAAATGCCCCAAGGTTTAATTTATTCACTTTTGGGGGAATGGGAGATCTGACCTTGAGCCTTGTGCACACTAGGTAAGTGCTCTGCTAGCTAGCTGTGCTCCAGCCCTAGGTCTATTCTAGGTCTATTCTATGGTCCATTGCATTAGGAATCCCAGTTTTATTTTGCCCGAAGAGTTCATCAAATTTCTAATTTCATGGCATTTTAGGTTATAATAATTTAAAACTCTTATGTTTTCAAACGTGTGTTTTAAAAAGTCTTTTTGTAGCAGATTTTCTTTCAAGTTGAAGATTCTGTTGACGATCTCATTTAAATCTCTAGCATATGCATTTTAAAATGTCTTAAACTTATTTGTGTTTACTCTGTTAATGTCTTTGTCTACCTACTTAGAGTGATACTAATGTTTACTTCTTGTATGTTGGTTCATAAACTTTAAACCACAGGTTGAGAAATTATTTTTGTAAAGAGCCAGATAGCAAACACTTTAGGCTTTGTGTGGCACATTCAGTTTCTTTTGGATGGTCTTTTTTTGTTTACTACCCTAAAAATTGTCCTTCACTGGAGGATAAACAGAAACAGAGTGGCTGCATTTGGCCTATGAACAACAATAGCTTATAGACCCTAAGTCTAAGATGATTTCATTTTTTATGATTCCTCTAGTTTTAAATTTTTGATTATCATGTTTTGTAACATACACTAGGGGACTATCATTTATGTTACATTAATGAGTAACACTGTGTAACTCTTACTTTACAGACAGGTTCATTGTCTCTTCATTGTACCATAGATGAGAAGCGGTTAGCTGGCTATTGTCAAGCATGTAATGTTCTTGTACCTTCTCCTGATAGTACCACTCAGCAGTTGACTCCATACAGTCAAGTCCACATTTGTTTGAGATCTGGCAACTATCAGGTAAGATGTCAGATAGGGATGCAGTGATATGGTTGAAAAATTTTGAACTCTGGACAAAACTGATGTCAAAGCCTGGGACCACCACTTGCCAGTTGTGTAATTTGGGGCAAGTGACTCAAAGTGACTGATTGGTTTGAAGAATTATGTTAATAATTGTCTCATTTCGTAAGAGTCTTCTGATAATCAAGTGAAAAATCACAGTTAATAACACATGTCTGTTATTATTGATACTCTCTTTTCTTGAAAAAGAATGTGCTCTTCTTAACTTAGTTCTGTAAGCACAATTTTTAACTTTGAAATTACAGTTGGGGGCCGGGGATTTAGTTCAGTGGTTCCTCCGCCTGCCTCACAAGTGCAAGGACCTGAGTTTGATCCCTGGTTCCAAAAAAAGAGAAAATTACAGTTGGACAGCTTTTAGTTTATGGAGCCTGAAGGCTTGTGTCTGTCTTGAAAGTATGGCCTTACACTATAGCTTTCTTCACTGCAGCAAGTATTAAGATGGAAGGAGCCAGTGGACCCGTGGTTTGTTGGTTGGGGTGGTCTGTTCCAAAGCCCGCTGTCCATAAGTCTAGTTGCCATGAGTGTAGTTAGTGTGCTGTGATGTCTCCGCTTCCTCTGTATGCTTTCTTTAGCGTTGTAATAAAAAGTGCTGGGAATGAAGAGTTTCCCATTACTTTTTTTTTTTTAGGAAAATATTTGTTGGTACATTTTAGATATACATAATGATAGCGTTCATCACACAGAATTTAGACCAGTACATGATATATCTTGCTTCTTTTTCCCCATTCCCCTCCCTCCTTTATGTACAAAACCTTTGTTTCCATTTTTTCCTTCAATTTTCTCTTTTTTCTTGTTCATTCTTTCCTTTCCTCCTCTCCTCCTTTGTTCCCTTTCTCATTTGAACATTTTCTTTCCCATTACTTTTGAAATCTTTATTGGAAAGCTTTCCATTCTAGAGAGTAAACAGGACCTTTGTGTTACTTAATTCAAGACAGGAATCATGAAATGACCAAGCTGTAACTTTCAGTTTTTAATCTTTTATTTCAACTTTAATTCACTCATCTAGAATTAGTTTTTTCAGAAAATAGATGAAGGGAGGGAATAGCGGGCCAGGGCTGTAGGTCAGTTGTGCCGCGCCTGCCTGGCAAGTACAAAGTGCTGAATTCGATCCCAGTACTGAAAAAGAAAAAACTGGGCATGGTGGTGCCCACTTATAGTCCCTGCACTCTAGAGACTGAGACAGGAGGATCACTGAGTTCGAGGCCAGCCTCCAAGGCCCACTGAATGCTAGCCCCCTCCCCTTTTTTGTATATTGCTTTGCTATGGGGAAGAGAATTAAATTTTCTGAAGATTAGTTACAGATACAGGTGAATTAAAGTCCAGCGATCTGTTATATCTCCCTGTTGTAGGTGAGGATCCCTTGTGAAAAGATATAGATTCTTAAAGAAGCTCCCTGGAGTGGTAAGACCTTAAGAGTATTATTCCTAGACAGGCTCGTGTCGCTGTAAATTTAGTAGTGTTGACTGTGAGTATAAAGTATTTAACTCTGCAATTAGAAAATAGTATAATGGGCAGCTAAAATGATAGCAGTTATGTTGCAACTTTGAAATTTATCACTTTGGTAGGTAGCCTGTGCAGGATCATTTCAGAAATCATATTTAGCCTTTTGCAGTGGTATCTTGATTCACAAACTTCATTTTTTCCATGATGTGACCAAAATCATAGAAGGAAGTTTGTGTTTTTGGTTTTTGTTACTGGGGATCGAACTTGGGTTCTTGTGCTTGTGAAGTAGGCGCTGGAACCACTGAGCTAAATCCCTGGGCCTAGAATGAAGTTTGTGAACTATAGTATCTCTGTATTTCAATAGGTTTCTCTTGTATGAACTGCGTAGTTAGTTTTGTGCTGGTCAAGCAAATAAGTGCTGTAAAAATGTGTCTTCACATTTTGTAAGTAAGTGGCTTGCTTGTGAGGATCGCTATATTGTGCTATGGAGGTGAAAGAGTGGTGGATCTTTATTTGGTACAGGGCCTTCACGCTGAGCTACACTCCTAGCCCTTAATTAAACTTACAACCTCTTGCCTCAGCCTCCCATAGTACTGGGATTATAGGCATGTGCCACTGTGCCCATTGGTTCTGTAATTTTTTTTTTTGGTACTGGGGATCGAACTTGGGTCCTTGCGCTTACAAGGCAAGTTTCAAAACCGCTGAGCTAAATCCCTGGCCCCTGGTTCTATAGTTTTGAAACCATTTTTGTCAGTACTTGGTCTGTCTGTCCTTTCTCTCTCTCTCTCCCTTCCTCCCTCCCTCCCTCCCACCTTTCTTTCTTTCTTTCTTTCTTTCTTTCTTTCTTTCTTTCTTTCTTTCTTTCTTTCTTTTCTTTTCTTTTTCTTTCTTTCTTTCTTTCTTTCTTTCTTTCTTTCTTTTCTTTTCTTTCTTTCTTTCTTTCTTTTCTTTCTTTCTTTCATACAGGGTCTTACTTTGTGGCAGGCTGACCCTTAACTCACTAGTTAAGGCCAGCTTGGCCTTAAACTCATAGCAGTCCTCCTGCCTCTGCTTCCTGAGTACTAGGATTACATGTGTGCACCACCATGCCTGGCTCAGTACTTTGATTTTTGTGTGTGTATGGTGCTGTGGATTGAGTCCAGAGCCTCGTGAACGCCAAGGCAGACTTTCTGCTATTGAGTTACATCCCAGACCCATTATCTGTACATTTGTGGTAGTAGCTGATTGTCTTTGTTTCCAGAAATTCTCTTCACTTCTCCACACCATCATCCCCTCTTCCTTTCCTTCTTTCCCATTGCCCGAGAAAAAGCTAAGAAAAAGTCTATGTCTAATAATTTGGGTATTTTTTGTAATTCACTTAACAATATATTTTTATTTTTTAGTAACAAAATATTAAATTTATTAGAGTTAATTAAATTAATTAGAATTACTGGGCATGGTGGCACACGCCTGTAATCCCAGCATTTGGGAGGCTTAGAGAGGAGGATTGCTGCAAGTTTGAGGCCAGCCTGGGCTACATAGTGAGTTTAAGGACAGCCTGAACTATGTAGCCAGACCTTATCTTTAAAAAAATTTTTTTTTCCTTTTAAATTTATATTGTTTCTTAGAATATGTTTTTCAGGGCTCTGATTTAGCTCAATGTGCTGCCTGCCTGGCAAGCACAAGGTCTCAAGTTGACCTCTGGTATCAAAAAGAAAAGAATACGTTTTTCAGTTATCTTAGTTTTTTGGGGGGAGTTTGAGACAGGGTCTCACTATGTAGTTGAGACTGACCTGGAACTCACTATGAACCCAGGGTGGTCTCCAGCTCACAGCGATCCTCCTGCGCAGCCTCCCGAGTGCTGGGATTATAGGCAAGTCATGTGCCACCACGCCCAGCATCTTAGTATTTTTTTAAAGTTTGTTTTATGAACTAAGCTAGTAAAGATTTGTTTTTTGTTTGTTTGTTTTGGCTTTTTTTTTTTTGTACTGGGGAGCAAATGTGGAACCTTAATGCTTGTGTGGCAGGTAGTGGAACCACTAAGCTAAATCCCTGACCCTCAGGTTTGTTTTATTTTTAAGAGGCTACCTGAGCCCATTTGATAATTTCGCCATCACTTCTAACTTTTGGTTCATGGTCTTCAATTTTTAATAAAGGAAAGGTTATTTTTGTTCTTTTTCTAATATACTCCTCCACTTGTCCCATACTGGCAATTGAACCCAGGGCTTTTGCACTGAGCTACACATCCTTTGCCTTTTTTTACAATTTATCTTGAAACAACAGGGTCTCACTAAGTTGCCCAGTCTGACCTCAAACTTGTAATCCTTCTGTCACAGCCTTCTAAATGCCAGGATCATAGGCAAGTGCCACCATACCTGCCTTGCTAGGCTTATTTTATTTTATTATTATTAATTTTTTGGTACTGGGGATCGAACTCAGGACCTTGCACTTGTGAAGCAGGTAGCAGCACCACTGAACTAAATCCTTGGCCTTTAGGCTACTTTTAGGAAGAAATATATTTCCAGTAAGATACCTTTGTTTTTCTTCCACTTGTATTTTCCATTTCTTGTAAAGAAATAGCTGATTTTTAAATGGATGCAATTTTATGTATGTATTCTAGGAGGTAATACAGATTTTCATTGAAGATAATTTAACCTTCAGTTTACCTGTCCAGTTCCGGCAATCAGTACTAAGAGAACTCTT
>NW_022900917.1:19942936-19950315 GCF_012274545.1 Fukomys damarensis | reverse complement strand
TTTTTTTTTTTTTTTTATATTTGAATAAAAGAACAAGTGCTGGCTGGGCATAGTGGTGCATACCTGTAATCCCACCCCTGGGGAGGCTGAGGCAGGAGGATTGCTGTGAGTTTGAGGCTAGCCTGGACTACATAGTTTGTTCAAGGCCAGCTTGAACTACAAAGCAAGACCTTGTCTCAAAAAAGAAGAGCAAGCGCTTTCTTGTTTCTCAAAAACACACTCAAGCTCAGTGGTGCCCACCGCCTGCCTTGCAAGCACACGGTCCCGAGTTCGATCCCTGGTACCAAAAAAAAAAAAAATCACACTCCCAAGCTGAGTGCTGTCAGCAGTATCTGTGATCCTAGTGCTTTGGGTGACCGAAGCAGGAGGGTTGCAAGTTGGAGCTTGGCCTGGGCAACCTAGCAACTTGGTAATGCCCTTACTCAAAACACAAAACAAGGGCCGAGGACTTAGCTCAGTGGCACCTCACCTGCCTCGAAAGTGCAAGGTCTTGAGTTCAATCCCTGGTACCAAAAATGGAAAAAAAAACCCAACATAAAACTGGCTGGGAATGTAGCTCAATACAAAGCTCCTGGATTCAATCCCTCCTACTGGGGAAAAAAGGAAGGAAGAAAAAGGGATGGTAAGAGAGAGAAAGCCCATACCTTCAAATTATCAGCAGCTCTCTAATATTACTTTCACTTTTGTTTCTTAGTTCCACCCCCTTTAATGGTAGCAAAGTTTTATTAAAGGTAGGAAAAGAAACAGGCTCTGCAGAGTGATTTTGGGCCAAGTCAAAGTCGGAAAAGAAGCACGCCCTACAGTGTGAGAGCAGGCCATCATGTAACAGTGAACACTGTCCTCTGTTGTTAATGTAAGAGAAATTAACATAGCCAGAGGAGACACTGTAAGTTGGTTTTTCCAGTCTATTTTATTTATTTATTTTTGGTACCGAGGATCAAACTTGGGATCTTGCGCTTGCAAGGCAGGCAGCAGAACCACTGAGCTAAATCCCAGCCCTCCAGTCTGTTTTAAAAGTGTGTGGGGTGGGCAGTAGCCAGGCCTGATGGTTTGTACCTGTCATTCCAGAGGATACCAAGTTTGAGGTCAGCCTTGGCAATTTTGCAAGACCCTGTTTCAAATTAAAATAGGGCTGGAGGTGCAGCTCAGTGGTAGAGCACTTGCCTAGCATGTGTGAGACCCTAACCCCTACTTCACACACATAAATGTTCAGGGCAGGTAGTTATACACAGGAGAATTCCATTCTGTTGCCTAATCTGTAACTGAATTGTTTCTTGATAAATTCAAAACATTTCTCCTGACCTGGTAGTATATTTTACTAGTGTGCTTGAGTATCCTAAAAATCTTACCTCTCAGGCTTAAATGGTTCATTCTTGAGAATTTAGTTTTAAGATATATACCTTTCTTTTATACTAAAAATAACAGTGAATCCATTTTCTGTTCTACAGAAATGAAACTCTAGATGAAATCTGTTTTAAAATCTGTGCCTGCAACACAGTCCGTGATATACTGGAAGGCAGAACAATTAGTGTTCAATTTAACCAGCTGTTATTTCTTAGACCTAATAAAGAAAAAATTGACTTTCTCCTTGAGGTAAGACATTTTCCCCTTTGACGTCCCCTTTGACGTATACTTTTGCTTTCTGTTTGCCAGTGAGCTCTTCCTGCCACATGCAGTGCCCTCCCCTGCTTACCTGACTTCCTTCCTGTGCCTGTCGTTGCCCCTCCTCACTTGCTGCTCTGCTCTTCTGCCTTGTCTTCCCCCAGCATGTTTCCAGTTTTCCTCCTCCGTGTTTCTCGTACCCTCACTGTTGGCTTCTCCTTGGTCCCTCAGTAACTTCTTCTGCTCTCTCTTTATTGTTGTGTTACAGAACTCTTGTGCTTGGCTCACTCATCATCTTGTGTCATTATTTATTTTCACCCAGAGCTTCAGTACCCTCCTCAGTTCCCTGTTCACCAGAAACTCAGATCCTATGTCTAGCTCCTCATGTGAGCTGCAGAATTGGTGTTTCTCCTGCATCTCTTTACTTCTGTAAACAGTTTTGATGTAATGGGCATTGAGAGAAGTACATGAAGCACAAATAATGCCGCTGAGTTCCAAACATACAGCATTGCCAGCATTCTCGAAGCCTTTCTTACACTCTGTACCAGTCCCTTATAAATACTGCCTTCTCTTTTGTATTAATCATTTCCTTGTTTACCTTTCACAGTACCCTGAAAACATACTGTTTGTGAATCTCATATAAATGGAATCATACAATATGTATTTTTCATCTTTCACTAAGCATTATACTGCATTTGTGAGTTTTAATTATCCCCCCCCCATACTGGGGCTCGAACTCAGGACCTTGCACTTGCAAGGCAGGCACGGTGCCACTGAGTGAGCTAAATCCCCAGCCCAATTTTAATTATTTTCACTGCTGTAAAGTGTTAGAACCTGAAGGACCATGCACGGTTTATTTATCCTTATGATGAGGAACTTCTTTGGTACTTAGAGTTTTTGTCTGTTTTTCTCTTAGGAACATTTGCCCATGTATTCAGGTGTACATTTGTACCAGTTCACGCTATGTATCTGGATAAAGTATATTTGCACATAATATCAGAGTGGTTTGTACCACCAGCATAAACAAGTGCTCACATGTCAGTATCCTCAATACCTGTTACTGTGTGATTTGTCAGATGATTAATGGTATAACATTAAGTGGTTTTTTTTATAAGAATTTTTTTGTAGTTCTTTATGTTTTCTCTTTATCAGTTTTAAGTACAGTATTGTAGTTTGACTTTTTAAATTTTTTTACTGTTTCAGAAGCTCTTAATTTTTATTTATTTATTTATTATAATACTATGTAATAATCACTCTTATAAACATAAATATTTCTGAAGACACAGAAGCTCCTGTTTGTTGTTCATGTTAGTGAACCACACTAAATGTGCCTGTCTTAGAAAGTTGCCAGATACAACAGTTCTGATGAGAAGAAAGGCCTCTGATATCGGAGGTTAAACTTCTTTCTTCTGGGATTTCAACTTTTGCGATATTACATCCTGTGCCACCATGCCCAACTTGATTTCTTCTGTGCCAAATACTGAAGTCATTTAGTTTCTCAGACTGAATGAATGGCAGCTTCCAGTCCTTAGCCTCCTCTTAATTTAATATAATCAATTTTAACAGTCTTCCTTCGTGGTAATAGTTTCTGGGTGCTTGAGAAAGCTTTTATCCTGTGGTCATGAAGATAGTCTTCTAAAGCTTTATATCAGACCCTTTCTTTCATATTTAGTTTTTTTTTGAGACAGGTCTCTACTTTTTTTTGAGACAGGGTCTCTATGTAGTTGAGACTGACCTGGAACTCACTATGTAGCCCAGGCTCGTCTCGAACTCACAGGGATCCTCCTGCCTCAGCCTCCTGAGTACTGAGATTATAGGTGTGCACCACCACACCTGACTGAGACAAGGTCTTGATATGTAGTTCAGGCTGGTCTTGAATTCACTTTGTAGCCCAGACTGGCCTCGAATTTGTGGTGATTCTCTTGCCTCAGCTTCCCAAGTGCTAGAATTACAAGCATGCACCACCATACCTGGCTATATTTAGGTGTTTTAATTTAAGAGAACCTTTGATTTTTCTGTTTATGTGAGATTAGGGATTTGCTGTAATGTTCCTTTTCCATATGACTACCTATTTATTCCAGAACAAGTTATTGAATAGTTTTTTTTCTTTATCCGATTTCTAGGGTGACTTTTGTTCCAAGCCAAGTGTGAGCTTGTCGCTGAGCCTGTGTGTGTGTGTGTGTGTATGAAGAGATTGAACCCAGGACCTTAGCATGTGCTCTAGTATATACTCTTCCACTGAGCCACATGCTCAGCCTTACCTGAAGTATCTTTTTTTGTGTGTGTGGATATGGTACTGGGTATTGAACCTAGGGCCTTTGCCTGAACTATATCCCCAGCTCTTTTTTCTTTTTTCTTTTTTCTTTTTGGGGGTCTCGCTAAGTCAATGAAGTCACTCCTCAGCCTCCCAGAGTGCTGGGGATTATAAGCATGTGCCATCATACCTGGCTTCTTCTCATTTTTTAAGGTTGTAGTGGTTATTCTGGTCATCATTTTTTATGTAGTGGGATTCCACAAAGAACCCTGTTAAGTTTTTGTTTGACATTTTAAAACCAATTTGGGTAGAATTTATCTTTATCCTTCAGAACTTTGTATTTCTGTATGAATTTTCAATATTTTAAAGTTTTTTAAAAAATATGGAAAATAGCTTATGCATTGATGCAGAGGTATAATTTAACTTTAAGGATTTTGCAAATGACACGTTTGATAATCTTACAAATTTTCTTTTATTAGTAATTTTTCTTTTTGACTATTATGTTTAATTTTTTTTTTTTTTGGTACCAGGGATTGAACTCAGGACCGTGCACTTGCAAGGCAGGCATAGTGTCACTAAGCTAAATCCCCGGCCCTTTACCATTAGATTTTATTTCCTTATCTTTTTTTTTTTGGTACCGGGAATCAAACTCGAGTCCTTGGGTTTGTGAAGCAGGCAGCAGAACCACTGAGCTAAATCCTTGGCCCAACCTTATCTTACTCTTTTATAAACTTTTTAAAATTCTTCAATGCTAGGGATTGAATTTAGGGCATTGCTAGGCAAGTACCCTAACACCCCAACTCAGTTACTTGTAGCTGGTGATTGAACTGGCTTTGTGAATGTTAGACAAGTGCCCTTGATCATGAGTGACATCCCTAGTTCTTTTTAAAAATTTTTGAGACTGAGCAACTCTTAGCTGCTGGCTTTGACTTGGAATCTTGTTTAGCCTCCCAAGTAGCTGGGATTACAGATGTGCGCACTCAGTTTTGCTTGTTCTTAATGTGCTCTGACCTCTGGTGCAGTGTTGTGGAAATGGCACTAGTGAGCTTCGAGATCTCATTCCTTCCGTACTTCCTGAAAATAAGACCTAGTCATATATTAATTTTTGCTCCAAAGACACAATAGGGTTTATTTCAAGGCATGTCTTATTTTTTCATGCACATAATGTACATTCATGTACAGCGATCCACATTTGTTCACATAAAGTCACGTCATCATCTTCTGGAACACCATAGTAACTGCAAACCCTGAATTCTAGCAGAAACCCCCACCTGAATTTCTTGAGACTACATTTCCTGTAGAACATCGGCCCTGGCCTCTCATGTCCAGCCAGAGCTCTCCTTAAAGGCGCACATGTCATCCATGTAGCCTGCTCGGAGTGCATTGGCACCACAGCTCGATTTTATCCCATGGATTCTTCATCCAAGTCATGACCATTTGCAGGCTTCACAGTTTCCATTAAATCAAATATTAATTGTAGACTTACGAGATAGAAGTAGCAACAAAAACGATGACAGTTAAGGATGATGGTCCATATAAAAGTGAAGAAAAATTACAGACACCATAATTCAGAAAACATTTTTTTTTCTGTTTTTTTGGTACTGGGGATTGAACTCCAGACCTTGTGGCTGTGAGGCAGGTGGAGGCACCACTGAGGTAAATCTCCGGCCCCAGAAAACATTTCTTTATTTCACAATTAAATATATCTGTTAAAACACATTGTGTATTGAATTATGAAGATTTATAGGAGACACAACCATGTCTATTTGATATCACGTGCACATGATATTTGTGTGTGTGTCTTTCCCCTTCATTGGTCATTCAGCAGTAAATCTAGAGTTCATCTGTTTTCATAGGTGTTTACCTCATCCAAAGGTGCCTACTTGTGTATTTACAAATGCTTAATTATTTGTATTGTCATTTTAAGTATTAATAACAATATATTTATAATTTACATCCATCTGGCTGATGACTTTAACTGGGGTTTATTTTGGGAATAGAGTTTATATTACAAGCATCCTGGAAGATCATGCTAGGGCTTATTTTCCAGTTAGGTCTTATTTTTTTGGGGAGAGACTCGGTAGTTCAGAAGGAGCTGTACTAACTTACATTTAGAGCAGGGTTGGCAGACGTATGGCATAGGTTCTATAGCTGGCTGTATTTTATCATTGGAAGCTCTAAAAGGTTTGCCATTTCTAGATTATTTATTAGTTTTTCTCCTAGCTATTCCTTATCTGATTTAGAAAGTTTTTTTGTATCCTTAGTTCACTAAAGGTTTTTTAAAAAATCAGGAATGTACCAAAAAAAAAAAAAAATCAAGAATGATTTTCAGATTTCATTAAATGCTTTTTCTATGCCTAGAGAGATAATCACAGAATTTTCCCTTCTAATTTGTTAGTGTAGTTAAGCACATGAATTCGTGTTCAGGTGTTAAATTATGTGTGCATGTCTCAAACCTAGCCAAGGTCATGATCTTTTTTTTTTTTTTTTTCATGCCGGGGATCAAACTTGCGCTTGTGAGGCAGGTAGCAGAACCACTGAGCCAAATCCCTGGCCTGGTCATGATCTTTTTTACAGAGGTATTGCTGAATTTGATTGACCAATGTTTTAAGAGACTTTTTTCTTTCACATTTATGTATGAGAATGATACATAATTTTTCTTACTCTTTGATTTGGCGTCAAGGTCATGTTTGCTTCATGAATTAATTGAGGCAAGTTTTGATTCTGGAAAAATTTATATGAAAATGGAGTCATTACTTCTTTCATTGTTCAGTAGAATTTGACAATGAAGCCTGCTTTGTGTGAGAAGATTTTTGGCAGTGATTCAGTGTTATCAGTGATTGGAGCTATTCTGTTTTTGTCTTATTCTTGAGTTGATTTTAGGGAGTTATTTTCTAAGAATTTGTGAAATTTAATTTAATTAACTTTTTAAGTTTATTAGTTTTTTAAAAATATTTATAGCATCTATAGATATCCACTAGTTCATGTTTTTAATTAACTTTTTAAAAAATTGAGGTGAAATTCACATATTTACTTACTGTGTGTTAACACTTCCTTTCTGTGTTGCCCCATGACGTGTACAGTGCTCCTCTATGTGAATAACCTGTTGTGAAAGAATTGAATATTATTTACTATATCGTACATGAGGTGACAAACTTAATAGAAATTGATATGTACAGTGGGGTGCAATTATTAAAACATACATATTTCAGCTGGGCGTGGTGGTGCATGCCTGTAATCCCAGCACTGGAGGCTGAGGCAGGAGGATCATTGTGAGTTCAAGACCACCCTGGTCTACATAGTGAGTTCCATGTTAAAACTCAACTACATAGTTTGACCCTGTCTCCAAAAAAAAGCATACATATTCCAGGATGCCTAGATAGGACTCTTACTGGAGGTTAATTTATTAATAAGAAAATAATATTTGAGGGCTGAGGATTTAACTCAGTGGTACTGCTGTCTCCCTCAAAAGCCCAAGGTCGTCCCTAGTTCAATCCTCGGTACCAAAAAAAAAAAAAAAAAA
>NW_022900917.1:19933338-19942228 GCF_012274545.1 Fukomys damarensis | reverse complement strand
ATTTTTATGTGCTTGGTTCCCATTAAGTGGCCATTTTCAGGAGTTTAGTTTTACTTTGTGGTAAAAAGAAAACTTCATCAACAAACCTGTTTGATAAAGTATTATTCGTGGAACACATTTGGTGGGGCTTAATCCTTTTTCCCCCTTGGAATTCCTAAAGGCTCTTATTCCATTTACCTACTGCTTGCTGTTGGTGAATATCTGTGAGTTGTTAATGAGTGTGAAGCTTTGAAAATTGATGATTACATGTAAGAAAATGTCTTAAGACAATCATGGTTGTATGCTTTCTGCCTCTAAATTACTGAGAGTGTCAGCAGTTACTCCTGTATGTACCCTTAAGGACAGTGCATTGAGCATTGTGAGGTAAAGCGGTGTCCCTGACATAGGTGGCCCAAGTTCTTCTGCTGTGAGAGCCTTTTACTTCTTCCACTTCCTGATCGAAAGCTGGATATACAAGCTGTCTTTGTTTTCTACCTTTTTCTCCTCACAAGCTCTTAAGAAGAGAATATTTTTCTTTCTTTTGTTTTTTTTTTTCTTTTTGAGAACGAGGTCTTACTATGTAGTTGAGACTGAACTGGAACTCACTATGTAGCCCAGGCTGGTCTTGAACTCACAGGGATCCTCTTGCCTCAGCCTCCCAAGTGCTGGGATTACAGGCGTGCGCCACCACGCCCAGTTTAGAACATTTTTAAATATATGTTTGACATGAAAATGTACTTGTGTATCTTGGGATACCTTTAGTACTTTCCAAAATTGAAGATGAAACATTTAATAAAAATTTAGCCATCTGAGTTTTTAGCAGGGCAATTTACTTTTTAAAAATACCACAAATCCAGTTTGTACATGCTAATATTAGGCCTGCTATAATGAAGTTTTTCCTGCCAACTTGTAGTTCAGGTTTATCTGGAACTCACCCCTATTTCAAAAAGAGACCTCCTACCCATTAGCAGTAACTTTTCATTTTTCTAAATTCCCCTGATCTTAGGCAGTTATTGACTTTCTTTCCTGGTATTGAGAATCGAACTCAGTACCTTACTCTTGAGAGGCAGGTGGCAGCACCACCGAGCTTAATCCCAGCCCTTATCAACTTTATTTGTAAAGTTTTCTCATTCAGGACATGTGGACTTTAGATTGTTTGCCACTTTGGCAACTATGAATAATGCTGTTAGAAGTGTTCTGGTAAATGTAAGAAGAGGAACACTAATGAATAAATTTAGAATAATAGGAAAAATTTGTAGATAATTAGTATTCCCATAATTAATTTCTGTTATTTTTTGTTTTCATTTTTTTTAGTACTGGTGATTGAACCTGGGTTTTTTTTTTTTTTTTTTTTTTTTTTTTTTTGGTACTGGGGATCGAACTTGAGACTTTGTGCTTAGGAGGCAGGTGGCAGCACTGAGCTAAATCCCCAGCCCTGAACCCAGGGCTTTTGCACAGGTTTTTTTGGTATTTTGAGATAGGGTCTCACTAAGATGCTCAAACTGGAGTCGAACTTGTGACCCTCCTGCCTGAAACCTGAGAGAAGGCTTGAGATTACAGGCATGTACAACTATGCCTGGCAGTTTTTGCATTTTGTTTTTTATTTTTTTTATTTTTCCTCATTGAGTTTATTGGTACATTTTAGGTATACAGTACAGTTACATTCATTATTTGGATCTTGTACCTTTACATGACAGGTCTTGGTTTTCATTTTTTCCCCTTGTCCCTGCCCTCCCTTCACCCCCTCCTCCCTTCCCTGTTTACAAACACTTTATTTCCATTTTTTCATTTTCTCCTTTTTCTTTTCCCTTATTACCTTTCCCCTACCCTTCCTAGTTTCCCTACACCTTTAGCCTTTTTCTTCCTATTTCACATTGTCAATTATCTCATTAGGATCTTATGTACTATTATAGTTTTTCACACCAGAGAAACTATTCGGTATTTACACATGTGTGTCCTATTTATTTCACTTAGGAGTATATTCTCAATATGTATCCATTTTCCTATGAATGAATCTAATTTCTCATTCAGTTTTTGCATTTTAAACCCTGGTTATCTTCTTAAACTTTGTTTTTATATTCATTAGCTATTACTGGTCATTCTTTTTATCTCTGATTATTCTGACAATATACTGAATCCTAAAGTTTATTGCTTCTTTTGATTTGGCATATACTTTAAAAATGAACCCTATATAGTGTACTAAATCATATAAATATAGTTATTAAAATTATCATATATTCTATTCCCCTTTTCTAATGGATTCTTCTTGGTTTTATCTGTTAAATTACTTAACCAAATATATGATTAATATGTGGTTAAATAGTACAATTCAGTTGTTTTTAAATTAAAAATTTCAATTTATGATCTATATTTTTTCAATCTTAGTGATTTTTTTTTGGTACCAGGGATTGAACTCTGGTCCTTGTGCTTGCACGGTGGGTGGCAGAACCACTGAGCTAAATCCCTGGCATGATCTACATTTTTTAAAGTATCCATATCCAAATGAAAATTACTCAATTTTCTAGGTATGTTCAAGATCAATAAATTTAGAAAAAACTTCAGATTCTTTGAAAGGAAACATGGCTGCTTTTCTAAAGTAAGTACCTTTCTTTTCTTTTCTTTTCTTTTTTTGTGTTTTTGGTGCCAGGGATAGAACTCGGGACCTTCCGCTTGCAGAGCAAATGGCATAACCACTGAGCTAAATCCCCGGTCCCACTTTCTTTTCTTTTTTATAAACTTTGAACTCCTGTGAGAAAAGTATCTTTTATTAACTGTCTCTTTTGTATTTGTCCTGCATATCGTATGTCCTGGCAGTAACTTATATTTGAAAAAACAGTTAAGTTCAAATTTATATATCCATGTGAAACATTAGAATTATAGTTACTTTTATTTTGTATATTGTATCATTCACATTAGAATTTGAAATAATGACCAAAGGAAATTCTGTTCGTTTCTTTATTGATACTGGGGATTGAACTTGGGACTTTGTGCTTGGGAGACAGGCAGCTGCACCACTGAGTTAAATCCCCAGCCTGGAAATTTTATTTATTTAGTTAGTTAGTTATTTAGGCAGGATCACTCTGTGTCATTCAGGCTGGGCTTGAACTCACTTTGTAGCCCAGAATAGCCTCAAACTTGAGGCATGAGCTACCACACCTGGCCAAAGGAAATTTAAAAATCTATTTCATGATATTGTTACATAATATATGAAATGGTGGCTTTTAGGGCCGGGGATTTAGCTCAGTGGTGCCATGTGGGACTTACAAGCGCAAGGTCCTCAGATCCCTGGTACCAAAAAAACAAAAAAGAAATGGTGGCCTTTAAAATGGGTTATCAGTAAAAATTGGTTGACATGATTGTTTTTCCAAAACTCAATTGTACACATTTTTGTTTTGTAATGTTTTCTTACTGATCTAGGAATGTATGTTTGGGGTTGGAAGATCTGCAATATGTTTTCATGATTTCTTCACATGAGCTTTTCATTACATTGTTGAAAGATGAAGAGCGAAAGCTGCTTGTTGACCAGATGAGGAAGAGATCACCTAGGATAAACCTGTGCATTAATCCTGTAACTTCATTTTATGATATCCCAGGTCAGCTCTCTATCGCATTAGCTAAGCTGTGGGCCCATTTTGTCCTTGTATTGAAACTAACATGAAGGCTTTCCTTGTATTTCTTTCAGTTTATACTTGTGTCAGTAATTAATAGAAATGTTTGTGTCTGGTATAATCAGGTTTCTGTATGAGCAGTTAGATGCTAGGACTCTGCTCAACCTATGGTCAGGGAAGATTTTACGTGTAAATACATAAAAGACTAGATAGGAAATAGATGAAGGTAAACATACCGCTAATGTGTTCTTGGAGGTAAAAACAAGAAGAGGGAGGTGAGTGATAAAGGATGCTGGGACCCAGCAAAGTATGTACTTCCTGCCTTTCAGCCTGTATCACGTTGCTGTTACCTGCTGCCTAAATGTCTTGCTTTGGCAGTATGGCCATTTTTACTTGATTGGTGGTAGTGCAGGGGATTATACCTAGGGCCTCAGTTGTGGGGAAGGCATCCTACCAGGGGCGATACCCACAGCGTCTCAATTTATGTGTTACTTATTTAATGATTTTCTTCCATTTTTGCCCACTTATTTAATGATTTTCTTCCATTTTTGCCCTTATTCATTAGTATAATGAGAAATACAGTGCAGCTTATTAGCAAGAAACATACACTTCAAAACAGTGCAGATGAGGCAAAGATTTTAGTGGGCTTAACAATAGAAGAATTTTAGTTGCTTTGACCCTCACTAGATTTAAACTGTTTGAATGTATAGTTGTAAGGGAAGAAATAATGTTAACACATACATAGTGCCAGAAATGTGTTACTGAAAACTATCTGATAGCTGAGCTGTAATTGGGGTCTTAATGGTCATTTCTGGTTCTCTGGGAAGGTAATGCCTCTTCCTCTCCCATCAAAAACCCACATCTTTAATGTTTTTTCATATCTTTAATATTTATTAATCAAAGTTTACTTTTTTTTTAGTACTGGGTATTGAACCCAGGGCCTTTGCACTGAGCTGCATTCCAAGGTCTTTTAAATTTTGTGACAGGTTCTTCTTAAATCACTAAGCTGCCTAAGCTGGGCTTGAACTTTCTATCCTTTTGCCTTAGCCTCCCAGAGTACTTGGGATTACAGGCGTGTACTAACATGCCCGGTTTAAAATTTACATTTTAGGTGTGATTCATTACTATATATGTTCAAAAGTAGGAATCTTTTGTACATGAGTTCTTTTCATATATCCCACATACTCTTTCCATGAACCAGTTATCAACTTTTAATCCTTTTATGCCTTAGTATTCCATTTTTGGGACAGCATGTAACAATGGAACATGATAAAATTTATTCTCTTCAAATTCTTGTTCCTTGAATTTTTCTAGGTAACATATGAATTTTATACACAAACTCAAAAACTTGCAACCTTTGGCATAAATGGATTCACTTACTACATGCAGATTTGATACATGGTAGTTTTTTTTTTTTGGGGGGGGGTACCGGGGATCGAACTCAGGACCTTGCGCTTGCAAGGCAGGCAGCGAAACCACTGAACTAAACCCCGGCTACACTTTGTTAAATGAGTCAGTTCTCAAGATGATTACTATTTCCAACTTATAATGCTTAAAGGAGCACAGTTTCACTTGTCTTTCTCATATTTATAGGTTTACATTTATCTTTGGATTAAGTCAGTATTGAAATAAACTCTCTTCCGTTCTTTCTCAGCCTCAGCAAGTGTCAACATCGGTCAGTTGGAGCATCAGCTGATACTGTCAGTGGATCCCTGGAGGATTCGGCAGATTTTAATTGAATTACATGGCATGACTTCAGAGCGTCAGTTTTGGACAGTGTCTAATAAGGTGAGAAATCCTCCATTAAGACAAGTATAAATTACCTTGCTTTTCTAGTATGATTTGAAAGAACTGCTCTCTGTCCTTTTTGAGAATAAGGTTTCCTTTTAGTTAATTTTGGGACCTTCACATGACCATAATTGTACTTTTACATAACATTGACAGAAAAAATAGAAAATGTCCAAAGAAAGAAAAGATATTATTAAATTGATAGCATCTAAAATGTTACTGTGGGGCTGGGAATTTAGCTCAGTGGTTCTACCACCTGCCTCGCAAGCACAAGGACCCAGGTTCGATCCCTGGTACTAAAAAAAAAAAAAAAAAAAAGTTACTGTGAAAGCATCTGTGTGCATTTCTCATATAGTTGTAAACATGTATAAAATGTATTATTTAACAGTCATTAATGGTTACTGTATGTTGTTTATTGTATCCTCCCACCTCCACAGTGAAGTTTAAACCCAGGGCCTCTGATGCCGCGGGCATGAGTTCTACCACGGAGCTATATGTACTTCTGGCCTTTGTTTTTGCTTTTAATACTGTTTGGAAATTGAAAGCCTATACCTTAGAACCTGTTCACTGAAAGCTTTTTTATAGAACATTTTTTTGGCTTTAAATGTTCTTTTAAAAGCCCCCACATTAATTAATTAATTAATTTATTTATTTTTTTCAGCTTTAATTGAGTTTATTGGTACATTTTAGGGATACAGTACAGTTACATTCATTGTTGGGATCTTGTACCTCTACATGATAAGTCTTGATTCTCATTTTTTCCCCTTACCTCTGCCCTCCCTTCACCCCCTCCTCCCCTCCCCATCTACAAACACTTTATTTTCATCTTTTCATTCTCTCACATTTTTTTCTTTTCCCTTTTTACTCTTCCCCTACCCATCCCACCTTCCCTACACCTTTAGCTCCTTTCTTCCCATTTCTAAATGTCAGTAATCTTATTAGAATCTTATGCATTGTTGCAGATTATTCACACCAGGGAAACTATTTGGTATTTACACATGTGTGACTTATTTATTTCACTTAGGAGTATATCTTCAATATGTATCCATTTTCCTATGAATGAATCTATTTTCTCGTTCTTTATGGCTGAGTAATATTCCATTTTATAGAAAAACCACAACTTCTTTATCCAGTTTCCAACAGATGGGCAAATAGGCTGTTTCCAAGATTTAGCTATTACAAATTGTGCTGCTATAAACATGGGTGCACATACTTCTCTGTGATATGATTCTTTTAGTTCTCTTGGAAAGATACCCAGCAGAGGGATGGCTGGGTCAAATGGAACCTCCAGTCCAAGCTCTTTGAATAAATTTATTTCTGAGGTTATCTATTTAAAAATTTACTGCATAGAGGGCCCGGGATTTAGCTCAGTGGTGCCACTGCCTGCCTTATAAGCTCAAGGTCCCGAGTTTAATCCTGGGTACCAAAAAAAATTTTTTTTACTGCATGGAAAATACAAATAAAAAAGTAGCTTTTATTATTTATTATTTTTGGGGGTGTTTTGACACAGGGTGTTTATTTGGAGTTCAGGCTGGCCTTGTACTCACTATGTAGCCTAGGCTGGCCTCAAACTCTTGGTGGTCCACCTGCCTCAGCCTCCCTCTCAAGTGCTGGGATTATAGGCATGCAGCATCATGCCAGTTTGAAAATATCTTTTAAAACACCATTTCAGGGCAGGGGATTTACTTCAGTGGCACCACGCCTGCCTCTCAAGCATAAGGTCCTGGGTTTGATTCTTGGTACAACCCCCCCAAAAAAAACACCATTTCAGTAGATTGTAGCTGAGAAGTAAAAAAAAGATAATCTCCATAGGAGAAATTTAAGGACCATGACAGTACTAACAAATTCCATACTCTTGCCCATTGAAGGTGTAATGGAAAAGCAGCCAGAAATTCACTTACAACCTACAATGAAATGAAAAATTGTAAGCAATAATTTGTTCTTTTTAGTATCGGTACTCTTTGTGGGTGTTAGTTTTGTTTTGAAGGTGAAGAAGTACAGCCAACCATAATAATTAACAGAGGCAACCCTGGAACCAGCTGCCTGCTTAAGTTTGAATCCCATCTCTGTACTTACTAGCTGCATAATCTCCGACAGTTTGCTTCTTTGTGCCTCAGTTTCCTCATTTGTAAAATGGGGATGATAGTACCTGCTTCATAGCATTATTGTGAGGCTCACATGAGTTAAAACATAAAACCTTTAGTTTCTAATCCATTTCATTATTACTGTTCATTAAAATGAAAAATGTTCATTTTGATTTGTGTCATTATATCTGTCATTGTTTCTTCATTTGGAAAGTTATGTATGAATGGTTTTTAATATGATTGAGGATTATTGGAAGATTCTCACTAGATTTGGCTTCTCTCTATGTGTGTATGCATTTTTATTTTTTCTAGTGGGAAGTACCTTCTGTGTATAGTGGTGTTATCCTGGGAATTAAGGATAATTTAACAAGAGATTTGGTCTACATTCTCATGGCCAAAGGTTTACACTCCAGCGCTGTTAAGGTGAGTAGAATGTGTATTGGCCCCTTCTTACAAATACGCTTTGATAATCTTGACAAAGGAATTAAAAAAATTTTTTTTTCCTAAAAACCATAGTTACAGGCCTAAAAGGATAGGCCTAAAATGCACATAAAAGGGGTATTTATTTATTTTTCCTTTGCCCTCTTAGTTTTATGAAAATGATCTTGGACATGTGGATACCACTTCTGCTTTTTTAAGTCTGGAAGCCAAGTGGAGTAGCATGTGCCTGTAGTTCTAGTTGCTCTGGAGGCAGAGGCAGGAGGATTGCTTGAGCCTAGGACAGTGGTAGGGATCCTATGGCACATGTGCCACTGTGGGCTACTTGCATCATTGAAAGCTCTACAAGGTTCGCCATCACTGGCCTAGGAGTTTAGGGCAAGCCTGGGCAATAAAGTGAGACCCATCCATTTAAAACAAAAACAAACCTAGAGAACATGAGAGGTGTTTTTTTGTGTTCTTTAGGATTCAGTTTAGTAATGCTTGTGTACAAAGATCTTTTTTAAACCCTCCCTCTTTTTCCTTTTTTCTTTCATAAGTACTGAGAATCGAACCCAGAGGTGTTACGGCCACTGATCTATATCCGCGGCCCTTTTTATTTTTTATTTTGAGAGCTTGTTCAGAGGTTCTAGCAGAGGGGTATAGCTACTTGTATACCCTTGACCATGGAAACGGTCCTCCTCTATTGGGGGTTGTCTTCTGTTCTGTCCTGCCACATAAGCCAAATCATCCCAGCCAATTAGTGGGGTGACAGATGTCGCAGCTAGCTCACCTTCCCATCCTGTTCTTTGTTTTGAGATGGGGTCTTGCTAAGGTGCCCAGGCTGGCCTCGAATTTGTGAGCCTTCTGCCTCAGCCTCCTGTGTAGCTGGGTTAAAGCTTGTAGTTTATGTTATATAAGAAGTTTGTAGTCGGAGCCAGGTGTGGTGGCACACGCCTGTAATCCCAGCACTGAGGAGGCTGAGGCAGGAGGATCGCTGTGAGTTCGAGACCA